>NW_028246568.1:0-483101 GCF_964263255.1 Lissotriton vulgaris
CTAATACAATCACGCCTGGACTCAAACAACGTCCTTTACCTGGGAGCCCCAGAGTACTCTTTAAATAGGTTGCAACTGGTGCAGAACTGTGCGGCCCGCACTCTACTGCAAATCCCACGAAGAACCTCAGTCAGAGAGGCACTGACCAGCCTTCATTGGCTACCAGTGCGAAAAAGAGTGACCTTTAAGGCAATGTGCATTGCCCATCAGGCCTTCTGGGACTCGGGCCCAAAACTCTTGCGTAGCCTAGTCAGCCAATACCACCCTGGCCGTGAACTACGTTCCAGCCAGGCCTTTATGGCAACAATTCCCAGAATCAAGAGATCTAGAGCAGGTGGAAGAATGTTCACCCTTAACGCCTCAAAAATCTGGAACACCCTTCCCCCTCACCTGAGATCTAACCCGAACCTTGCCTCTTTCCGCAAGCAATTAAAAACTCATCTATTCAAATCCCCGTAATCATTTCAGCCTCCCCTTTTTCCTCCTAGTCTCTGACAGTCTCACTACACCCCTTCTGGTTCCCTAGCGCTTGGACGCCTCAGGGCAGCAATCGCGCTGTACAAATGTATATTCATTCATTCATTCATTCATTCTTCGGGGATAGCTCTGCAGAAGTATGTACATGGGGAAGATCCTGACGCATTCCTCATGAACTTCGAAAGAGCAGCCAGGGCGTTAGGGTGGCCAGAGGAAAAATGGCCCTTCTTTCTGGCTCCCTTATTGACTGGTGAAGCGCAGTTCGCATATCAGGTCGCGAACCCTGTAGGTACTGCTCCCTACCCACTAATCAAGAGCGTGATATTGGACCACTTAGGCCTTGATCCCGAGGGGTACCGTGTCCGCTTCAGGAAAGAGAAAGGGATACCAGGGGAGAATCCTAAAACCCTCTTCTTCAGTCTGAAGATGATGGCAGACAAGTGGTTGAAACCGGAAGCATGTACCAAAGAAGACATCCTCGCCAAAATCTACCTAGAGCAGTTTATGGAGGCCCTCCCCTATGGGTCTCAAAGGTGGCTTAGACAGCATGCAGGTCTCACTGTAGAGCATGCTATCGAGATGGCCGCCAATTACGCAAGAGCTCAACCCCGAGGCTCGGGCTGGGAACCAGATAAATACGCAAAACACCCTCCACCAGTCAAACCAGAAAAAAACCCAAAACCATTGTTGGAACCCCCACGACCCCGACCGCTTCCACTGGAACCCACGCCCAGGGGCCCACAGTGTTTCGAATGCAGCGAATGGGGCCACATATCCCGCCTGTGTCCAAGAAAACATCCACCAGAGGAGCCTATGGAGGTCGGCTATCTCCCCAAAACCGTTCTATACACTGCAGAATTGGGGACCTCTTTCTACGTGAGTATGCGGATCAATAATCATGTGGTGAAAGCCTTATTAGATACAGGCTGCAGACAGTCTGTGGTACGGGAACGCCTAGTCCTCCCTAGACAATATGTCCCTGATGCCCTCGTGTATGTCCGCTGCGTACATGGGGACGTAAAACCGTATCCTATAGCAGACATCACCATATGCCCAACTGACAAACCAGCTTGTGTGGTACGCGTAGGGGTTGTAGACTCATTGCCCGAAGACATGATCCTGGGGGTGGATAATCCTAGGTTCCTAGCTCTGTTCAGGGAAACAGTCTTTGAATGACCCCGATCAACAGAGGGACCCAAAGCAGCATTCCTAACCCCTGATCCGTGGGTTTTGGACCGTAGCTTCAGACACACTCAAGCAGAGGACAGAACCCTTTACAATGCCTGGGAGGCCGCTCGTGCCGACCAGGACGTCACAAACCCTTCTTTTCCCAAGTTCTTAATACAGAACGAGCTCCTGTACAGACAAGCTGAAGCGGGAAAAAGCCCTCAACTACTAGTGCCATTGTCCTTCCGTGAACAGGTCCTGTTCTTTGCTCATGCCCATCTTACGGCAGGCCATGCAGGTAAAGAGAAAACAACTGAGAGCATACTGCGTTATTTTTATTGGCCAGGAGTATACCGAGATGTGCAAGACTAATGCCGAAAGTGTGAAATCTGCCAGCGGAAGAATACTCACAGACCCCCAGCAGCACCTTTACAACCGATGCCTATAGTAGGGGTCCCCTTCGAGAGAGTGGGGATGGACTTAATCGGGCCCCTACCCAAATCATCCAAAGGCCCTTGTCATCGTGGATTATGCGACCAGATTCATAGAGGCGTTTCCTTTACGGGCACCCACCACAGCTAATGTGGCTGAGAAGATCGTGGAACTATTTGCCCGTGTCGGTTTTCCCAAAGAAGTACTTACCGACCAAGGGACTCCGTTTACATCACGTATGATGAAAGAGGTCTGCAAGTCCCTAAACATCCATCACTTGAAGACATCAGTATATCATCCCCAGACCGACGGTCTGGTGGAGAGATATAACCAGACACTGAAAACCACCTTAAAGAAGATGCTCTCCACAGAGGGCCAGGCCTGGGATCGCCTGCTTCCGCTTGCATTGTATGTGCTCAGAGCCCAGAAACAGAGTAGCCTGGGCTGTTCATCCTTTGAACTCCTGAATGGCCGCGTTCCTAGATCCTTACTAGAAATAACTAAGGACTCGTGGGAAACCCAAGAGGCACAGGAACAGAAGTCCCTTCTGGAGTATACCCTGCAACTCCGCTCCAAACTGGGAAAACTCCGAAGTCTTGCACACACAAACCTGGAACAACAAAGGCACAAGCAGAAAACGTATTATGACAGAGGTACTAGACTAAGGAAACTCCAAGTTGGTGATTGGGCGCTGCTGCTTCTACTTTCCGTTACACATAAGAACGAATGGGTCGGACCTTATGAGGTGATCGAGACAATTGGTAACACCACGTACAAGCTTCGGATGTCCCCTAACAAGACACAAAGCTACCACATCAACCTCTTGAAGAAGTAGATAGGACCGATACCAAGAGGTAATAAGTTGACTCTCCCGGCACTACCCGACAAGGTATCAACCCTAGAAAATCTAGTGGTGAACACTGACCTACCAACAACCATGAAGAAGGAGCTACAAGACGTCTTGCAGCCTTTGTCCCCTATCTTTTCTGACCTCCCTGGGAAAACAACCCTGGTAGAGCATCATATCGAAACACCACCAGGTAAAATAGTGAAGCAAAGGCCCTACCGGATCCCGCAGCCAGACGAGAAGCCGTCAGGAAAGAGGTGATGGACATGTTACGTCTGGGTGTAATCCGGCCGTCTAAAAGCTGTTGGTCATCTCCAATTGTGATGGTCCCTAAACCGGATGGCTCAAAGAGATTCTGTATGGATTTCAGGGCCCTGATCGCTATCTCTGAGTTTGATGCCTATCCTATACCCAGGGTGGACGAGCTGGTCGAAAAATTGGGAGATGCCGTCTTCATCACCACCCTTGACCTGACCAAAGGGTATTGGCAGGTGCCCCTCCGTGAAGAAGACAGAAAAAAGACGGCGTTTGTCACCGATGACGGCCTATATGAATTCACGGTCCTTCCATTTGGTTTACACGGGGCACCTGCCACATTTCAGCGCCTCATGAACCAGGTCCTGAAACCCTATCCCTCGTTCAGTTTGGCTTACTTGCACGATATCGTCATCTACAGCAAAACCTGGGAAGACCACCTAAAGCACCTGGGAATCATTTTGAGAGTGCTACAGGAGGCAGGGTTGCACGTCAACGCCAAGAAATCCAGAGTCGCCTTCAATAGTGTCAAATACCTGGGTTATGTTCTCGGGAAGGGCACTATTGCGCCACAGATTGAAAAGGTAAAGGCCATTCAGAACACCCCTTTTCCGACCAGCAAGAGAGAACTCCGGGCCTTCCTGGGACTAATTGGTTATTACAGGAGATTCATCCCCAACTTTGCCGAGGTAGCAGCACCCCTTACAGATCTCCTACGTCAAGATGTCAGGCCCAGAGAGATACAAAGCCCCTCTAGGGATGCCCTGGATGCATTCGGGGAGTTGAAACACATCATAACCAGCGCACCAGTGCTAGAATCCACTGACTTTTCCAAAACATTTGCACTGGCCACAGACGCCTCCGATGTAGGGATAGGGGCCGTTCTGTCACAGGTGGGCGACGACGGTGTAGAGCATCCCATTCTATATGCCAGCCGCAAATTGTTCCCAAGAGAGTGCAGGTATTCCACTGTGGAACGAGAGTGCCTAGCCATCAAGTGGGCTATCGACAAACTACAGTACTATCTAGAAGGGAAGCCCTTTATCTTACAAACTGACCACGCTCCTTTGAAATGGATGTATCTAAACAGAACCCTGAATGCGAGAGTGCTGCGTTGGTTCCTATCACTTCAGCCCTACTCATTTACTGTGCAGCATAAAAAGGGCAAGGACAACGGGAATGCAGACTTTTTGTCCAGAGTTTTTCCTCTCCCCGTTCGGGAGACACCAGGGGGGAAGGTGTGTCACGGGGCGGGGCGCCATGGTAGGGACATTAATGATGATGTGGACTGGTGGTCGGATGTTCCCCCTCTTACACCCCTCTCTGTCTCCGCAACACAGCCTGCCACTTCCTGGACGAAGGACTGGCCTCGGTCGGACAGT
Source organism: Lissotriton vulgaris (assembly GCF_964263255.1). Taxonomy (NCBI): domain Eukaryota; kingdom Metazoa; phylum Chordata; class Amphibia; order Caudata; family Salamandridae; genus Lissotriton; species Lissotriton vulgaris. The sequence goes on from NW_028246568.1 coordinate 4,561, forward strand.
GACGCCCACTGGGGAACTCCAGCAAAGAAGTTACACGGTCCCTTTAATTCCGACGGCGAGGAGGACGAGGCCCCGCCCCCTTGGTTCGTCATGGAGCCAAAAGGAAGCATGACCAGGAAGTCGTCGGACGGCGTTTCCCGAGGAGGAGAAGACGCGAGAGACCGGGTAGCTGAAACGGAGACGGAGTGCTGCCATGAAGAGAACCTGATGAGCCCAGCTGTGGACTACAAGCCAGGAGGCCAACGGACAGGCGACTTGCCCAGCCACGTTCCCGCGGGAGGAGCGTGGCTCACAAAGGTACGGGGCAAAGTGGCGGGCTGGGTTGCACGTAGTGGCCAACCGAACGTGTAAAGGGCCAGTGTACATTGTGTACAGTCTCCGCGAACCCCTTCCCTCACGAGCACAGTAGGCACAGAACCGAACGTGTGTGCGTGTGACCCACTAAAGCACTTGGTGTCCTTCACTTCCCCGGCCCCCTAAGTTGTGAGGTGCTCCAGACTGATTCCTCCTTTTTCTTTTCCTTTTCTTCCTGCTGCATCATTGACCCGGGAGGATACCCTCGCCCGACAAACATCACAACAGCAGAGGACTGGCGGCCCCCATACCCGGCACGTTAGAAGCACCCTGGAATCTGTATTCCCTAGATGCGTAAAGACGAAATCGTACGAGTTTGCCCGGTTGAGACAATCTAACAGACGTCGAAGAGCATACTTAAAAATAAAACCATTCCTAAAATCACTATTTCAAGTCTCCGACTCACTCCCTGCTCCCTCCACCACTCCCGAACCCGTACTAACCTGCAGGTCAGAATTTGCGGTTTACAAACTAAAATGTACCTGCAATTTGGAATATATTGGGAGCACTAAACTCCCCGTGCATAAACGTATCTTACTACATATACGTGCTATTGTGAACAGTAATAGCGACTATCCCGTCGCTAGACATTTTAAAGCTATTCACAAAAATCAGTTAAAAGATCTGGAATACAGTGTCTTGTGCTCTGTACCAGTCCCCGGCCGGGGAGGTGACCGCGAGCGACTATTAAGACAAAAAGAATCTCATTTTATTCTATTGCTTGATACCAGAGCCCCTAACGGTTTAAACCTTACGGAAGATTTATATGTTTTCTTATAAACCATCCAATATTTTGGTCTGTTCTATTAGCAGTCTTATGGTGTTCTTGTAAAGTCATACTTTTAAAGCCGCAAAAAGTCACTATTTATGACTTATGCTATATATTTGTGACTTTCTTTTGCGGTTTTCTATTGGGATTCAAATATATCCCTATTTGAAATATTTGAGATGTCTGCTGTATTTTATCTTATCTCCAAACTGTGTTAGGCGTTTTTAAACTTATTATTAATTTGCAAATGATATTTTTTGATTTTCATTGATAGTCTATGTTGCTGTTTTGGTATTGTTTTTAATACACGTTTCTGTATGATTTAGCACGTCATATCATGTTTTTTATACACATTATTTTTTGTTTTAATTTTAGGCCATATTTTCACATCATGTTCCATCTCTGCCAATCAACAAAATGTATTTTGAATGGAATATTTTCGACCTTGTCAAATTTGGATCTATTTGAAATCTATAACGAAGGACATTTCCACTTATGGATTAGATTTGGACACTTGTCATTTTCTGTCCTTCATTCTTCATATTGTATTCATTAGGACAGTTGTTGATTATTTTTGTACATTTATGTATGTTCACATGTAATATCCTATGTATTGTATATATTTATATATATATCTTTGTTGCAACGTTTTGACATTAAGCAAATCGTTACAGAATAAGGTCTAGTCCATTAATGTAAATCAGTTTAGGCATTGAATTGCTGTGACTCATTCAATATGGCGCTCACTTTAGTCTGTTCTTTATTTTTACTTTTTTGACATGTGTCAAATCAAATCACCTGTATACGATCTATAAATTGTGGTTGAAATTCGGGGCGCGTTATGTGAACAAGCTCCTTTTAGGAGTGAAACGCGTCATGGACGACACTATGTCTTTCACTTCTTTTGTGTGAAATAAATATCCTGCCTTTATTGGAAAAAGATTTGCTGCCTTTCCTTGTTTGTTTCATCTAACAAGTTGCGTGCAAGAGGTCCTTACCTGGTTTTCCTCACCGTGGAGTGGTGAGCAGGAACATTATTGTATGTATATATGTGTATATATATATATATATATATATAGAGAGAGAGAGAGAGAGAGAGAGAGAGAGAGAGAGAGAGAGATAGATATAGACACAAAAATAAATGGGTAAAATATACATCTTTTTATAGAAATCTTTTATGCATATAGTTAAAATAAAATTGTAAGGTAAACATATAACAGAATTAATAAAATTATTTTGACAAAACACCATTCGATGCTAATTCCCTATCAAGACGTCATCAAAGGAAAAGTAGCTTAATATTTTGTTTTTGTTTATCTATACCTCTAGAGAATAAATACTGTGAAAAATCTCAGCAGAATAGCATATATATATATATAAGAAAAGAGGGAAATGTAACTATATATACATATATATATTATGCATACAGTATAAATAGATAACATACCTAATATAATTCAATCAATTAATCAGTACATTTGTAGAGCGTGCTACATACCCGTGAGGGTCTCAAGGCGCTGGGGGGCTGCTGCTGATCGTAGATCTAGGTCTTGAGGAGTCTTCTGAAGGCCAGCAGGTCTAGGGTCTGTCGTAGATTGGTAGGGAGAATGATCCAGGTCTTGGCGGCAAGGTAGGAAAAGGATCTGCCACTGGTGGTTGTTTTTCGGATGCGGGGAACTGTGGTGAGGGCAAGGCTGGCAGAGCGGAGGCTGCGGGTGGGGGTGTAGAAGCTGAGTCGGTCGTTGAGGTATGCTGGTCCGGCGTTGTGTAGGGCTTTGTGTCCGTGGATGAGGAGTTTGAAGATGATCCTCTTGTTGATGGGGAGCCAGTGCAGGCCTCTCAGGTGGGGTGTGATGTGGCTGCGACGGGGGACGTCGAGGATCAGTCGTGCCGAGGCGTTCTGGATGCGTTGCAGCCGTCTCAGGAGCTTGGTTGTTGTTCCTGCTTAGAGGGCATTCCTGTAGTCCAGTCTGCTGGTGACGAGGGCCTGGGTGACGGTTTTTCTCGTGTCGGAGGGGATCCATTTGAAGAACCTGCGGAGCAATCGGAGGGTGTTGAAGCAGGACGCGGAGACAGCTTTGACTTGCTTGGTCATGGAGAGGGCAGAGTCGAGGATGATCCCCAGGTTGCGTGCATGGTCGGTGGGTTCTGGGGCTGTTCCTAGCGCTGTTGGCCACCAGGAATTGTCCCAGGCTGATGGGGTGGAGCCGAGGATGAGGATCTCCGTCTTGTCTGAGTTCAGCTTCAGCCTGCTGTCCTTCATCCATTCGGCGACGGCCTCCATTCCTATGTGGAGGTTGGTTTTGGCAGTGTGGGGGTCTTCTGTGAGGGATATGATAAGCTGGGTGTCGTCGGCATAGGAGATGATGTTGAAGTTGTGTTGTTGTGCGACGTGGGCGAGTGGTGCCCTGTAGATATTGAAGAGCGTCGGGCTGAGGGAAGATCCCTGTGGGACGCCGCAGATGATCTCGGTGGTCTTGGAGCGGAAGGGTGGGAGGCGGACGCTCTGGCTTCTGCCGGAGAGGAAGGATGTGGTCCAGGCCAGTGCCTTCTCTTGGATTCCGGCGTCATGTAGGCGTGTGTTTAGGGTGTGGTGGCAGACCGTGTCGAAGGCTGCTGATAGGTCCAGAAGGATGAGGGCGGCTGTTTCTCCTTTGTCCATCAGGATCCTGATGTCGTCGGAGGCGGCGATGAGGGCAGTCTCAGTGCTGTGGTTGCTACGGTAGCCGGACTGGGATGGGTCCAGGATGTTGTTGTCTTCGTGGTATCGGGTCAGCTGTTTGTTGACAATCTTCTCCGTGACTTTTGCCGGGAAAGGGAGCAGGGAGATGGACCCGAAGTTCTGGAGGTCCCTGGGATCCGCCTTGGGTTTCTTCAGTAGGGCGTTGATCTCGGTGTGCTTCCAGCTCTCCGGGAAGGATGCTGTCTCGAAGGAGGTGTTGATTGTTTTCCATAGATGGGGTGAGATGGCTGTGCTGGCTTTGTTGAAGACGTGGTGGGGGCACGGAGTGGATGGAGTTCATGGTCTTGATGGTGTCTTCGTCGCTGACGTTGGACCATGTTGTCAGGGGCCCGGAGTGGGTGGCAGTCGCAGGGGTGGTAGTCTCGCGGTGGGTGTGTTGGAGTTGAAGCTGTCGTGGATGTCGGTGATCATCCGGTGAAAGAAGGTGGCCAGTGAGTCGCACAGGTCTTGCAATGGGGGAATGTCGTTGGTGTTGGAACTGGTTGGAGAGTTCTTTTACGATGCTGAAGAGCTCTTTGGTGTTGTGTATGTTGCTGTCTAGGCGGTCCTTGAAGGCGGATCTGATAAGATGGTGGTGTCTGCAGATGGCGTTCTTGTGGGCTGTGTAGCTGTCTGGAGTTCGGTCGTGGAGCCATCTTTTCTCCAGCTTCCGACAGGTGCGCTTGGAGGTCGGGAGGTCTTCGGTGAACCAGGCAGTTTTATTGTTGGTGTGGTTGGTGGTGGAGTTCTTGAGTGGGGCAATGGTGTCGGCACAGTTGTTGATCCACTGTTTGAGATTGGTGGCGTCGGTGTCGGGGTCGGTGGGGTCGGCGGGTGGTCTCAGCGCGAGGGTGGTGGTCAGTTGGTCCTTGGTGACCTTGCTCCAGCAGCAGCGTGGCAGCTGTTGGGTGCGGTGGTGTTTGGTGGGTTTCTGGAAGGTGAAGTGGACGCATCTGTGGTCGGTCCAGTGGGGTTCGGTGGTGTGGTTGAAGGTGACGTGAGGGCTTGTGGGGTCCAATGTGTGTCGAGCGGCGTGGGAGGGTGTTGTCACGAGCTGTTTGAGTCTGAGGTTGGCGATCAGGGCGGTGGAGTTGGCATCGTTGTTGTTCTCAAGGTGGAAGTTCAGGTCCCCGAGTGGATGTAGTCCGTGGAGGTGAAGGCGTGGGTGCTGATGAGGTCGGTGATGATGTCGCTGAACTGTGGTCGGGGTTCTGGTAGTCTGTAAACGAGTGTTCCTCTGAGAGTGATGTTGGAGTCGGTGTGGATCTGGAAGTGCATGTGCTCGGCGGCGGTGAGGGTGTCGTCGGTGTTGGTGTTGGTTGAGACTCTGAGTGTGTCCTTGTGGATGATGGCGATTCCCCCTACCATCTCTGTTGGTGCGGTCTCTGCGGGAGATTTTGTAGCCCTCTGGGATGGCTATGGCGATGTCTGGTGCCGAGGTGGCGTTCAGCCAGGTCTCCATCAGGAAGGCGATGTCAGGGGTTGTTGAGTCTAGGAGGTCGCAGAGATCGATGGCGTGCTTGCGGGCGGAGCGGGTGTTGAGGAGGATGCACCAGAGGTGGTTGGGTTCTCTGGTTGATGATTTGGCAGGCCGGATGCTGGTGAAGCTGCAGTACCAGCAGGTGAAGGGCCCTTGGGTGTGCTTCGGGTTGGCCGGTAGCAGGAGTGGTCTCGCCCGGCGTTGAGTGCGTGGAGGGTGCTGGAGTCGTAGTGCAGTCTGGTGTTGTGGCGGCTTCGGGGTCCAGGGGTTCCGGTGCTGGGCGCGGTCCAGACGTGGACGGGCGTCCTCTCGGTGGTGCCATTTCAGGCGGAAGGAGGGGGCGCGGCTGGGAGGCGGGAACGGGGCGGCGAGGTGGTGTGGCTGCGGGGAAGCGGCGGGAAGCGAGTGTCACAGACGGCAAGATGGGGGCTGGGGGCCTGTGGCGATAAAATTAAAACAGAAAAGACTAAAAATGGCAGAAGGAACAACAGTTGTAGAACAGGAAATGAAAAACCAATAACCCACTAGTATAGCGCTGGCGAGGCTCTGGGGGCTCAAACCCTGCAGGAGGCAGCAGCAGAGCCGAGCGCTGCTGCCTCCTGCAGGGAGTTAAATAAAAACTTATTTTCTGTATTACTATAAATATGATAAAAAATACTGCAAGCAGATTATCATCAAGGTCATGAAAAATTTTCAACTCATTCAAGAGGTAAACGATGTTTGCCAACTAGCACATTTGCAATTATACGCAACTACTACAAACTTGCAAATGCATTATATACAGAAATGCATTCTATTAATAAAGAACAACTTATGCATCCAGACGATTTGCCAAATTTTATACAACACAATAATACCATCTATTCGATTAAGCTTAAAGAACCTTCTTAATGGAGACATATTAAAACCTTTTGATACATCTTTCCCAAATATGCAAACAGTATTAAAAGCTGCACTAAATTTCAGGTGTTTTGCTTTGCATGGATATGTATGTTATATCCATTATAAACAATAACAATACATACTTTGCATTTGACTTACATAGCCGTGATAACACAGAAATGCCTCACCCAAATAGAACATGTATTACTATACAAATACGTTTTGAAAATCTTACAGAGTACATTACAAATCTTGCACATAGTCTAAAGTGACCAAATACTAATAGCGTAGCAAATGAATTAACTCCTATACATATAAATACAATTAAAAAACAATCACTGCATAGGGCAATGCTTATTACTGAACAAAATGGAACTTCAGTACCAATAAAAACTATTTATGTGCATTATACTGAAGCATATATAGATTTCTTTACACACAAATTCAAAACTCGTATAGAAACAGCAAAAAATATAATTCGGAAGTCAAATACCAGCATTATTTGCTATTCTACATAACTTTTGTAAACCAGCATATACTTGGGATGGCCAAGATTTACATTATATTATGGATCTAGGAGATGCTTTATATACAGAAATGCACTCTGTTAATAAAGAAAAAATTATGCAACCACAATATTTGCCAAATTACATAGAGCACAATAACATCAAATACTCTATTAAGCTCCCAAAATGCTTTATAAAAAAGATAAGAAAACAAGTCAACCTTTGAATGCCAAATTTATAACAACATTAACTTCTATAATTGATTTACAAACTGGTGTATTAGTCTGTATGGATATATATGTAATTTCAGAATTTAAAACTATATATGCATACTTTATATTTGATTCACATAGCTAAGATGAAAAAGCAATACCTCATCCTAATGGAACATGTATTGCTATAGAAATAAACTCTATTAATACATTTATAGAATACATCATAAAGCTAGCTGATAAAGAAAAGCTAACATATTCAGATAGTATTACTTTACAATTAACTATAGTGAAAATAAACACAATTAGCAAAACGTCACTTAAAGTAACACAAAAAAACCACAGCCAAAAAAAACCATAAAGGACATATATGTTCATACTACAAACATAGCTCAAAATGCATTAACACATATTCCATCTACAAACTTTCAAGTAGAAGATACAATTATAGAAACACAAAACAGCAATAGCCAAGCAGATAAACAGCCTTCTACAACCCACATTAATTTGACTTCTACCATAACTATTAGCAATACCAATGTACTAACAAACACATTTACACCTAATGCCGAATTACAAACTCAAACAACAGCTAGGATACAGGTTCTAGAAAATCACAGTAACAGAAAAAGAAAGCATACACAAGACAGACAAAAAGCAGTTAACAGTAATACAAATATAACCTTATAAACAACAAATGACATAATTAGTATCTTTCATGCACAAATAGCATATGGCACAGAGTACACTTGCACTATTTGCAATCAATTATGGCATAAACAAAGTTTGCAAAAAACACACAATATTAAAAAACAGGTTAAGCGCGAATATCTCCAAAAGCTAACGCCTGCCCAGAGCAGTTCTTAGCCATGTTATCCAATCGAAAGTGGATAACATGGCTAAGAGCATTGTCACGATAATGCATAAATATCGCAGATTTTTCAGCGATATTCATGCATTTCGCAGGATTTTTACCGCTTTTGAGATAAACCTTGATAATATCAAGGTATCTCAGCGGTAAAAATTGTCGGAGCGCGGCGATATAATTTTAGCCGCTAACCATGCATAGCTATAATTATCGCTATTGCTTGGTAATATGCCCCTTAGTATTAGCAAAATTATCTTCCTTTATTCAGTACTTATACACCAGGATCAATAAATGTATACCAAAGTACAAAAGATACTCTTTTTAAGTACCTACCACCAAACAATTCTGCACCACTGTAATCAAGTGTTGAAGCACACCTAAGTAGCATTCGGCTACTTAGATGGGGCACCAATGATGAAGCATGTCAAAAACTAGATTAGTGAGTGAGTGGTCTTTTAATGCAACTATATTTCTATAATTATACACTTACCATCTTATTCACAACTACACACTATCTACTACTCAATCTACTACTCACTCTCTTCGATTCGAAATCTTTATTTCGGTTCAATAACCATAAAAGATATACAAACACGTATAAAACAACACACAGTTTACATTTCCACGCCAGTTCATTTTGCCAATTGAGGAACAATCTGATGCATTTGCGATTTCTCTCTCTGTCAGTCATATATCTTTTATTCGGTTTCCATAATTTTTTAGGAACCATAAAAAGTACATTGCAATAGACAGTTTATAAAAATAGGACGGCGAACAGGGTTATACCAACATACAAAATTTTAATTAAAAAAAGATAAATTTTGAAGTTAAAATCAGACGGGGTTATTAAACAAACTGTTGATAAAGTGCAAGTGCATTAAAAGGCAAATTAGTCGTAATTACGGCAATATTTTATACATGTTTTAAGAAAACCAGCTACACATTTGGCAGTGAATTCAGAATCTAGGTATTGCAGAGCAATAAAAGCAGGACAACAGGATCTCAGGCCCATAGCAGATAGTAGAGGGACAATCCAACGCTTTCAAGGTAGATCATAAAATCTACAAAATAGCGTAATATGAATTGTGGATTGATCCGATGTGTCATCACAAGGGCACCTAATAATAGAGTTTGACCAATCCTGCTTTTTCGGAAAAGAAACAATACTAAAGAATATATTAAAACGAAACCGAGTCAGCAGTTATTTTTCATAAGCATTCAGATGATATTTCAAATAGGGTTGAATGCCTATGGAGGATTGCACAGTTAAAATCTGGATATTAGAGATCTTAGTAATTTCATGAGATATGCGCAGCTCGCTCAAGTGTAATAAGCATAAGGTTTTTAGGTTTTTCCTTGAGATGCTTGACAAGGTTGAGGGCTCAGAAAAATACATATTCATGTTTATATCCTCAAAAAAGTTACTCAAGTAGGCCAGCCAAGGGATTTTTATCCAATTGACCAGGCCCAGGCAGTCCATAATAAGTGAGCAGGTCAAGTTACACTGTTCAGTGGTCCAAACTCGGTGCCATAGAAGAATGGGCTGGATTTTGATGTGATCCGTAATGTAGTCCATACGCAATTCAGTATGGCTACCGTAGGTTGGAGCACCTTTTGGAGTTGCCAGCAAGTACCTAATAAAACCGTTCTCTACCACCTGAAGAGCTTCTACGGCAACATAGCCCCACACGCCTGCACCGTAGACAGCCACACTGTGGCATTTGGCATAGTATATTTTCAGAAGTTTTTCTGGGGGAGGCTTTCCAAGCTTTTGTGCGAAAGCGACCAGGGCAGTTGTTGCACGAAGAAACATTAATTTCCTACTGCACATGGCCTGCTTCCAGGACATTTTGCTGTCAAATAAAATACCTAGATAAGGGTACGTATTAGTGCATTCCAGCTTGTCTTTTTTGATAAAGATTGGTTTAGGCTTCTTTACCCGCTTGCCTATGTGCATTACGAAGGTCTTTTTAATGTTGACCATCAGGTCCAAGGATGACATAAACTTGCAGTAATTGTTAAGAAGGTGCTGCAGCTGGTTTGGGGTTCTTGCCATGAACACTGAATCATCCGCATACAATAGAGCGGGAATGGGACGGTGGTCAATTGTTGGTAGGTCCTGGCTCCCTTCCAACATGGCCAACTCAAGGCCATTGGTGTAAAGATTAAAAAGGAAGGGAGCCAGGACACAGCCCTGTCTGACTCCCCTGGTGACGGCAAATGATGGCGTAAATTCGCCGTACACCCCATATCTCACTCTCGCCGAAGCATCGGAATAAAGTTCTCGAGGAAATGTGACCAGAGGTGGGTCAGCACCCAATTCGGCAAAAATCGACCACAGTTTGGAATGAGACACGCAGTCAAAGGCTGCGGACAGGTCTATATACACTAAATGCAGATTGCCATTTTTTGCCCCAGCGTATTTACCAATAAAAAGGGAGAGATTTAGCGCCTGCTCTACTGTTCCCAATCCCTCTCGGAACCCATATTGCAAATCAGTCATGATTTTATTTGCAGCGGCCCAATCCTGTAGGCGCTCGAGGACCAGATGACCGGCCACTTTGCCAAGGGAATCAAGGAGGGATATGGGCCTGTAGCATGCAGGGTTATTAGGGTCTCCCTTTTTAAAAATGGGGAGCAGGGTTGAAGTAGACCATGAGTCAATTAAGCCCGGTGAGGTGGTAGCTTCGAGAACTCGGGTCAAAATCGGTGACCATAACTCCTGGTTGTGGATAAAGATATCTAACGGTACCCCATACGGGCCAGGCGCCTTGCCAGATTTAGAGGCTGACAGGGCGGAAATGATTTCATTGTGCCCAAATACTAGCTGAATGGGGTAGATGTTGGTAGGATGGGGGACACCTTCCCTAGCTTCCCCACTATCATTCTGTATTAGATTATCTTCAGAAATTTTTTTCGAGAAATGGTTGACCCAGCTCTCTGCAGTTACTGCCACTTCTAACCTGGGTGCTGAGCTTGAGTCAGAGAGAAAAGGGGATTTGACTACTTGCCAAAAAGCTGAGGAGTCCTTAGTGCGACAGCTCGCATGAAGCTGTTCCCAGAGGTCCTTTTTAATTTCCCGCCTACAATTCTTAATGGCCAAGTTGTATTCCTTTCTTAATTTTCTGATTACCAATGGATCTCTTATAGGGTTCCGTAGGGCCTCCTTTAAAGCTGAGAGCGCCCTACGACATTGGGGGTTAAACTAGCCTTTCTCTTGGGATATATTGGAATTTTGCTTGCGAAATAGTTCCTCTCTGATTATTTTGGTAATTGCAGCAAAACTAGTTAGAATCAAATCCTTTGGGGACTCTAGGTCTAAACATATTTCCAATAAAGGGAGTGCTTTTTTTATTATATTTGCGGACATACGTGCGGATCTGCTTTCGACCATTTAACTGAGTAGCCATTTAGCTTGGCTATACTCAGGGCTTGTTGGTTAAGCAGACTAGGAATCCTATGTTGTTGAGAGGTACTCTGGACTGTAACAGTAAGACTGTTAGAATAATGATCACTGCTAATATCCACTCCCGTTTCAAAATTTGACAAGAGTGCACGCGTGTTATGTGTAAATAATATGAAGTCTATAACGCTTGATAGGCCCCTCCCATGGAATGTAGGAGAAAAAGCTGTAGGAGGGTCTACCAGGTCGTTTGAAAACCCAGATCTAAGGAGAAAAGATGTTCATTTAATTCCCGGAATTAGAATGAGTGTAATGGGCTAAAGGGCACCCACAATCGTCAGTAATACCACACTTGGCATTTTCGTAATTAGGACACAAGGGAATATTAAAATCACCGCCCCAGATCAAATTAAAAGAAGATACGGGGTATCTAGACCGTTGCTCCATTAAAAAAACTGATATTTCATTTAAAACGTTTACGGAATCAGGTAGAGACAGATTATTATAGAAGTTAACCAGGAAATATGAGGACCCTTTCAACACCGTTATTTTGAGAATTTGATAATTCACGGCTAACTTCAGTTCAGATATTTCCTTAAGAGGGAGGTCATTAGATAGATAGATAATTAGACCTCCTTTAGGTCTACTTGAAGGAGAAGAATGAGCACTTGAGTGGAATGTCTTGTAGCCCTGTAAATGAATAGGGGAAATCAACCAAGTCTCCTAGAGACATAGTATATTATATTTACGGATTGTTTCAAGCCAGAGTGTTGGTCGATTTTTGTACGTAGCCCTGCTACATTCAAATAAATCATGGTCAGGTTTAAAGAACAGGGTGAATCAGTAAGAGAAGAAGGAGAGACTTGAAAGACTTTGTTTACAGGGGGAAGGTCGGGAGAAAAGGAATTGTGCAAAGGTGTAAGGGAACCAACTGCGGCTGGGCATCGGTCCCGAATCTGGGGATTAAGGGTACTCTCTAAGGGAGGGTTATAAGGAAAAGCTTCCAATATATGAACATCTACATTCTCGGTGCCTGTGTTAGTTAAGGTTACAAGGTCTTTTAGGATCATGCTAGGCTTATCTGCGAGTCAATCTACCCCCTCTAAGCTTGAGAGAGCCACAAAACGATTGGAGGTATCAATTTTAATCAATATTAAAAGTTGGACCGAGTTACTGTTGGCGTTCATTGGCTTATGATTGTCAACCAGGGCTCTTGGGTAGAGGTAACTTAATGGTCTAGTAGATATGCCTCCTTCATAGCTAACACTATACCAGTCTCTAATGAAATTTGTAGCCCTAAAATCTTTAAAATTTATAATTAGACTGTCCCCTTGTACATCCATGGGTCTTTGTCCCAACCACGGTAACCTCCTAACATTTAAGATTTTACCATCAATACTTGCGGGTAGTGGCTGGTTAACACTTAACCAATGCGCGACCTTATTTTTCAGGGTCTGGTAATTTCAAATTGTCCTGGCTTCAACTCTGGAACCCCGGTCAGTACTATTACGTAGGGTTCTGACTCAGGCGGTAGGTTGACGTGTTGCACATTCCCTCTTGGGTTGTTGACCGCCATTTGCCTCCCCCCAGAATTATCGTGTACCTGTTCCCTTTTTTTAGTTAGCTCTAGTTCTTGAGTTACTCTGGGTTTAGAGATGATGGGTAGTGGCTGGATGGGTTGAATGGTGGGAAGAATATCTTGGGCAGTTGGATGTAACATACCCCTGGATGGACGGACGCTAGGTTTGGGATTTTCGGCAGATGCAGGAGTGTTCAGGGGATTTGGTAGTAGACAGTTCCCTGACTAAATTCGTGTTCAGGATACCAGTGGCTTGAATTGACCCAAGTGAGTACGCTTAACCCTCTCGACAAGAGGCAACAATATAGATTTCAACAAGTGCTCAATATTTTTCATAAGATCGTCTGGCGGAGGGGCTTTTGATCAATTTTACTTTGCGGGTCAGTGCAAGAGGTTTTGATGGATATTGATGAGTTAGGATTTTTTGCTCTGGAACCTTTTTGTTTGTTTCTGCCTTTTTTTCCTTTTGTGGGGAGTGTTGGCACTGGTGTTCCAGCACTAAGGGTTTTTGCAGGGAGTTGCTCTTCGAATGAGCTATCCGTAGGGGAGTCGATTATAATATTGGCAGAATTACAAACCCCCAGACTGGCCGGACATTCAGATAGATCTTGGAGTTGGCGCGGGATACCAATGTCCGTAGATGAGACAGAGCCAGAATAAAGTAGAGGTGGGGATGGGGCTTTCTGGATAGTGCCAAGGGAGGGACGTTTGTTTTGCCACTCTGAGGATATACGCCGTTCAACCTGCTCTATTTTGCGTTCTACGACTGAAACGGCCCTAGTGATGTAATTATCTAGGGTCCCTTTAAAGGAAGAGGATGAGCCCACCGATAGCAATTTCCCACCCAGGCTAGATTTCGTGGTCATTTTAAGGTAGCGAACATACAGTGTTATAGCAAGAAGTTAAAGAAAATTGTTCACAGCAGTTCTTACTTCAGAGTCCACACTCGGATTGTCAGGCAACAAAGCGCAAATGGGGGGGGCCTAGCCCAGCCTTGGCCAGCCCCGGACGGCCACAGACGGCCCGCCCTTTGCCCGGGCTTAGCCCGGCGTGACCCGCGCGCGTCCTTGCTGGACGAAGGACCTGTCGAGTCTTTATGCGCCTCCTGGCGCGGTTCCTGATCACGTCGTCACGCCCCTAAGGATCCTGGGGCGTGTAGTTGGGAGTTGGACCGGCGGAGCCAAGCCCGGCCGGTCGTTCACTGTGCGGGAGGGGCGGAGCCAAGCCCGGCCTCGGGGAAAGGTCTCTGGATACACCGGTAGGAAGAGCAGCCCCAAAGAAAACAGCTAGCAGGACACCCTTTTGCGATTTAAAAACAATAAATTAATTTTTTAAGTCTAAAAGTATTTCATAAAAAAAAGGTAAGATCTTGGCATTACAATCAGTTTACACTAAGACATACTTATTATCAAAAGTATTATTTCATTTTCCAGGCAATAAAGAATAAACTCAAATGATTAAGGATTATAAGCAGTACCGAGACAGCTCATAGTTTCACACCCAGAGTCCAGTTATCCTATTAGTTCATTGCTCATGGTATCACACCCAGAATCCAGTTATCATATTAATTCAAATACAAATATAGCTGTTTATCATTAGAGCTTCAGGTCCAATCTCCTTCGTGCAATCTCCTCAGAAAACTGGTACCTACTTACACTAAAAACAATAGATTGGGTTGTTTCTGCTCTAAGAATTCCTTCCGCCTCACTAAAACACCTGGAACCCAAAAGACGGCAGATAGGTTTTATCCATTTTTTCCTTAGATATGTATAAGCAGAGCAAAAGAATAGTATATGCGCTTCTTCCTCTTTGGCATTAGTACAACACAATTCGCATCTAACTAGGTCATCCTTCACTGCGTTTCCCTCTTTACACATCCATCTCGCAGTGTTTACTTTAATTTGCAAAACGCCATAACAACATTTTAAATACAGTGATTTTGCTAAAGCTGGTAAAATCTCGTCCATGAATGGCTCAAATCTACTCTCTGCCTTCATGTCAAGAAACTTGAGAGATAACGTCCCCAAATCCGGATTATGCAACTTTGAGTTTACGACGAACCCCCAGTATCTCTCCTTCAGCTGCTTTTTGCAGCTCAAAGTAAGAGACTTGGGGTCTGTCCAGTAATGGCTTAGCCCCAGTTTGACAAGCCAATCCTCAATATGGTTCAGCCATACCAGTTTAGTTACATTTTTTATTTTAATGATTTCCTTTAGGCCTCTCTATAATCAACTAATTCGGCTGTTGACAACAGTGGCCGCAGGGCCGCGTGGTCATCATTACGGTGAATATCCAGATCCATTATCAAGGGAAGAAGGGGTGTGCGCAGATGGAGCGCTAGTATTTTCCTTAAAAAGATGTTCTCTTGTGTCGTGAAGGCATGTTTAGCGCTAAAGCCCCATAATTCTGCTCCATATAATGAAGTAGCCTGGGCTTTGTATTTGTACAACTCTAATGCTGGGGAAACGGCTTTAGAATAACTACTCTTATGCTGTCTTGCTATGGGGACCAGGTTCTGGGTGAAGATCGTATTACTTTTGTCTATTTGAGTTTAGTGTCTAAGGTAATGCCTAGATAGTAAAAATTTGACACATATTCAATCTTTTCAGTTATGACCATCAGTGTTTTTCTTAAACTCCTATGTGGATTAAACGCCATATACTTGGTTTTAGACGAGTTAATCTCTAAACCCTTATTCCTACAATAGCACCATAAGGTATCCAGTAAATTTTATAAACCTCTAAGTGTCTGTGATATTAAAATAGTATCATCTGCAAATAGCAGTGCAGGCACATAGTCCCCACCCAGCTTGGGAGAGTCATGGTCAAACCCCAAGACGGTGTCCGGTATGTCATTTACATACAGAGAAAATAATGTAGGTGCCTGCACGCACCCTTGTCTGACCCCTCTCTTTATATTAATACGCTTAGTCAATTCTCCATTTGGGCCCCATCTCACCCTGGCGTAGTTGTCCTCATGCAGCCTAACGATCTGTCCCAGAATTTCCTCAGGGACTCCCAGGTCCCTCAATCTTAACCATAGGGCGTTTCTAGGGACAAGATCGAAGGCTGCCCTGAGGTCAACAAAAGCCACCTACAGATGTGCCCTCTTAATTTTAATATATTTCCAGATGATACATAAATATCTAAACACCTGGTCAATTGTACAATTTTTTTCTCTAAAACCAGCTTGGTACTTGGTAAGGGTGCTAGTTTCCCCCATCCAAGTACTCAGCCTACATAAAACCTGTCTCGCAAATACTTTCTGTAGGACGTCAATAAAACGAATGGGTCTATAATGGGTCGGATTCATGCGATCCCCTTTTTAAAAATTGTAACAACCTTGGTGCCCCGCCAGGAATCAGGGATGGGAGCCCCCTTGGCAATGTTATTACAGAGACAGTTGATACATGGGGCCCATATCATATTTTCGTGCTTCCATAGATCCCCGGGGATCCTGTCCAGTCCAGGGGCCTTTCCTGGATTTATTGTTTTAATAGCGTTGATAGTTTCTGTCTGACAGAGATGTCCCAGTCAAATTAGGTCCTGAGTCATCGTTGTCAAAAATAAGCTCATTATTGGCGGGTGAATATAAATCCGAAAAATGTGAGACCCACGTATTGGCTTCCAAAAACCTGTCCCTACTCGGGGTGCCACTTCTGGAGCCTCTAAGAATGAGGCCCCAGAACAGAGCCTGATCTTTTACCTTACATGCTTCCAGAATATCAGACCAAATTTCTTCATCCCAACTTTTCTTTGCCGCCCTGATTATACCCTTGTAGTACCTCCTTTTCTCCCTTAATGTTAATGCATTATTCATTTTTGCGGTCGCTATAAGTTCTTTTTTAGCATTGCGGCAACCTTTATCATACCATCTATCGCCCTTAGTTGCATTTCTCTGTCCATTTAAAAGTGGCTTCATTGTCTTGATCAGTATGTCACCAAGTTCCAAGGACATATTCACATTGATCCGCATGATGGGGATCTCATGTGCTTGAATACTGGGATACGGGGAAATTAAATCTACATACAGATCATACATTTTTTTGACAGAGATGTCATTCCCCAGCACTATCGGCCATTTTAGAGATCTGCGATTGTTAGAAGTCAACGGGTCAATGACGGTGCGACATGGGGAGTCTCTATCCTTGAACCACGGATTAAATAATGACACACTAAATGTCAAACTGAGAGGATAATATTCACTCTTGACTCGATTCTCTACTACAAGGTCTCTTACCTTCGGCCATAATTGGCTGGCTCGGACTATCTGATGGTAAACGCCCATTACAGGCACGTAAGCCATATGCAGCGGTCAGTCGCAGCAGTTGAGCTGCCGCCGTTGAGCATGGCACAGAGGGGCTGGTCTCAATTCCTGGCATGTTATTGGCATTATCCTCTGGTTCAAAAATATTTTCCAGGCCTGTTATCGGTTCGAATTTGCGATATAAATCTCCCCCAATAATTATCAAAGTTTTCTGGTCGAGATTAGAAATAATATTATCTAATTGCTCGATGACTTTTGACTCTTTATTGCCTGCCAGGGGTCTACTGTAGACATTTAAAATACAGACTTTTCTTTTGTCGGGCCCTGTGAACTTCACTCCTTGGATATCTAGGCTGTTAGAATCAATTTGCTCAAAATTGATTCCCAGCGTGATTTTACTCCATATTGCCAGGCCTCTCATGGTCTCCCTTTGTTTACAGTAATTGCAGGTACATTAAATGATCTATATCCAACTTTATGATGATTTTCAACTGCCCAGGTGTCTTGGAATAATATAATTTCGTAGTTGTCAATATACTCCTGCCAAGTTGGATCACTTAAGTTTTTTTTAATACGTGCTATATTCCAAGACCTTACTATAATACTCTGTTCGGCACCCATGTCGGCTATGTTAGTGGTCAAGTTTATGCTAGTATCTTCTACTGCTTGCCTAATCTCATTGCTAACATACTGTTTGCTACTATTTAGGAGATCGCCTTCTATTATGTCACCCGAGTTTTCATACTCCAAAAAGGGAAGGTCTACACTCGTCTGTACTATTCCGTGTATATAACTACTCAGACAGGTTTTTTCATTAACTGATTCATAATTAATATTAGTACTCAGATCAAGGCCCTCTCCCACACTATTTAAAAGGAATGTAGGATGTAAATTCCTTGATGATCTCCTTGCTCGTCTCCAAAGGAATTTTTTGGTCCTCATTTTATTACATACACCCAATATTTTTTCAACCCTCAAATCAGATGCTGCTAGCCCACTTAATATTTTATCACTGAGTCAGTCTACTTCTTCCAAACCGTTCAGCTCTTCGAAGCTATTAGTAGTAGGGATGGTAAAGTAATTTTTAAAACCACCCATAGTCCTTACTCGTTGTCTTCCAAAGGAATTATAATTCGCTAATATTCCAGGGGTAGGAGGATAAAAGTATCTCAGATCACAAGTGTGTATACTACTATCACTTTCGTAGCATTGATCACAAATACAGCCCACTACCCGTCTATCCCTAAAGTTAACAATGATGGAGTCCCCTGCTGTGTCCTTTGGTCTTTGCCCCACCCACCTTACCCTACGGACATGCAGAATTTCCCCATCGATATTGCTTGAGAGGGGTCTATTCTTAGTTAACCAGAAAGAAACCTTGTTTTTAAGCTCTGGGTAGGTTTCTATTTTGTTATTCCTTAGCTCAGGGACAACAGTAAGTACCACGACATATGGGAAAGATTCCGGTGGCAGATCAATACGGGCCAGGGCTGGTTTATTCTTAGCGTTGTTAGAAATTTCCTTACTTGCCACTGGAGTGTCCCTATTCTGCCTCTCAAGACCTTGCTCATTTCTCACCCTCTCCTCCATCGCCCCACAAGAGCTTCTCTGTTGATCACGTGCCATACTTTCAAGGGCTGTAGCTGTTTGTGCACTACTAACAGGAGCCCCAGAGGGTATGTTAGCTGGAGTTTGAATAGATGATGAAATAGCTCCAAATACAGGGGCTTTCGACGTAATTACCTCCCCCATATTGTCACTTGCAATATGATTGGCCAAAACCTTTAACATGCCTGAGTTCTCTAGGACAATCTGTTCAAGTCTCCCTAGCCTTCTCTCTTCACTTTCTTCACTCTCTAATACACACAAACTATTGCACACTACTACACAAAATGTAACGCACACTAAACAACACACTGTACTACACACTCTCTACTACACACTCTCTACTACACACTGTCTACTACACAATCTCTACTACACAATCTCTATTACACAATATCTCTTACACACTCTCTACCACACACTCTCTACTACAATCCCTCTACTACACACTCAAAAACTACACACTATCCACTACACACACTCCACTACACACTCTCTACTACACACCCACACGAACACACTCACTACTACACACTAATAATAGAACATGAGTATGCAGGGGAAAACAAAACTGCATATTCCAATATTGTACTTCCATAAGGCACTGTCAACATTTTCATCCACTTCTTTCTTCTTATTTCTCTTCAAAAACACCACTACTACACTCTACTACACATACTCTAATACTATCTACTATACACACTACTACACACTCTGTACTAAAAAATATCTAAAACTCTTTACTACACACCCTCTACTAGCGCTTTCTTCTACACACTCTATACTACACTCTACTACAAAAGCTACTACACTCTTTACTACACTCTCTACAACACATTCTACTACAAGCTCTACTACACTCTAATACACACACTGTACTACTCAATATCTATTACACACTCTAATACACACTTCCTACTACACACCCTCTACTACTCACTCTCTACTACACACTATCTACTAAAGACTCTCTACTACTCACACTACTACTTGCTATCTATTACACACTCTCTAATAATATATAACACTCTCTAAAACTCACTCTATACTACACACTCTACTAAAATATATTCCATACTACTAACTGTACTACACACATTCAACTACACATTCTATACTACTCTCTAATAAATACTAACTACCCTAGTATACTCAACTACATTTTTATTTTACAGTTTCCTCAACACACTATTAAACAATCCTGCTCCACTATATATAATGTATAAAAAAGGACTACAATTAATTATTTTGATATTTTACAGGAGGAAGCAACAAAAACGATATTTATTGCAGGACTAGAAACAAAACTCAAATCGATAACTGTAAACGATACAAGTGACGCGGTTAAAATTGCACTATGGAGAGACGCAACGGACTTCCCAATAGAACTTGGAACGTACATTAAAATAACTCACTTGACTGTACATGAGTTTAATGGGCAAAAAATAATAAATTCGACTCGAAATACACAATTACAAGTAAGTACAAAATGCATTACAATATTTATAGCTACAATACATGTATACACTCAAATATACTTACCCATACATCCAATAAACCAACAGACACATTACATGCATCTGTTTACCCTCCTAACTAACTACATCTCTGACTCTCTCTGTTCTATACACATTTTACAATACTGCTCACTTGCTATCTCACACTACCTGTCTCCCTCAGTATATATCCCTTTAACTGCTTCCATATGCATAACTCCCTATAGCTGCCTCCCTCTATCGCTCTAACTCCCTAAAAATGTCATTACCATTTCTGCTATCTCTCTCTCTCTTACATCTACCTCCCAACTTCTCTATCTCCCCCTAACTATATATCTTCCTATCTTACAACAGTCAACAATTCCCTATACATATCATTGCCTCTATCTGCTTAACTTATTAACCCTCCTCTACCTACCTCACTCTAAATAACTCACCATAGTTTATAAAGAGTACTATTCAATGTACTCCACTACTCACTCTAATACTCACTCTACTACTAAAAGTCTACTACTCACTCTTTAATACTCACTCTTTATTAATAACTACTATTCACTTGCTACTACACAATATCTAATACTATCACTACTCACTCTCTTTACACACTCACTTTACTACTGTACTACTTATTCTACAGTGCTATAAAACACACTACTATCTACTACTCTACTAATAACACTAATACTCAACACACTCTCTGCTACTCACTCTAATACTCACTCTGCTAACACTATTAACACTACTAACACTCTACTTCTCCACTACTCACTCTTTACAAATACCCTTGCTAATCACACTCTAATAATAACACTTTACTTCTCACTCTTTAATAATCCCTCTCTAATACAAAATAACTCACTCCACTACTATACTAATTACTACACAACTCTATAATACTCACAAATTACTTTACTACTCACACTCTACTACTCTCTTCTCACAAACTACTACTATCAATACTCACTACTACTCACAAAAATACTGTTTACAACTATATAATACACTAGTAGGCTACTTACCTATTACTCTATACTAATAATGCTAATAATCAACTACACACTCTCTACTGTACACTCTCTAATACTCACCATTACTCACTGTACTACTAACTATAAACGTCTTACTCATTGCTAATAACTAACTTTCATACTCACTCTTTACTACAACTCTGCTAATCACACTGCTCCTCTGTACTACTCTCTATTCGCTCTCTGCTACTCACTCTCTAGTATATACTAGAAGTACTCTATACTAACTAATGTCTGTGTGTGGCTCTATGTATGTGCCTATGTGTATGTGTATGTATATGTATGTGTGTAAATAATGAAAGTACTACTCTCACTACTACTCACTATACTACTCTACTACTTATGATACAACTTGTTCAATCAACTACTCACTCTCTACTCACTCTATACTGCTAACTATACTCACTACTACTCACACAAGTACTCTCACAAAAATGTATTACTCAGTGAAACTCACTATTAATAACTATTACTCTATAGTACTCACTACTCCCCACTACACACTCACTACTCTAATACAAACTACCTACTACTCACTATTAATCACTCTACAACTCACTCTCTACTACTAACTCTCTACTAGTCTGTTTATAATACCCTACTCAAATTTACTAATAACTATCTTCAATATACTACTCACTCACCACACCTCAAATAACTCTATACTACTCACTCAAATACTCTATAATACTCGACTCCCTAATACTCTCTACTGCTCTACTCACTACTAATCATTCCCTACTACACACGCTCTACTACTCAAAATAATTATACAACTCATTTTGTATAACTCTTATCATAAAAACTCAGCACTACCTGCAACTACTCACTCATTACTACTCACTATAATACTCTCTATTATAACTATCTAATACTCTACTACACTTTACTAACAACTACTCACTCTACTGCTACTGTAAGCTACTCACACTTTACTCAATCTCACTACTCTATAATACTCTTAATTCACACTTTAGTACTCACTCTACTAATCACACTCTAATACACCCTCTAACTACTGTCTACTACCTACTATTCACACTCCTCACAACTCACTCAATAACACTCACTCCACTATTATACTAATTACTACACAACTCTATAATGCTCACTGAAGACTCTACTACTCACGCTCTACTACTCTCTTCTCACTAACTACTACTATCAATACTCACCACTACTCAAAAAAATAGTTTACAACTAGATAATACACTACTACTATACTTATCTATTACTCTATACTAATAATTCGAATAATCTACTACACACTCTCTACTTCTCACTCTCTAATACTCACCATTACTCACTCTACTACTAACTTTCAACTTCTTACTCATTGCTACTAACTAACTTTCATACTCAATCTTTAGTACAAACTCTACTAATCACACTACTCCTCTACACTACTCTCTATTCAAAGTAAACTCTCTACAAATCACTCATTACTACTCACTATAATACTCTGTATTAAAACTATATAATGCTCTACTGCACTTTACTAACAATTACTCACTCTACTACTACTGTAAACTACTCACACTTTACTCAATCTCTGCTACTATCTAATACTCTCAATGTACACTCTAGTAATCACTCTACTAATCACACTCTAATACACCCTCTAACTACTCTCTACTACCTACTAGTCACACTCCAAACAACTCACTCAATTACACTATCCACTATCTAATACTCACTCTCTACTACTCTACTACTCTCTAATACACTATAATACTCTAAAGTACTAACTAACTACTGCTCTCTAATATCTACTCTATTATAAAAGTTATTCGCAACTCACTCTACTAAATATATCTACTACTCCATATACTATCTACGACTCACTAGACTGCATCTCTTTCTATCTAGTACTTTTCATTACTCACTATTACTCCGTCTCTACTACTCACTATCTACTACTGCCTACAACTCACTCCTAATCTACTCTATACAAGTATACTCTCTATTAATCAACTAGTCACTCTCTACTAACTACTAATAACTGCTAATACTCTATACTAGTGTCTAATGCTCACCTATTGTCATAATAAATGGCAATGCCATTTATTTATCTGTTTTAAAAACAAAAACATAAATAAAAAAAATGTCATTTGCAATGCCAATAGCTCTAACTTTAACAAAGACGAGACCATTGCATTGTAAATGCTTGTTTCTATTTTGTCTACATTTACAGTAAATACATAAAGTTAATATTTATTTTTTATTTACTATTTTCTTACATGTCGATATACTTGAACATGTGGAGATCTCAACACCGACTGTGGCGTCTACCTTTGATTCAGTACAGGCAAAATTTAAACAAGCATTTGCAATGCAATAGGTCTCGCATTTGCGAGAGTTGGAGCTATTAGCATTGTAAATTACGTCTTTTATTCATTTGTTTTGAAAACCCGCAAGCTGTGCATAAACAAGCACTTTGTACGTATAGTCCTTGCTTACGAGAAGCAAGTCTGGCAGTAAAAGAGACTGCCAGCCTTGCTTCTCATAAGCAAGGACTATAAGTACAAAGTGCTTGTTTGATTTATACCTGACAACATTAAACCCTGGCATTATTACTCTATTTTTATTTACTGTTTTCACCGATTAAGCTGTATAGTATTTATAATGTAGAAACAACATTCGGTTTTGTCTGAACAAATGCACTTTATAAAACATGCCACTAATTTCCCCACCAGCGCCTTTCCTGATATTTCCAGGAGAAACAGTCTTCATGGCCATAGTGGTTGACACATTTAAAGTATTTATGTTTACTTCAGATGGTGAATGAATATCTGCGTACAACAAGCAAGTTACATTGCTATATACTCCCTACTACTCATTCGCTTCCCGATGTATTACTCTGATTTTGTGTCATTTTCTTTTGCTTTTACCAGATTCCTTTATTTGTTGTATCTGCTGTTATTTGTTGTCTTTACCGCTGTTTTTTCCTCCCCTTCGCCAGCTCTCTTACTGCTGTATAGCTCTGATTTTGTGCTGCTTTTATTTGATTATTGGATTTGTTATTAGTTTTGGCTATTTCTCCCACCTTCCCGACTTTTTTTTTCCTATTCAATCCAACTAACAGACTCATGTCCACTACTCAAAACTAACTCTTATTTCCCTATACTAATCCATCACTAATCCTCTTTGGGTTGCGGAGTAGCGAGATACTCAGTGAAAAGCGCTTTGACACCTCGTCCGGGGTAGTGAGCTCTACATAAATAAAATTACAAAACAATAACATTGTCATTTATAACACCAATAGCTCTAACTCTGACAAATGCGAGCTCTATTGCATTGCAAATGCTTGTTCTGTTATTGATAGGGAGCAGGATCTACATATTGTGTTAAGGATGAAAAAGCATTTGGCCGCCTCAATGAAACACAATGTCTTCTGTAGTGATTAAGGCCTCTACTGATAATCTAATGATGTAGCTTTGTCCGAAGCAAGTCATCTTTTTCTTGGGACTGAAGCATATATACAGTATGGATTCATTGTTCTAAATTTGAATTGTGTATGCTGCAATAGTTTAAACCCATAGTTTTGATAGCTAAATGAGTGGCGATAGTAAGTATACACTGCATCGTGAATCTAGCTATCACATCCCTCAGTAAAAGTATCAAGGCACGATCACTGTATGTGCCCAAATTCAGGAACCATAGTCCATTTGCTTGCTATTAATTAAATACCTGATTCTGTTCGGTCTATGCTCTATGCCTGCATCTGTTTTGAAAAGTATTTCAGATTTGAAACCTACTACAGACCACTTTTATGTTATCCTCACCACCAAATTAACATTAGTGTTGCTCAAGAATCACTGGTGATTCATCCAGCCTATGCTTTCATGGTGGTACTATTACGTGCATCTATGTGACCTAATCTTGTAAGTTTCTAGGGCAACCTCTGGGTCAACACTTTGGGGTCCAAGGTTGATCCCTGCAATTTCAATTTGCCTGTACCAGTGTTTACAGAACGACTTCATTAGAATCGTCTACGTTGTCCATATGTAAGTCAGACATATGGGCTATTCATAATCATTATTTTTTGTTCAAAATCTGCATTTTACTTTAATGACAAATCTCGACCAGACCTGATGCATGGTGTGGCCTGGCTTATGCTTTCACTGAGCCCCAGCTTGCTGATTGTTATGTATGCCACTATTCCAGAGATGGAAACCAAGAGTAAAGAAACGTTACATAGTTGCATACATTAACATTGGCTGGAAGAAGGCATGTGAAGTAAATGAAAGAGACATGTGAGGACACTGGAAGAGAGTGAAAGAAGTCCGAGGTAAGGCAATGGAAGAGAGTTTGGGAACATTATAAACAAGTTTGAGCTATTGACATTGCAAATAACAACGCATTTTATTTTTGTTTTTAAAACATAAATAAAAGGCATTGTCATTTACAATGCAAATGGCTAAAACTTGCATAAATGCGAGACCTATTGCATTGCAAATGCTTGTACGCTTGAGAGCGCTTTGTTACCAGGCCGGTGCCCACCCGGCATTTGCCCCGAGTTCCTCGAGTGCACTTTATCTAATTATTTACGGGACCCGTTTTTAGGTCCTTTAGAAGTGCCCACCTCGCATATATAATTATATTTTAATTCGAGGGTGCCTACCCCTCTTGCCCCCGAAAGAAATCACCGCCGCAGCCCTGCTCCGTGAAAACCGGAAGTCAGGCACTTTTGGCCGAGACGGGGGCGGGGCCTGCAATCCGGCAGGAAGTCCCGCCCGCCGCCGCCAAGGAAGAAGTGAAGCCAGCCGACTGATGGCCTCTCCGCAGCCCGGGGATCCCATGAGTTGAGGAGAGTCCCGGGGCTGCCAACAGCAAAACAGCCAGAGTGTTGCGGGGCTCCCAGATGCTGGAGGGAGCCCCGGAAGTGAAGTCCTGCCCCCTGGAGCCGCGACGAGACTGCCGCAGAGAGGAGCCCGATCCCCAGCAACAGCCCGGTGAGTGCCCGACCAGCGCTGCAGAGGAGACACGGAACACGCCGAAAGAGCCCGGTGAGTGGGAGGGGAGGGGGGTGTACGCACGTGTGTCTGTGTGTGTTCGAATGTGTCTGTGTGTGTGCACGTGGGTCTGCGTGTGTGTATGCAGTGTGTGTGTGCCTGTGTATGCGTGTGGCTCTGTATGTGCGCATGCGTGAGTGTGGAGTGTGTTTGCACATGGGACTGAGGCACGAGAGGGGCACAGCGCCATGCGCGCCCACGAGGTGAAATCTGCGCTCTGAGCTCGTTCACCCTCTCGTGTCCACATTCCCAAATACGGCTCACAATAGGTCTTTCGCTACGCTCGACCTAAAAACTTATTCAACTTGAAATATATATCAAAAATGTTTTCACTTCTAAAGTTACTACAACCGAAAATAGGCCCAAAACAATAGTAAGTAACTCCAGCTCAGAGCTGGAGTTAGTGCAGCACCACACATAGCCAACCATGATACTACAACATCCTCCCTTAGACGAAAATGGAGATGGAGAAGCAAAATAAACCTTGATAGGAAAAAATGCTACATTAAATTAACTTATTTCAAAATGTTAAAAATATAAATAAAAGTAGCCTAACATTGAAAAAAAATAAAAAGAACAAGGGCCAGATGTATCAAGTTTCCGATTTGCAAATTCTAAATAGCGATTTTTTGCGAATCGCTATTTAGAATTCGCAAAATGGAAAGTATGTACAAAATCGCTATTTTTTACCGATTTCTAAATATTCCTTATTTGCGAATTCGCATTTTGCGAATTCGCAAATAAGGAATAATTTCCAATGCATTCCTATGAGCCAGGAGGCCCATAGGAATGATACTGCAATAATTCTCAAATTGCGAATTCGCAATTTGCTAATCGCAATTTGAGAATTATTTCAAGGGTGCAGGGGTGTCTCAAAGACACCCTGCTGCACCCCTGAAATTTACATGTGTGTGCATGTGGCACACATACATGCCCTATGGGCATGTATGTGTGTCACATGCCACCCTCACAAATGCCAAATAGAGCATTTTTAAAAGAAATCGCAAATTACCACCAAATACAAGTTGGTGGTAATTTGCGATTTCTTAACACAAATTCGCAATTTCTGAAAGTTACATACATATCATTTAAGGAATCGCAAAAATTGTGATTCCTTAAATGCTATGGCAAAATAAGGAATCGCATTTTTTTGCGATTCCTTAAATTGCGATTTTTTCTTACATTTCAAATCATGCTAAAAGGCCGTTTGCGAGTCGCAAAGGCCGAAATTCTTCGAATTTCGGCCTTTGCGAGTCGCAAAAGCCTTGATACATCTGGCCCCAAATGTATTATTTAATTATGAAATATTTTAACAACCTTTTTTTAATTCATAAATTAGTGTAGCAATAATTTTTAACTATAATTAAATTACTTTTAATTATTTCTACACCACTTTTAACAATAATTTTTTTACATTATCTGGTTAAACTTCAGAAAAATAATTGAATGTAATATATTTAAATACATTAAGGATTTAAATTAAAATTAAGATTAAGTTAATAGTGCTGCAGCATTATTTTCTACATTTCAAATAAATGTATTAAATTAATTTGCATTAAAATTTAACATAACAATATTTTTGCCTTTTTTTGTAGCTAAATAATTTTTTTAGTTTTCAGTATACTTTACTGTTCACACAGGATCTACTTTTCACACTGCAGAGAGTCCAAGTAATAGTTGTAAGAGCACAACTTTAGAGGCAAGAATGAATCCTGGTATATAGGTGCAGGAGACAGTACAGGGACCCAACGGGAGTCCCACAGTCTGTAATATCTAGCTTTCCCTTGCTATAAAGACCCGGAGGTCCCTGGGTGAATTCCAAGGATGCAAGGAAAGTCATTGAGGTAAATTTGCAGACCGAATTTCGAGACGTGCTCCAAAAATAAAATATCTGGGAAAGATTTCACCTATTACTTACTACATAGTACCTTGTGAAACCTCTAAAAATAATTATTACATCAGATTAATTTGTTGCTGTATTCTTAGGAATCTGAAACGTCATGCGTTAAGCATGCTCTAATCTGCTTTTCTGCACTTTTTGCCTGACTGCAATAAGTCGGTGCTGATGGACATTAAATGCTGTCAATAGAATCCAGATCTAGTGTCATACATTAAGTAAGTCCCATTCTATCGTGGGACTTGGAAGGTTGCTGTAAACATTGTAACTATGGGTTCCAAAACTCAGCAGTAAAGTGCAGCTGGGTAACATGCCAGGCTTAACAGAAAGTATC
Organism: Lissotriton vulgaris; assembly: GCF_964263255.1. NCBI lineage: Eukaryota > Metazoa > Chordata > Amphibia > Caudata > Salamandridae > Lissotriton > Lissotriton vulgaris. Next base: position 32,977 of record NW_028246568.1, read on the forward strand.
ATACATAACAATGTGGCACCCCCCACCTTTGAATTTTGTTGAAATGTGCAAAGCATTTCTTCATGTTTTCACCACTATCCCTGCCCATGGTGAAAGTACTCTTTTCACAAGTACCTGTCACCTTGCACTGATAGTTTAACGCCTGGGGTGTGTGTTCGTTCACTTACTATCAGCACTAACCTGTTAGTAAAGGAGGTTGATGTATCAAAGGGTTTTAACCATTCTGTGTCTGTGGGCAAATGTTATAGTACATATTAGCCAGGATTGATTCTTATGAATCCAATCAGTGAAATAATTACACACTGCAGAACTATTAAATAGGATTTTAATATTTTCAGATTCTCTAGTGTGTACAATAATGAGATCAGACCTAATACATACCTCCAAACCTTGCATTTTTAATCCAAGCACAGAAAACTGGAAGAAATTAAAGGAACAATATTTTAGTGACATCCCTAAACAACAAGACTCAAGCAGAATAATCTTAGATCAGTCTTTACTACTACTAACTTCTATAACAGAGGTACATTGCGTGGGCCGCTTCAGGAAGAAATAGCAAGCATTGGCAGAGTTAATATGTCTTGCATATGTAAAGGCTATTGGCTTTGCAAATGTGTTTTAGCCATGTTGTACACCAGCATGAAAGCTGTAAAGGTTAGTGGCAAAGTGGAGAGTGGAGTGGAGTAGAGTGGCGTGGCAGAGAGTGGCATGTACTGGAGTGGCATAGTATGCAGCCATGTATTGGAGTAGCATAGTATGGAGTTGCGTAGAGTGGTACATACTAGAGTGGCAAAGAGTATATTGGACAGGTGTAGAGTGCATTGGTGCAGAGTGTTGCAGAGTATAGCGGCTTAGAGTGCAGTGGCATTGAGTGCAGTAGCATTGAATTCAGCAGCATTCAATGCCACGCTGTAGAATACAGTGGCGTAGATTAGATTGGTGCGTAGTAGAATGGAGTGGTGTAGATTAGATTGGTGCGTAGTAGAATGGAGTGGTGTAGAGTGTAGTAGAGGCGCAGAGTGTAGTGGTGCAGAATGACATAGAGTACAGTGGCGTAGAGTGGTGCAGACTGGAGTGGCGAAGAGTTGAGTGATGCAGAAGGAAGTGGTGCAGAGTAGAGTCAAGTGGAATTGATTGCAGTGGCATACAGTGCAGATTAGAGTTGAGTGGCATAGAGTGCAGTGGTGCAGAGTAGTGCAGAGCAAATAGCATAGAGTGGTGCAGAGTAGAGTATAGTGCCTTAGAGTACAGTGGCATAGAGTGGAGTAGGGTAGAGTGCAGTAGTGCAGAGTAGAGTGCCATGTTATTCATTTGCAGAGAGTGCAGTGCTGCAGAGTAGAGTGTCAGAGTGCAGTGGTGTAGAGTGGAGTACAATGACATAGAGAGTAGCTGCATAGAGTACAGTGATACAGAGTGGAGTGAAGTGACAAAGAGTGCAGTGACAGAGTGCAGTTGTGTAGCGTGCACTGGCTTAGAGTGCAGTGGTTAATTGTAGAGTGGCGTAGAGTACGGTGGCATAGAGTGGAATGGTGCAGAGTAGAATTAAGTGGTGTAGAGTGCAGTGGTATAGAGTGTTGTGGCATAGAGTAGATTGTTTCAGAGTAGAGTGAAGTGGCATAGAGTAGAGAGGTGTAAGGTAGAGGGCAGCTGCGTGGAGTGGCATAGCGTATAATCGAATAGAGTACAGTGGTGTAGAGTGTAGTCACATAGAGTGCAGTGGTGCAGAGTAGATTAGAGTGGCATACAGTGGATTGGCGTAGAGTGCAGGGGCATAAAGTTAAGTGTTACAGAGTAAAGTGTATTGGATTAGAGTGTATTGGCATACAATGCAGTGGTGTAGAGTGCAGTGTTGCAGAGTTGCATAGAGTATAGTGGCTGTGAGAAGTTGGCCTGATATGTAGTGTTTCCAATTCTGGAACCACTGGGTATCAGTCCAAACAAACCCCAAAGATGTCAGGTTGTAGACAAGCTATCCTAGTGGTAGCATGGACTAAGCAGCCTTAAAGGCTTAACTTAAGAGGTCGTGTTAAGCGAGCTGTTTTACCACATACAATCCTGTAATCAAATGAAAGGACACCACACAAGTATATATTATAAAAATATATGTATTTATTTCTAAATTACTCCCCAGTACTCTTTATGAGGAAAGGGGCACAAGCGTTAAATCAAAAGCACTGTTACACATATAAAGTTGCACGTTTATGGATGAGGGCGGGTGGCCACTCAGACCATATATCAAAAAAGTGGTATAAGTAACACTTTACGAACAATGGTTAGGCCTAGGGCCTAGAGATTCGCTGGGAGCAGTCAGGACAAGCAATGAAGAAGTCGGGAGTAGCCCACAGGAGACGGGTGCAGCACGGAAAGTGCAGCGCGCACCAATGCACTGTCAATGGTGCGTAAAAGTCAATTAAAGTGAATAAAAAGATACTTCCGCTGAACCTAGGAACACAAAACTTTAGACACAGACCCTAGAGGTGTGTACCAGTGTAAAGACACCGGCGTTGCAAAGTTACCTCACCCACAGGCCGTGGGTGCACAGGGTCGAAGTGGCGTCGGGTTCTGTCACGCAGGTTCTGGGTGCTTGGAGCTGTTGCAGCTGCAGGCGCTGTGAAGCAGAAGTGTCCGGTGCGATCCAAGGGTGGATCGATGTAGAAAAGTACCTGAAAGCAGAGGGGACAGAGTCTGGGTCACTCAGCAGTGACCAGGGTGGAACCAGGACGGAACCAGGCAATGTCGGGCGCAATCAGGCGGTTGTCGATAGGCTTCTCTCCGCTGTCACGTGGGCTCTGGGGCATCTGCGACGTCCAGGAGCAGGTCACGATCTGTCCCACGTAGGCTCTCGCCGTCAGCACCGTCGGCTTGAAGATTGTAGCAAACAGCACTTGGCAAAAGCAATCCACGCGGAACCGGGAGATTGCTTATCACTCGAACCAGGAGGGTCAGAGTGGGTGCTCCTTTTCACAGGAGCTGGTGCAGATCTGGAGCAACCAGAAAAGCAAGTCGGATTTCAAAGTTCGTCGGCACAGGGGCCACAAGCCAGCTGGCAAGTGACCGGGCCAACGCGTCGAGCGCACACAAGCAGAAGGGCCCCACGCAGCACTCAGCGAGTGTGGAGGGGTGAGCTTTGGTGCAAGTGGAGCTCGGGGCTGGGGCTTCTCAAACCCCGGTGTACAGCTTCGAGGGTCACTCGTGGGCCGCACGGTCAGCGTCTCGTGGCCTTTTCAAGATGGCGTGCCCCACGCTTCCGGTCGCCTCCACGGGTCTCAGCTCTGCAGGGACTGTGGATCGGGCAGGTAGAAGGCAGGCAAGCTTGATCTCGTCGATCTCTGTCGCTCGAGTTCCGGCGGGAACTGCAACAAAGCAAGGGTCGAGGGCTGGATGGTGCCTGTTTGCACAGGGTGGTCACTCCTTGACCACAAGGGAGATTCTTCAGTCTTCTCACGTCGTGTAGAAAGTCGAAGGGTCCAGATTTCGTTTCTTATGTTTCTTCAGGATGATCTGAGTTGCATTGGCACTGCTCCCCCTCTTATTCCAATCTGAGGGGTGGATCTCCTGCTAGGTCCCTCCCCTATGGGTGGGACCAGGAAGGGGGGTGGTTACACCCCCTTTCCTTTGTCCAGGTCTCACTGGAGCTGGGGCTGGGCTGCCCCAGAACCGGTTTGACAGGATTATGCAAGGGGAAGCCTTGTGCTCCCCAGGCACTGTCTGGTTTCATTCAAACCTCCCTGCTACAATCCACTATCTCCTGTCTGGGGTGGTGTCACACCTCCCTGTGACAGGAAATCCTTTGTCCAGGCCTCCTCTGCTGAGTTTCGGTCAGCAGCAGGAGGTCAGACATGTGTCTGTGGCAGAAGCATCCATTTTGTGGATCTGAGGCTCTTTTAAAAATCAACCGCATTTTAGCAAAAGTAACATGTCGTCCCCTCTAGAGGGGTGGAATGCTACCCCCGTCGCCAGGACTGGCGAGGGGGTAGTATTCCAATTCGTATGACACCTTACACGACATGTTTTGATAAAGCCAAACCAAAGTTAACATATAACCGCGAGGATTATAATGCACTTAATAGTATATGGTTTGGCATTATCCCGGAACAGCTAAGGGAATTGGTCCCGACCGCTGCAGACAGGCTCAGCTCATGCTAGAGCACCATCTCACATTAAACCACGCACTCTGCCTCCAGGATTGATGAGGCCTTCCATAGGAGTGGCTTACAGGCTATATATGTGTCCAGATATAGGTTTAGATATAGGTATACTATATCTAAGCAAGGGGTGATTACACCCACTTGCCCCAGCTGAGTGATCAGCCAGTTGTGTCAATTTAGATAGCCAGCCAGGGGTGGCAAAAGATATGCTGCAGCCCCTGGTAGGCCTTGGATGCACCTATGCCCTGGGCACCTATAGTGCTCTGTACAGGGGCTGATAAGGTGACCCAAGCCAATCTAGTTATGCACCTAGGGTACATGGAATCCATTTTACAGAGAGAGCAGATAGCCTGGGGCCCTGATTAGCAGGGAACCAGGCCAACTAAGTCGAAAACCAGCTAAACACAGGGCAAAAAATCTGGGGTAACCATAGTCAGGTAGCCACCTTCCTACATAACCCCCCCCCCAAACGAAAGGAGATAAGGCTATCCTTGGCCAGGTAAGCCTTTATTGCCTGAGTGGCCATATAAGGAAGTACCTGCACTAGCATGGGTACCCCCTGTCTCATGGTCCACTAAGCAGTCCCTCACCCTAGGGGTATTAGAGGGTCTCCACCATAGGGAATCACTACCTTGGGTGTGTTTATGCAAAGTTAAAGGCTGGTTTGGATATGGAGTATTGAAGTGAGGCTCCACTATTTTTGGGCTCAACTTCCTCCAATTATCTTCCACCATGTGTGCCTTTCTTTCTTCAACTGAGTTGCACTGAGCTCTCAGGGTCAACCTCTGGCTACCTAAAGCTGGAGGCTGGGTCCCTCTGTTTGGCTTGCCGGAGGGACAGTTCAGGTTTGGGCCCTTTGGGTCCCAGGTTTGGCTGTGCCCAACAGAATCCATCTGTGGGAGGTCCCTAACTGTTTTTAAGGGGGCTCCCTCAGGAGTTTTTAAAGTTTTCACCTTACTAGGCCTACTAGTTTTGGTGCCCCTAATCTGTTGATGGGGGTGCTTTATTTGACAGGGGGCCCTCTGGGTCTCACTGTCCTTCTTGTCCTCTGCAGCCCTGGGCGGACTGAGGCAAGGTAGAGAGGGGCAGGTTACCTGCTCCAGACTGGATCCCACCTGAGAAGGGTCCACTGCCATCAGAGGCTCTGTCAGGCCAGGCCTAACAACCTCTGGGGCAGTTCCTTCATCAGGGGTAAGATCAGTTCCCTGAGGAGGCTGATCCTGTCCTACTGTCTGGTGAGGGGGAGATTTCTCTTCCTCCTCCATGCTCTCAGTTTGGGTGGAGTGATCCATCATTTCAGGCTTCACAACACACATATCTGTTTGAGTTTGGGCTGTGGCCATCACAGCCCCACCAACCTTTTCAGGAGGAGACTCAGTTTGGGTTTCTGCTGTTATCATAACAGCTTTGCTATTCTGTTTTGGAAGAGCTTCTGGTAAAGATGGGGCAGAGAGTTGCTCAGCCCTACCAACCCTTTCAGGAAGGACATCTTGAATTGGGGCTATAGCCAGTACAGCCCCACTAACCTTTCCATTGGAATTTACCATTCTAGAATGGATTTCCTGTTCAACCTCAGCCCAGGCTGAGATTTCCAAATCATTACCCAGTAGACAGTCTACAGGCAAGTTTGGTGACACTGCCACTCTCTTTGGGCCAATGACACCTCCCCAGCTGAGACTTACTACTGCCATGGGATGATTTGTTTGGATGCCATCAATGTTTGTTAACTGGTATGTGGCACCAGGTAAAAGTTGCTTAGAGGGGACTATACAGTCAGCCACCATGGTGATGCTAGCCCCTGTGTCTCTAAAAGCTTCAACTTTCAAACCATTGATGATGGGTTCTTGTTTATATTTGCTCAAGGTATTTGGGCAAACAGAGAAGTTGGCAAACCCCATGCCAGTCTGATAAACAAGATCATTTGGGGATGGGGACCTGGATAGGCCAGGGTCCCCTTGGGCTCCAAAAGTAAACCCACCCAGATTCCTGGGTGTGCTCCCACTTCCTGGGGGATTACTGCTGACAGTAACAGGAGGTGTTGGAGCTGGCTTTGGAGGTATGTTCTCTTTATTGCCATTCTTGGGACAACAGTTGTCTGTTTTGTAATGCCCAACCTGTTTACAGGCATGACAATAAGGCTTTTTCTCTGTGGATGAAGTGTCTTGGGACCCACCCCCATTCTTGGAGTTTTGGGGCCCTGGGGAAGTCTTTTCTTTACTTTTATCCCCACCCTTATCTTGAGGCTTGGTAGACTCCTTCTTCTGGTTATTGTCCTGATTCTTAGGCCTAATCCTGGTTCTGACCCATTTATCTGCCCTCTTTCCCAATTCTTGGGGAGAGGTCAAATCTGAGTCCACCAGGTGCTGGTGTAAGAGCTGGTTCTGACAATTACTTAGGATCTGCTCCCTCATAATCAAATTATACAATCCTGTGAAGTCATGTACTTTGCTGCCATTCAGCCAACCCTCCAGAGCCTTAGTTGCACAATCAACAAAATCAGTCCAGTCCTGAGTCTGTGTCTTCTGGGTATCTCTGAACTTTAACCTGTACTGTTCAGTGGTTAAGCCAAACCCATCTATCAGAACACTCTTCAGGACTTTGTAATTGCTGGCATCCTCATGTCTGACAGTGAGGAGCCTATCCCTCCCTTTCTCTGAAAAGGAGTACCATAAGATTGCTGCCCACTGTTCCTCAGGAACCTGCTGTACCATGCAGGCTCTCTCCAGAGCAGTCATCCATTTGTGGATGTCATCCCCTTCCTGATAGGGGGGCACAATCTTTGTCAGGTTTCTATTGTCATAGGCCCTGTCTTTTTCTTTAGGAACTTTGCTGCCACCAGTGGCATCTAAGCCACTTATTTTCTGTTCCCTAGCCAAGGTAAGTTTAGCTTGAGCTAAGGTCAGTTTAGCTTGAGCCAGAGCTACCTCCTCCCTCTCTATCTGGAGTTGGACAGCCCTCATCCTGGCCCTATGCTCTTTTCTCTGGGAGGAAGTCATTCCTCTTTGAGATTCTCTTGAGGCACTAGAAAGGTGAGAGTCCCTTGACAGAGATCTCTCCCTTCTATTACCTGGGAGAATTTGGTTATGAGATCTGGAGTGGTGCTGGCCCCCTCCATTCCCATGTAGGTCCAAGTTGGCCTGGTTAAGCCTGGCAACCTGTACCTGGTTTCCCCCCTGATCCTGATCTTCAGGCTCATCTATATCAGAGCCTTCTTCTGGGTCTTCCTCTTCCTCCTCTATTCCTTCTTGAAGATCCTCATTCTCAGGGGAGTTTATCCCTTCCTCTGTTTCTAAGGGAGTCTGACTCACCTTGTCTAGGTCATCCTTTTCTAGGAGAGCTATTAGGGAAGGAATGGTAGGGCCTCTGCCCTTTTTTAGCCCCCTGGCTGTGCACAAGGCACTCAGGTCTTTGTGGCTAAGGTTGTCATATCTGGATGTTGTCCCTATAGGATCAACTATTACAGGAGCAGAGCCTGAGGCTCTATCTGTATCAGACATGACTGCTAGTGAGGTGTAAGTGGTGCACTTACCTACACTAAGTGGTTTCCTACTGTACCTTGCTAGTGAGTTGTAGTCAGGGTGTGCTAATCCCTTTAATCTACAACTACTAAGTTCAGTAGAACTTAATATGCTAAGCTTTTGATTTATATGTACCTAGAGGTACTTGATGTGATCTTTCAATTTGATAAAGATTGCAATGGTAAAACAAACAGCAAGCTCAAATCCGCACCGCTGCACACCAATGTGAGAAGTTGGCCTGATATGTAGTGTTTCCAATTCTGGAACCACTGGGTATCAGTCCAAACAAACCCCAAAGATGTCAGGTTGTAGACAAGCTATCCTAGTGGTAGCATGGACTAAGCAGCCTTAAAGGCTTAACTTAAGAGGTCGTGTTAAGCGAGCTGTTTTACCACATACAATCCTGTAATCAAATGAAAGGACACCACACAAGTATATATTATAAAAATATATGTATTTATTTCTAAATTACTCCCCAGTACTCTTTATGAGGAAAGGGGCACAAGCGTTAAATCAAAAGCACTGTTACACATATAAAGTTGCACGTTTATGGATGAGGGCGGGTGGCCACTCAGACCATATATCAAAAAAGTGGTATAAGTAACACTTTACGAACAATGGTTAGGCCTAGGGCCTAGAGATTCGCTGGGAGCAGTCAGGACAAGCAATGAAGAAGTCGGGAGTAGCCCACAGGAGACGGGTGCAGCACGGAAAGTGCAGCGCGCACCAATGCACTGTCAATGGTGCGTAAAAGTCAATTAAAGTGAATAAAAAGATACTTCCGCTGAACCTAGGAACACAAAACTTTAGACACAGACCCTAGAGGTGTGTACCAGTGTAAAGACACCGGCGTTGCAAAGTTACCTCACCCACAGGCCGTGGGTGCACAGGGTCGAAGTGGCGTCGGGTTCTGTCACGCAGGTTCTGGGTGCTTGGAGCTGTTGCAGCTGCAGGCGCTGTGAAGCAGAAGTGTCCGGTGCGATCCAAGGGTGGATCGATGTAGAAAAGTACCTGAAAGCAGAGGGGACAGAGTCTGGGTCACTCAGCAGTGACCAGGGTGGAACCAGGACGGAACCAGGCAATGTCGGGCGCAATCAGGCGGTTGTCGATAGGCTTCTCTCCGCTGTCACGTGGGCTCTGGGGCATCTGCGACGTCCAGGAGCAGGTCACGATCTGTCCCACGTAGGCTCTCGCCGTCAGCACCGTCGGCTTGAAGATTGTAGCAAACAGCACTTGGCAAAAGCAATCCACGCGGAACCGGGAGATTGCTTATCACTCGAACCAGGAGGGTCAGAGTGGGTGCTCCTTTTCACAGGAGCTGGTGCAGATCTGGAGCAACCAGAAAAGCAAGTCGGATTTCAAAGTTCGTCGGCACAGGGGCCACAAGCCAGCTGGCAAGTGACCGGGCCAACGCGTCGAGCGCACACAAGCAGAAGGGCCCCACGCAGCACTCAGCGAGTGTGGAGGGGTGAGCTTTGGTGCAAGTGGAGCTCGGGGCTGGGGCTTCTCAAACCCCGGTGTACAGCTTCGAGGGTCACTCGTGGGCCGCACGGTCAGCGTCTCGTGGCCTTTTCAAGATGGCGTGCCCCACGCTTCCGGTCGCCTCCACGGGTCTCAGCTCTGCAGGGACTGTGGATCGGGCAGGTAGAAGGCAGGCAAGCTTGATCTCGTCGATCTCTGTCGCTCGAGTTCCGGCGGGAACTGCAACAAAGCAAGGGTCGAGGGCTGGATGGTGCCTGTTTGCACAGGGTGGTCACTCCTTGACCACAAGGGAGATTCTTCAGTCTTCTCACGTCGTGTAGAAAGTCGAAGGGTCCAGATTTCGTTTCTTATGTTTCTTCAGGATGATCTGAGTTGCATTGGCACTGCTCCCCCTCTTATTCCAATCTGAGGGGTGGATCTCCTGCTAGGTCCCTCCCCTATGGGTGGGACCAGGAAGGGGGGTGGTTACACCCCCTTTCCTTTGTCCAGGTCTCACTGGAGCTGGGGCTGGGCTGCCCCAGAACCGGTTTGACAGGATTATGCAAGGGGAAGCCTTGTGCTCCCCAGGCACTGTCTGGTTTCATTCAAACCTCCCTGCTACAATCCACTATCTCCTGTCTGGGGTGGTGTCACACCTCCCTGTGACAGGAAATCCTTTGTCCAGGCCTCCTCTGCTGAGTTTCGGTCAGCAGCAGGAGGTCAGACATGTGTCTGTGGCAGAAGCATCCATTTTGTGGATCTGAGGCTCTTTTAAAAATCAACCGCATTTTAGCAAAAGTAACATGTCGTCCCCTCTAGAGGGGTGGAATGCTACCCCCGTCGCCAGGACTGGCGAGGGGGTAGTATTCCAATTCGTATGACACCTTACACGACATGTTTTGATAAAGCCAAACCAAAGTTAACATATAACCGCGAGGATTATAATGCACTTAATAGTATATGGTTTGGCATTATCCCGGAACAGCTAAGGGAATTGGTCCCGACCGCTGCAGACAGGCTCAGCTCATGCTAGAGCACCATCTCACATTAAACCACGCACTCTGCCTCCAGGATTGATGAGGCCTTCCATAGGAGTGGCTTACAGGCTATATATGTGTCCAGATATAGGTTTAGATATAGGTATACTATATCTAAGCAAGGGGTGATTACACCCACTTGCCCCAGCTGAGTGATCAGCCAGTTGTGTCAATTTAGATAGCCAGCCAGGGGTGGCAAAAGATATGCTGCAGCCCCTGGTAGGCCTTGGATGCACCTATGCCCTGGGCACCTATAGTGCTCTGTACAGGGGCTGATAAGGTGACCCAAGCCAATCTAGTTATGCACCTAGGGTACATGGAATCCATTTTACAGAGAGAGCAGATAGCCTGGGGCCCTGATTAGCAGGGAACCAGGCCAACTAAGTCGAAAACCAGCTAAACACAGGGCAAAAAATCTGGGGTAACCATAGTCAGGTAGCCACCTTCCTACAGTGGCATAGAGTGGAGGTGTGCTGAGTAGATTAGTGTGACCTAGACTGGAATGGTGTAGAGCAGTGTTTCCCAAACTGGGGTCCGCGGACCCCCAGGGGTCCGTGACACATTCCCAGGGGGTCTGCAGGCAACAGTTTTAAAAGCACAGAAACGTTTCTTGTATAATTAGCAGCTTTCCAGCAACAATAAAAGTGTCAAGATTATAAATAAATGCCAGTGATTAATGTACCTGCTGGAGCGGGAGGAGAGTTTTGTTCAGTGGCAGCTTTGACTAATGTAGCACAGAGGGTTAATGTGCCTACTGCAAAGAACGTGTAACATGCATTTTAAAACGCAGTATTTTATGTGCATAGGTTCGTGGTTACTGCTTTTGTCACAGAGATTCTTTCGTTACTGTGCACTTCATAAGTGACAATCGTAATGTAGCAGAGGGACCTATAAACTGTCATCAAAGAGCTGCTTGCAAACTGCATGGTATCAGTTAGTAACTTATGTTTTTTCCCAGTTAGTCATTATCCTGATGCGGCTAAAAAGATTTATTTAGGTAGAAATACATTTTTAATGTTAAAGTCAGTGCTAGCCACTGTGTTATGTTCTGAATCCTGAGTTTGTGCTTTTCCAGACCAAGCACTCCTTAAACATTTTATATACACACTGATTTACATGTATGATTCAATGTCTATATGTGTGTGATGTAAAGTGCTCTGACATCCTACAATGGTATGAGAGGTGCTATAAAACAAATGAAATACATGTGACAGAGGGGCTATTACTTCAATGTAAAATACTAAGGGCCAGATCCGTTTTTAAATGCGCGAACAGGTTCGCGAACCCGTTTGCGCATGCATGTACATTGCCTATTTTGCGAGTCGAAATTTGTTTGTGACTCGCTCAATAGGTTTTGCAACTTGCCATTTGGAAGGGGCATTCCCTTCCAAATAGCTAGTCTCAAAACCATGTACAAATGTTTTGAGGTTGGAAAAAACACTTGCCATTACCACCTACTTCAAGTAGATGATAATGCATTCGCAAATGGGAAGGGGTCCTCAGGGGAACCCCCTTAGAAAATGAAACGAAAACGTTTCATTTAAAAAAAAAAAAAATTAAATGCATGGTAAGCGGGCTGCATTTTTTTTTTTAAACTGCATTATTTAAAAGCAGTCCCAGCCATGGTGGCCAGCACAGCCTAGCAGGCCACCACACCTGGGAGGGCAGGCATTCCCAACGGGCTTGCAAATTGCGAGAGGCTCATTAATATTAAGGAACCTCGCAATTTGCGACCACATTGGGAATCCCAAACAGTGTTAAACACACTGTCTTACATTTCATTTAGCAACTCGCAATTTGCCACTTGCAATGTATTGTCAATTGCGAGGCGCTAAATGAAATGGTCGTACATCTGGCCCCAAAATCGTTAGTACTTTGAGTATTTGTTTTGTGTGCACACGTGTGAATTTTTTTGAATTACTGTTTTAATATTTGAAATGTAACTCGTACAAATTGCTTGGGGGTCCCCGGCTTCCAGTGGTGCTTCAATGGGGGTCCTCAGGAGTCAAAAGTTTGGGAACCACTGGTGTACTGTACAGTTGCAAAGAGTGCAGTGGTGTAGAGTAGAGTGGCGAAGAGTGTATTGGCATACAATAGGGTGATAGAGGGTAGAGTAGAGTGGTGTAGAATGCAGTGGCATGGAGTGGTGCAGAGTGCAGTTCAGTGGTGTAAAGTGTAGTGGTGCATAGTAGAGTGCAGTGGTGTGGAGTGGTGCAAAGTAGAGTGGAGTGGCAAGGAGTGAAGTATTTTTGGTGTGTAATGCACCCTGTCATTACAGAAAACATATTTTCAATTGAAATGACCATTACATTTGCACCAACAGATAGTTTTATTAATCAAACTATACAGTGATGCATAGATGCATAGATGAAATGTGTGGAAATTGCATCACGTATGACGTTACAACGCACACTTTTACAAAGCATACCTTTACACTGCATTTTTTACAACGCAACATCCATTACAATGCATTCCAGTACAACGCATGCCATTACAACAAAAGTTTAAAAACTACATTTAAAACGCATTCCATTACAACGCATAATACCTTTTCAACGCATACCATAACAACGTTTAACATTACAATGCATGTTTGGTAAGTATTGGATAGTGTAGGGGTAAAAATTACTATTCTAACTCCAGGGGGTGCAACAGTAGGGTAAGTGTTGGATAGTGTAGGGGTAAAAATTACTTTTCTCACTCCAGGGGGTGCAACAGTAGGGTAAGTGTTGGATGGTAATGTTATGCATTGTAATGGTATGCGTTGTAATGACAGAGTTGTAATGACATGAGTGGTGTGCGTTGTAGTGTCATGCGTTGTAATGGTTGCATTGTAATTGCATGCGTTGTAATGGATGTTGCGTTGTAACATTTTCGTTGTAATGGTAGTGCGTTGTAAAAGTTGCGTTGTAAAGGTTGTTTCCCCACCTAGTGTTATGATTTGTTTTGATCATATTACAGTATATAGTTCCAAAGCACTTCAGAAATAACAAAAAATATGCTACATTTCTGCTTCTAATTTAGATATATTCTGAAATACCCACTCACTTTGAAGTCGGAGAAGAAAAGTAAACAAGCTCCCTTGGAAAACAGCGCCCGAAATTTGACCTCGATCTTTAAATGCACAGCAAATGTGACAACTGCCGGACGGAAATTTTAGGAGGGTACACACACACACACACATATATACTCCCTGAAACCAATGCATTCAAACAACATTCATTACAAAATATTCAATCATACATGCACGCAGCAAACATTAATTTAATAAAATAACACTTACCTGCAGCTCTGCCTCGGAGATCCCAGGAGGGATAGGAATGCTGCCTTCCCTCATTGGTTGACCTATGGTCAGCCAATGAGGGAAGGCTGCAGTCCAAAGCCTCTGAGGTCACAGGAAGGTTGGAACTGCTGCCTTCCCACATTGGCTGATCTTAGGTCACAAAGGGGGATGGGGTTGGTGAGACTGGTGACCCCACCCCACTGTATGACGAGGTGTCATTGATTGACACTCGGCCCTGGGCACTTCAGGGCTTAAAACTGAAGCATCGATATCTGAAGAATTCAGAGACGCTTCCCCTCATCAAGACGGAGAAGGCCTCAAGGACCTTTACTGACCTGTGGAGTTCAAGCCCACAGGAGCTGTGACATCCTCATTCCAGCAAAGCTCTCCTCAGGGCGCACATTTAGCCCATGTCTAGCGCCTGGCTACCTAACTGGAAAATGAAGAGTGTCTACTAGGCTGATCTTTGCTCAGCCTGACAGACACTCTTCTTAAAACGTGAGGGGCATGGCCCCTAAGGACAGGCTGCAGCTGAATGTGACGTGGGCCTTACAGAAATGGAGCACTCAATTGGATACAGTGAAAAAGGTTTAGGCAATGGTAGGTAAGTACTAAAGCTAGACTGCCAAAAACAAATATAGGCAGCAAATGGAAAGCAAGAAAACATGAGTTGAACACCACTAAGCCACTGGCAAACAATAGGCAGAATGCATTCCTAGGTCTACTTTCTGAATGTACCCAAAATGTCTTTAGCAAACCAGAAAACTGCCCTATTTGGTAGGCAGCAATCTAAAAACAACTAATTCTCTCTCACTCTCTTTAAATGTCATTTTGGTGTGTGGTTGTGCAGGTGTTTATCAGTGTATATATGTTTACACTGATGAGGGCTGCTTCCCTTTCAGTAGCGTTACATCACTAATCATAGATTTAAACCTAAAGCAGGACAGCCTTGGAATTGCTAAAGGAAGTGCTTTCCTAACTACTGATATTTAGAAATGTTTGTATAGTACAATTACAGGAATTTATGTTTTGTTGTGTGTTAGAAACAAATTACTTCCTACAACCTTTCCTTTCACACTCCCTGTACCCTAGTAAGAATGTCACAAGGTTCCCTTTCCAAACTCCTCTCACTCTGCAGTCAGAGAAATAAAAGTAAACACCAATGACTTTTTTATAAGATTAAGCATCAATTCGTCGGAAGACATCACCTGAAAGTTGACTTCTGTGACACAAAAAAAAAGAAACAACATTTAAAGGCTTTTAGCCACTGAACTCCAGCATTGTTATTTTGGGGGAGTTGCAGCACTACCCGTTCCCCTAATTCAAGTGCTTATGCCATTGCTAATTTACCAGCCGTGGCCATTGCTGGTTTGAGCGGTCGGTCGGTAGGCCCGGATGGGGGGGATTTTCGAGAGACGACCACAAGTGGGAAAAAATAATTTAATTTCCCTCGTGGTCGTCTCTCGAAATCTCCCACCACCCTTACCAGCAGCGGCTGCAGCTGTAATTTACCTCATTGCCATTAGGGAACCTCAGCATCTTTGAAAGAACTTGGAGCTCTAAGTGTAAGATTCACGGATTGTTCATATCATACACTCCTTGTAACATACTCCACTGTACTCTTTAAAGCAGGCTACAGAACTGCTTTGCATATCTGCCATTTTATTGTTTCCACTGCCATGTGACTTTCAAGGCAAAATTCTAACGCTTTCAAAATCACCTTATATGACAAAAATGTACTTCATACATTGGGATCTCAACCTTCATCTCTCCCATCAGTTATTGAACAGCTTAAAGCTTTTGAATCGGTCTCAGTTACAAAACTAATTATAAGAAGCCAGAGGCTCTAACCCTGCCTGACTCCCTTGGAAGTGGAGGCTACAGATTTGGAGCAGTTGTTCCAATTTTGATGGGCCAAAAAACATATCAAATATTTAGGAGTAAAGCTTACTCAGTTTTCTTAAGCTATCTCTGCTGGTAATCTACCACTCTGTTAGCAGCCACCCCATGAGACCTGGAGGTCTGCAGGAAACTGTTGATTTCTTGTTTAGAGAGGATCAACACTATTAAAATTGTCATCTTGATGCCTTTCCAGTTTGAGTTGTTGGACTCTTCTTAAAGCAAATTCAACAAGTTCTATTGAGGTTTATGGCGGGCGGGAACACTCCTCCTTACTCAGGTGCAAGACAAATGCGAGTGTGGTATCTCCAGTGTTTCCTATTACTATAAAGTTCCACAATTGAGAATAGCAGTAGTGTGGTTTAAGGAGGAATCCAAGAAGAATGGATTCACAAGAGCCATCCAATAGTACATAGATCCCTCTAGCACTTGTGTTTGATTGAGATGGGGTACACATTGCCTAACATGTACTTGAGTACACCAGTTAGTACCACTCTCTGGGCCTGGGACAAAGTTGTGGAAGCTGATGGCATTATAACACCCCTCACCATACACTCCTAGTCATTTTAACTGATCATTCGTCCCCGCACTGAAGGGTCACAGAGTTCAGCATTGGAGGAGTTGGGGATGTAGGATTGTAGGCAATTGGATAATTAATTTGGGTACGTGACTATCATCTCAAAGCATAATCGCAACCCTTGTCAGGGTGAACCCTTAGCGTCACCAAATCTACTTGAACTCAACCCCCTGATAGAGGTGGCATACAGCTGACAGACTAACATTCGAGAAATGTGCAAATTGATTTGTAATTTGGTAGCACCAAATCAGTAACAAAGTTGAAATGCAAAACAATGAAAATCCTAAACGACATCCCACGACACAGCCACATCTCCGGACATCTGAGAGACCTGCATTGGCTCCCCGTCAACAAAAGAATCACCTTCCGCCTCCTCACCCACGCATACAAAGCCCTACACGATCAAGGCCCGAGCTACCTCAACAACCGCATCAACTTCTACGCTCCCAAACGACATCTCCGATCAGCCAGCCACGCCCTCGCCGCCGTCCCCCGCATCCGAAGAACGACAACAGGAGGAAGATCCTTCTCCCACTTGGCCGCCAAGACCTGGAACTCCCTCCTGACCGACCTGCGCCTGACCCAAGACCACCTCTCCTTCAGGAAGAAGCTCAAGACCTTGCTATTCGAGCAGTAGCAGCACTCCCCCCCCCTAGCGCCTTGAGACCCTTCGGGTAAGTAGTGCGCTATATAAATGTCTGTTATTGATTGATTAAACCGAATTAGAAAAATAAAGTGAAATTGAATACACAAAATTAATAAACAAAATTACAATAAGAGAAATTGGGAACATGAATTTCTAACATTTTTAGTTAGAATAGTAGCACAACATTCTAATAATAATCAAATGTCTCAGTAAACCGGGCCCTCGGTGCAATTTGACGCTGAAAATGATGGGTCGATACATCTACCAGGTCCGTCCTGGTCAAAGACTCTCTGTCTGAGTAAATAGAAAAAGGAATAGCTGTCTTCTACTGTGCAAAGCCTGTGTGCCCACAACAGAGGTGTCCAGGGAAATGACCAACCCATAATCTCTGTGGTCACTCTAAATCAGTTCTGGGGGCTGCTTCTATCCTACTAGGATTGTTTCTTTCTGGCCAGGTGACAAGAGGAAGGGCTTGTCCAGGTATTAGCTAACCTATGCCTGTGACAGTGCTGCCCTCTTTGAAGATAACCAAAGGGCAGATTACAAGCAGCCCTCAGCGGTAGCGGTTGGGAGAACGCTGCTAAGCCGGAGGCATCCCGACTGTAACATCACATTACTACAGGGCTGCAGGTGTTGTGGTGGCACAACCAAGGTGGCAGCATGCTACGGCTCTAGGAGAGAGCATTGAGCCAATGCCTGCCGCACTGATGCGCCTCCAGCAAGTTGCATGCACTGTTGCCCATGCACCATGTTGTACATGGGAAACAGTGCACACACCGACATGAAAGGCATGGGGCTCAACATGGGCCCCAGCCACAAGCCACATGGCTTGGTTGCCCTGGTGCCCTGCCTTTCACTGACCTTCTTATGGTGGTATCCCTGCTATGAAAATATTGGTGTACAGGTAGATCACAATACACATGGTGGTGCCGCTGCCGGCATTACCACCAATGGCCACCGCTATCCCCACTGCTGCTTCCGGGGGAGCTCAGATCTTGGCGGATGCTGCGGTCTGCTTGCAGTCCCCCAGTGCACATCATAATCCATTGTTAGACTGCCAGGTATGTGGGTGGCCGGACCGCCACCGTCATAATCAGGCCCCAAGTTCCTGGGCAAGTACTACTAACCATCCTGTCAAGGGAATAACACTTACCCATGCCCAAGACCTTTGTCCTGCTCTGGGAGATTTTTACAACTCATCAATTGGACTATTCAGCTGGGAGGTGATGTAAAAGGGCCTCCAGATGGTTTTGCAGGGAAATAGTAGCTTTCTATAAGTACCTTATCCTTAATAGTTATTAAAAATGTTGATTTTACCATTAAATTAAATTTTTAATAACTAATAAAGTCAGATCAGATTTCAAGCTGTATCCCAACTGGAATGTACATTATTTATAATAATATTATAACCTTGTGTTTTTCAGTGGGACAGTCAGACTTGCTGCGGTGAAAATAACGTTTGGGCTATTTCACTGCAAGGACATGTTTAACATTAAACCTTTGCATGTTCTACTTTTAAATACTATACCTCCCATTGTATGGGAAGTAAGGACAACTTATGGTGGACTTAATAATATTTAAAAGTAAGGTTATAGGTTTGTCAATGGGATATTTTGACTGGTCAAATTACCAGTTTAAAACTGCAATAGTCAGGCCACAAGTGGCAGTCCAGCAGACATGTAATCACTGTCACTGTAGTGGGTGGTACAATGGGTGCTCAGTCCACTAGTGACATTTAAATGACATGCCCTGGGTATAGTCTGTAGCATATACTGGGGACTTATATGTAAGTAAAATTTAGGGCTACACCAACTTTATCATGTTAAAAGGAACAGTAAATTCATTTAGCACTGGTCCCACACAACTGGCAGTCAGCCACTAGGGAAAGGATGAATTATGAGACATTTTTACCTAAGCTAATACGCACCGGGGAGGGGGTATTTCCAATATCTATTAGGTTTTACTCACCCACGAGACACCACGGTGTTGGAGACACAATAAGGGCTAGGAACAAATACCAGACATGCAGTTCTCAAATAAGAAGTGGGAGAGACTACAATATCAATTTTTCAACCACATCTGTGATAGGCAAAGAAATACGCTACCAACCTCCTGTCCATCTACCCTGGCTTCATTGCATGTTCCCTAATGTAAACATAGATGTTAGAGGGGATATGATGCCAAAGATGATTCCCTGCGCATCCGCTAGCAATGTCCAGGGATTCGTCCCTTCTGTAAATGGGTGTCTGCGATCTACACTCTACCACATCATTTCAAATGGTACTACAAAACTGCATAAATGGGTTCAGTGAATTACTGACAAACAACATTTTAGAAATAGCTACTTGCATATGTGGACTGATAGACAAACCTAGTTTTAGCTACTACTTAAGCCATTCTTTCACACTAACAAAATTATTTATGCCACAAATCTGAAAGAAAATCGTCTTCTTATTCTTCACAGACAATACACCTTAATTCACAAAGCAAAAGCAAAATTCATCAAATGCCTGAGCTTCAATTTGCAGGCTTTTTCCTTTGAAGAACTGGTTTGCAACCATTCTGAAAAGGATGATGATGGAGATATTATGGTAACAAATGCTGGACTTTATCCTGTTGGTCAGGTGAGCTCCAATATGATTGCTTTTGGAACTTCAAATTAATTTTGATTTTTCCTGGTTAGAAGTATGCAAATCGCACATAACTCGAAGAGTCATGATATATCTCTCTTCCTTAAAGCATAGTGATGGTTGGAGTGTTGGTCATTCTAGCCCTTAGGCCTAAAGGAAAATGAAACTTCCATTTCTGGACCGCCTCCTACTTTACTTAATTAAGCTCACAGTTCCATGATTCAATGACAACTCCTGAAATATTCAAAGTAATGCGAAGGTTCACGATAGGGTGATGCGAAAAAAGACTACTAATTATATGTATGAAGAATATTAGAAGACAGGATCAGCTGATCTTCTAATATTAACAGTAGAAATAGAACTATGCTTGGCCCTACATCATTATATGTGACGTGGTCCTTCGCGTGGGACATCTGGACCCTAACAGTCTGGCTAGGTTGTCTTGTATTGAGAGTGAGTGGTATAGTCTAATGCTGTACATTGCAGACACCTGTGTTGTTGCTTTGCCTGTGATACACACATGTGACCTCCTTGAAGCATAATATTCATCTGGCAGTAAGGAGGTGCTATCAACATATGGTTACTACCTCCTCTCCCCCCACTACAAGACACTGCACTGCAGACTTACCAGTTCAATATTCATGGATTTTCCATATAACTTTTGTCTAAGACTTGTGGAGGAGGAGTGGTGCAGTGGCTAGGGCGACTGCCTCCGGATCCTGGGGCTCACGGTTCGATCCCCAGTGCCGGCGGGAGATCAGAGAGAATACCCTATGCACAAGGTCTCTATGCTCCAAGTACCCATCAGACATGATGGCACTAAGGACTGTGCTCAGTAAACCCTCTTTGAGTTCTCCCTTGATCCCTGTCTTCTTATGTGGGGCTTGAGTACCCTCCCTTTGGTAAACCTTGAGTCCTCTATCTCATCTATTACCCTGCCTATGCTGTCTGTCCTTCCCACTAGTGGCTAAGCCAAGAGACCATTCACAATCCACGAAAAGCGGTTTGCTTTAAGCCTGCCACAAACAAGATAAAAGTGAGCAATGCTCTGCAATCACGGCTGTGTGAAATGTATGATAACACCACAAATATGGGAGAACATTGCCCATTAATCAAACAATTTAAAAAGGTGCGGCAATTATATCCCAAAACGTTTTATACTCTATTTTGAGCTAAAACTTCCAATAAGTAAAAGTCCACAAATATAGCCAATATGCATAGCCTGACAGCATTTAATTTTTAGGAGTATTGCAAATATGTACAGAATCCAACTTTTGTGTATGTTCAAAATAAATAGATGTTTCCAATTGGCCCAGACAATGTGTATTGTCCCTTAGGACTTTGTCAGAGTTGTGAGTTCCATAGAATTTTCTAATGGTGTGAATTTGAGTTTCCTGGTCAATCTCCTCATGTGTAATCAGTCTCTCTTCTGGGTAGTATAGTACCCCCTAATACATCTCGCTCCTTGTTATTGCAGACCCCAATGCCACGGGATACTATACCAACCGGGAGAGTGGATTCTAAACATATTCGCAAAACTCCTGCAATTTCAATCCTGTCAGATTAGGCATATTGGATTTATTTGTGGACTTACTTATTTGAAGTTTGGGCTTGAAATAGAGCATAAAAATATTTTTGGGACATAATTGAAGCATCTTTTCAAAATGTTTTGTTGGTTGTTCATTATTTGTGGTTTCTAGACAGTGGGACTATGTAGAGCTTAGGAGTATTCATGATATCTATTAACATACACTAGTGCGATGTCAGAGCCTACACTGCTTACACTTATGCAATTGCCCCCTAATAGTTGAGGTGTAATATCTAATTCAGACTTATACGGGGAATAACGTCAGAAGACACTGGGGCATATTATCAAGGGGGCTTATCTCCGCTTTTTTGTCTTTAAAAACCAAGAAAGCAGAGACAAAATTATCTCCCTATTACCTAGCTGTCGCTAACACCAGTTAGCGACAGCTAGTAGGAGATAGCGACCATCTTGGGCCCCGCTTTGCATGTCAGTGATATTTATCACTAATGACATGCAAAGTGGGCGTGCCAAGATGTTAGCGACTGGAAACAGTTGCTAACATCGCTATCTCCTATTACCACCTTTTGGAGATATTCGCGCTAAGCGCGAATATCTCCAAAAGCTAACACCTGCCCGGAGCAGTTCTTAGCCATGTTATCCAATGTGAAGTGGATAACATGGCTAAGAGCATTAGCTCGGTAATGCATGAATATCGCTGACTTTTCAGCGATATTCATGCATTGCGGCCGATTTTTATCACATTTGCCATAAACCTTGGTCATATAATACCAAGGTTTATCTGCGATAAAAATCGCCGGAGCTCAGCGGTAAATTTTTGTCTCTAACCAAGCAATAGCGATAATTATCGCTATTGCTTGGTAATATGCCCCACTGTTTCTGCATTTCTGAAGGCATATTGGGGCATATTTATAATAGAAGTAGCGAAACGTGTTGTGAGCCTCCTTTGCTTAATGCCGTGCTCCGCCACTACTGAAACGCAGGGCTGCACCATATTTACACCAACATGGTGCAGCCCTGCGTATCCCCCTGCCATGGACCTAAATTTAGCTGCCTAGCGCCAATGCTAGCACCCTTACATCATAGTGCAAGGGGGCCTACATTGCAGTGGTAGATTATTTATGTGCAAGAGGTGCCCCTTCCTGCACATAAACAATCTCTAAATGGTGTGTTGTTACTTCTATGTGTGTTGCTAAATTCAGCACACGTAGAAGTTGCAAAATGTAATTTTTATAAAAAGATTGTTTTTGTACAGGAAGGGACACCTTCCTACACATAAACAATCAATAGCGTTTTGCTGTTTCTATGTGTGCTTACGCAGCACACATGGAAACAGCAAAAATGAGGAGTAATTAAACAGTTCTCCTCATTGTGCCAGGTTAAAATCAGGTTTTCCCTGCTCTGAATTTTGGCACTGCCCCATATTTACACTACCCTTGTAAATAGGGGGTAGTGTCAAAATCAATGGGTGTTGCGCTGGAACACCCAAGTATAGCTTGAAAGGGCGCCTTATTTAAAAGGCAGCGTTAACGCTGCTTTGTAAATGAGGTGAAGCCCCTATCGCCACCACAACGTCATGAAAAGTTTTGTGGTGGTGGTGATAAGGGCATGTAAATATGCCTCTCAAAGAGATGCAGTTATGGCCATCAATTTCCGCTGGCACTCTTTTACAGAAATGTAATAGAAGCGACATTACTGAACATTTTAGGTGAAGAATGTGTTAACTTGCAATTATAATTTTCAATGATAGGCAGCACTTTAAACTTTACCTGAACAATAGTTAGTATTCCCTAAATTCTAGACTTTACGAATTTCCTTAAGTTCTCCACTATACATATCTTATAGCAAGAGCCACTGGCAGTTACTACAGCCACGGCATTTTCAGCATAATTATGGATTTGAGGCACTTGCTACACAATCTCTCATATGCTGCATCATTTTCAGATTTTAACAAAAAATGTGTCCATCTCAAACTGATCAAAAGTTTCTCAAAATAGCGACCAAGTACGATGTTGCCAGTGGCAGGCCCCTTTCAAAGATTGGTAAAACCTATGCCCCGAAAGTGTTAATATATATATAAAATTAAAATAAGGTAATACATCTACAAAATGTGTCGCATAATTTGCCTTTTCATGCCACATAATTAAATTCTCCCCTGCCACATAATTCCAGTCTCACTAATCCCACCTAATGCATACCACAAACGTCGTTCTATAAATATAGAAAAACATGAAGGCATAATGTGTGCCAACAGTTGCACAGGTCGTTCATCACCTGAAGGATATTAATTACGTTCAGACACAGCGCTTATCTCTCCTGCTGCAACAAGAGATGGCCCTTCTCCCTTTATCTGAGCTGTTGTCCTACTGGAAACAGCCACCTGTATTACTCGGCAGGCTGTTTACATCAAAGCAAACGTGGCTCGTAACTTTCACGAGGTGGTACTGGGCAGAGACCAGGGAGATAATCAGTCCCTTTGTAGGGTATTTCGCTGGGCCTTTAATAACCTGAAATTGATTACAAAGCAGTCGGGACTTTGGCACTTTCAGATTGCGGTTCCGTGCCACTTTCCGGCCTTCCCGCCTCCCAAAAGCCTTGAGAGCAGGTACCAGCATAATCATAACAAAATGTGATAAACACATTTCAGGAAACCCCAGGTGCCCGTGACAGAAAAGCCCCTGCCCGGCTCCTCACAATCTCTCGAATGCCAAAGTTCAAGTTCAAGACAGCACAGGCACCTAATAGTGCTTTAAATAAGCACTGGCAGGATTAAAGCCATTCATTTTTATTAAATGGTTCAGAACATTTCACAACATGCCTTGTACGTTACAGTTGCAGTCACATTTTTTGTCACAGGGGGTCGGAGTTTCATTGATACCGTAGGAATTCTTAAAATTCTCTATCAAAGCAAAAATAACAAATGGTTTTACAAGTTCCTGGTAGTGCCTGCCAGGAGAGTATTCAAGGCACATATAAAATATAAAATCAAAGATATAGGATGTTCACGGATGGTTGTAATTTTTGTTGGGGATGCACGTAATAAAGAAAGTCCAAAGAGAACGATATTTATATGCAAAAAGTTTCTTCTTTATTTATATTTTCTTATCATAAAACAGCTTCTCATTATCAAATAGATCAGCTTATGTTCACGGATGGCACCTATTTTATCTTGATGTACCACAGAACCATCAATGTAAAGTCATGCATGCTGGATGAGAGCCCCTCAGAGGCAATTCAGAGAGTCTTACCTTATTTCCAAGTGCTTCTCCCGTCCAACTTAATCCACCGTCACTATTTGTTAAAAACTCTACTATGACCGATATTTGTTCCTCACAATCCACAGATGATAACACATTGTCAACTGTTCTTTGTGTCAAGTTGTCATGACTAAACCATACAACATTCGCGGGATCCAAAGTTTCTTTACTACATGTGTCACTCTACTCAATGCTTAAGCCTGCTTTATGGGGGAGCAAATTAAATACTACATTGACTAAAAGTCTGGTAGTCTTTCCTTTTGCTTTTTTTGAAGTCTTCATGACTTCCTTCAGGATATGAGGAAGGCAAAAGTTAAGTGATGTGACAATAGGAGCTCAGAGCTCACCTAGTGCTAAGAGTTGTATCCCATAACATAATAAAGATGACCATACGTAGTCGTCAAGCATGACATTTCATGCAGTTTCATTGATAGAATCAGAGGAACATATCAACCATTCCATAATTGTGGTCGTCAGAAAAAAATCTAAAAATAATGGGAATAAATTAATCTTCCTTTCAAAATAGAGAGGAGTTTTCCGTGCTCTAATTTACTAAAGTAAATTTATAAACTAGATGTTGAACGTACTTTTTCTTGGCGGTTTTTTAATCAAATTCAGAGTAGATTGTACAGAAAAATCACTTCAGTGAATAGCATTTTAGAATTATAGCATCTGGACTTGGCCCTCTCTGAAGAGTCATCCAAAATCTTTTCCCTTCATCCCTCCTGTTTTTCTAAATTTGTTTTTGTTGGCACTAGAACTCTGTGTACTTTACCACTGCTAACCAGTGCAAAAGTGCTTGTCACCTCTCCATAAAAACAAGACAAACTTGGCCCTCCGCCAGCGCGACCAGTGCAAGGAAGAGCAGAGGGGGCGGGGGGACCACTGGCCTGCATCATTTTTAGCTCACCTGAAGAAGAAAATGTGAAGTACTGAAGTTTGGGCTCTTCGCAACTGTGAACATGCCTATTCATGCCAAGATTCTGCGGCCCCGATGACCCCCAAAGCGATGTTCCGGTGAAGACCTGCTCTTCATGCGATACCGACCGCCAGTGTCGACCACCAACATGAGATCGGCACTTTGTGTTACAGCAACAACCGCCTGTGGTGATCACCAATGCACAGCTACTGGAATGACGTCCACGTTGCCTGACTGACTCTTCAGGCTACAGCAATGACTGCCCACGTTGCCTGACCTGCTCTTCGTGCTACAGCGGCAACCATCCACGATGCTCTACCTACTCATCGTAATCTGCTCCACTGCAAAAGGAACTCCTTACAGCAGAGTTTGAGAAGGTAACTTACCTGTACCCAATCCGTGCGTCATTGCAGTCAGCCTGAACTTATCACTTTGCCCCTGTCTCACATGATTAGATGACCAGAGTGGCGCGTTGTGGTTTTCGGCGCTATATTAAGTAATAATTTCAAATTGAATATCTCCTGTTCAAGTGATTAGATTTTTGTCATTCTGGTATAACTTTCTTTATTAAAATCTACTAATTTGGTTTGTGATATTTCTTTCACTTTATTACTGATCCTGACAATGGTTGTGGTTGTTGCCTGAGTCGGACTACCATCCTGTCAACCAATAACCTTATTTCTTTCAGGTACTAGGGATTTTGTGCTGATACAGTTCAGAAAGCTATGGTACAAGCAACACTCAAGTTAAGACATATATTAATTTATAACCATAAATTATAAAAAAAGAATAAAAGAGAATTTGATAATAAAATTAGATTTATTACTAACATTAGCCAAGAAAATAAACAGATATATAAGATATTTATTAATCACTGGCATCTTCTGCATTTTGATAGTGATCTGACAAATTATATAATGCAGAAACCAGCGATCACATCTGTAAGAGAATAAGGACCTGATTATGATGGAAACTCTGTCATAAACGTGACAGATATTCCGCTGACTGTATAAAAGTACTATTGATATAATTGAAATCTAATTTATCGAACGGGATATCCGTACCGTTTATGATGGAGTAACCCTGTCCGACAAGAACGTAATCAGGTCATAAGTGTGGCAATTGAATTTGCATAGTGTTACAGCAAACAAATGATGGATGGAATGCTGACAATGAAAACATTATCCCCCAGTCAAAAGATCTGGATTAAATCCTTCTATCTTTTGTCCAGTACACCAACCCAGTTTGAACCCAGCTAATTGCAAATCTGGCTCGACCATGTGCCTCATGGGAACAGTACAGACCGTACTGCCAGGCAAGGTCCTCCCTGGACAGGAAACAAGCATCCTGGGACCGGTTTTAGGGTATTTCACCCTTCTTCAGCCAGGCTAGCTTGAATCCAGTGGCACAGTTAGCAAGGGACCCACGTCTGGGCATACCCATCCCACTTAGGGGGAAAAGTGTTACAGCAAACAAATGATGGACGGAATGCTGACAATGCTGTTTGGCTCAAACAGAGAAATACAGCTTTCTAAAACTCTCATTTCTAAAATAGTAATGTAAATCTGACTTGTCCATTAAGTTGGATTTTAAATTATCATTAAAATGAGTCCTTGAATCATGGTTCTAGCTGTTCCCTGGGCTCTATGGGCATTGAAAGCCTGCCTTAGGGGTGTCTTAAAAATACTAAAAGAGAAGGTTTAATCCTGGCAACAGTTATAGTCTAAAACTGCACACACAGGCTGCAAGGGCAGGTCTAGAGACATTTTGTATGTCTTAGAGTCACCTAGGGGATCAGCCTTATTATTTTTGGAAATATTACAGTCCTTTGTATTTCAACTGAAAGACGCTCTTAACTCCCCAGGTCCTTTTCGTTTAGCATGTCTATCAGTGTTCAAATGTGGAGTTTCTATTTGTATTAGCGTAAACAAGACCAAATGTGGCTTGAGCAGGGAGTGACTAAATGGACTGACTATCTGCAAAAAATTTCTGCTTTTAAAATATAGATTGAACGTTGTTTTTAAACATTGTACTTACTAACCGAGTAGCGGGGCACGCACTCCCGGGGTCCGCTCCGAGTCGCAAGACCACCATTTTGGTAGGAGTTTTGGGCAGCGGGCTAGTCTTTACTGGCCGGGGGGGATAAAGGTGAGGTGGTCACGCGCGGCCTTCCTGTAGTCCTCCTGAGGCTTGAGCCAGGAGTGACTGAATGGACTGATTATCTGCTAAAAATTTCGGCTTTTAAAATATAGATTGTACGTTGTTTTTAAACCTTGTACTTACTGTACGAGTAGTGGGGCATGCACTCCAGGGGTCCGCTCCGAGTCGCGAGACCGCCATTTTGGGAGAAGTTTTGGGCAGCGGGCTAGTCTTTACTGGCCGAGGGGATAAAGGTGAGGATGCCGCGGACACGCAGCGGCGCGCCCAGCGGGCCCGCCGGGGCGCGCCTAAGGCAAGCCCGTCTACGCCAGTACACGCCAGATCTGTGCCTAGTGCCCTGACCCCTGTGCGTATTCCCACAACTCCACAGAGTCTGATAACATACTCACAGAAGGAACTGCTATGGCTGTAGCAAAAGAGTAAAACTCCCTTTTGTATAGCATTTAACCTAAAGAAGGAGCAAAAGAGTTGCGAAGAGTGTAAATTACAATTTAGCTATAAGACAGTGAGGAACCTAAAAAACCCATGAAAAATCGATTGAGATAGCCAACAACAACGGGATGAAAGCAGTATTAATCAACGCACGCTCACTAGTGATGCATAATGTAGAATTTGTGGAGTTAATAGATAGTCATAAGTTAGATATGGCCTTTATAACTGAGACCTGGGCAGATGCAGCATCCTTCTATTAGCGCTTCCTACTCATTATACCATGACTAGAATTGACAGAAAGAACAAGCGGGGTGGGGGGCTTGCAATCATTTCCAGAGAAGGCTTGAGAGTGGAGGGAGGTGTGGGCAGTGGCTCACCGGATTGTGAAACACTGCCTTTCCAGATAAAGATCAACAATAATCATACATTAAACGGTCTCCTCCTATATCGTCCACCAAAAGCACGAACTTCTGTGAGAGAAAATATTAGCCCATTTCTGGAAGCCAGTATAAACTGTTTAGACTATACAGTTTTAGGAGATATTAATTATCACCTGGAAAAGGAAGATGATAATAACACTAAGGCATTTATCAACACGATGGCTAGTTTCTCCCTGAGGCAGATTGTTAGGCAAAAGACACACATTGCGGGGCATACACTGGATGGAATATTCACATCAAATGATAGGATAGAATTGTTGGAAGTCATTCCAGTGACGTGGTCAGATCATCAAGCCATCCTATTTACTGTGCGGGATAACTGGCAACAAATAACACCAATGAAAACCCAGACCGCCGTGGTATATCAGGATTGGAATAAAATCAAACAAAACTACATTTTCAGGATCAACTACTGAGAGCAAAACCCACCTAGAGTCTTTCATCTGTTCCCAGAAATGGTCAGTGGATAACTTAGAACAGTTTTCTCGGAAATAATCCAGTCAGACCTTTTCCCAGACTTATGAAAAACTGCCTCGGTCCGGCCTTTGCTAAGGAAAACTAACCTTGATCCCACGAAACCAAGTAGTTATCGGTCGATCTCCAGGATTCCCTTTTACTCTAAGGTGTTGGAGAAACTACTTAATAGGCAGATCACATCCTTTATCTCGGATGGAGATCTTTTAGATCATTCACAATATGGTTTCCGAGAAGGCCATGGAACTGACATTGCCCTGGTGATGGCAGCAGAAGAATTAAGTAGAACATATGATGATGGAAAGAAGGCTGCCTTGATTTTGTTAGATCTATTAAAAGGCCTTCGACACGGTCAACCATCAAATATTAATTGGTAGACTAGAAGAATTGGGATTCGAAAACATTGCCATTACCTTACTGACATCATTTTTAACAAATAGAACGTTTGTAGTAGAAATGGAGGGAATGGCTTCAAAATCGTTCAGACTGCCATGTGGGGTGCCTCTGGGCTCATCCCTGAGACCTACACTCTTTAATATTTATTTGGCCCCTCTAGCATCAATTATAAGGCAATGCATTTTTTCAATTATCTCCTACGCCGATGATACGCAGGTGGTGGTCTCGGTATTTGATAATATCGAGGAGCCAGCCGACCGCTTTAACAATTGCAGGCTACAGATTAATACTTGGATGCAGAATAATCGCCATTAAATTAAATAGTGACAAGACTGAGGTTTTATTACTAGGGTCTAACCCCTCCTTGTGGTCCCCAAGATGGTGGCCGGCGGATTTGGTCACAAAGGTTTGGAACTAAGGGGTGATATTTGACCAAAGACTAACCTTTGAAGGCCAAATCAATAAACTCACTACTACCTTCTGGGGCATTTTAAAAATGATAAGGAAGATCTGTCCGTTCATCCTTTTGGATACTTTAAAAAACGGTGGTCACAGCATTGGCTATATCACGATTGGACTATGGAAATACCCTATATGTGGAACTCTAGTGACAGCTTTTACTCAGACTCCAATGTATGAAAAATGCAGCGGCAAGACTGATTTTGGATATCCCTAAACATAAATCAGTAACGCATCGTTTGAGGGACCTCCACTGGTTGCCAGTGGGAAAGAGGATTATATTCAAGGCACAGTGCCTGGCATAAAAGGCACTACAAGGGAAAGGGCCATTGTATTTCAGAACACACCTCAAGAAGTACCTGCCATCCAGAAATCTAAGGTCGGCACAGGCACAACTATTGTCAGTCCATAGGTACAAGCAGTTATGCTGGGGAGGAAAGAGCTTCATGGTAGGAACTGCGAAGGTGTGGAACTCTCTCCCCATGGCGATAAAAATAGCAAGTCCCGATGTCATTTAGAAGTCTGTTGAAAACATGGCTGTTTAAGAACTAATAGGTTCTCAGGTACAATCCCACCGTAGAGCTTTAGCTTTTACATTAGTCCTATCGCCAAGACACCCCTGGGCATACACTGCGCTTTATAAGTCTGTAAATCAAATCAAATCAAATTGCCATGCACCAGAGCAAAAGTCTTCGGTCACACTAAACTAATGCTCTGAGGGCTGGGTATGTGTGTAGGAGTGTCATAGGGAAATTGCCAGTGCCCTCCCATAACTAACACTAAAATACAGTTTGAAGCAGGCACTGTACCCACAACAGATCCAGGGACAGAAGTCTAGTAGGACAAAAGCAGTTTTTTTCAGCAACCAAATAGGGCAATAATGATGACCTCTAGTCTTGGCATCATGCACCCTCCCTTTCTAGTGTATCCCAAGTGCTACATGTGGCTCAAAATACATGGGCAGCACTATTTGACAGGGATAGGTTGGCAACAGCCTTAACTTTTGAACATTCTGTGGAGTCAATTCTGCCCATTCAGGGGAGCCTATTATTTGCTCCTGAGAGGCACTTTCACACCAGTGCCAGGGCTTGAGCACAGAATGGGCGCTAGTAGAGGTGTGTGCTAATTCACATTCTTCTAACAGTTCCAGCAAGCATAGGGTAAC
Source organism: Lissotriton vulgaris (assembly GCF_964263255.1). NCBI lineage: Eukaryota > Metazoa > Chordata > Amphibia > Caudata > Salamandridae > Lissotriton > Lissotriton vulgaris. Next base: position 63,424 of record NW_028246568.1, read on the forward strand.
TTTCTAAAATGTACGTTTCCTTAATATTTATTATAACATTTAAAAATAGTTCATTATTTTTCTAGCTTGTAGCTTTCCCAAGGTGCAGTGTTAGTATTTTATTCTGTTATCTGGCTTTCTACATAGGACACTGAAATTGGTTTTGGGTGCAAGGGGCATATGTATTATTCGTTTTTTTTAGTCGCAAACGCTGTGATTTGCAAATAAGCAGAGTTTGCGATTAAAAAATAGGAAAATGTGATGTATGATTAAAATTGCATCGCAAAATTTAGGAATCGCTAAAGAGGCAAACGTATCCAGCATTCTATTGCTTCTCTCAAGTGTTGATATGGGTGTGACGTAACTCTGGTATGGCACTGAAAATGGTACACTCTGACACAGAAGGTAGATTTGTCATCGCCCTATGCAGGCAGGGACAATTTGTGGGACTTCTGGTAGGTGTCAGAGTGTACCATTTTAAGTGCGATACCGGAGTTACGTCACACCCATATCAACACTCCACGTGTGTGCGAGGTAAACCCAGCTGCCAAACACTCTCTCCTCATTCTATGCTGTGATAGAAGACTAGTCTGGGATGCAAGGTGTGTTTCTTGAAGTAAGGCCACATCAATAATAATGCCACTGTTTGGTGAATTTTTCAATGGTCATTTAGTCCCCATACTTTCCACATGTGGAATCTCAGGGCAGCACCTCGCTGCGCTGATGGGCCGGCTATGTCACACATGTCACCCATTAAACCTATCCTTAACATGCATTTTCAAGTATGTTACCATTCTGTTGCATCGATTTTGCCAACAATATCCCAGTGTCTACCTCCCCCTCCCACCCATGCCATGTCCCTAAACAGAGACTTAGCTTACAAACATCCCTCTGTTGCACCCCCTTTAAGAGAGAGAAAGAGAAAAAGACAGAGAAAAGAGAAAGAAAAGAAAGGTACATTCGAAACATTTTAACCAGACTATCGGTGTGGTTAAAACTCGAGAGCAGCAAGTGCCATGCCAGCTTCTTTCTATAGGAACATGTATATGTAATATTATTGTTGTCAAAACTTTTCGCCGCTTCGTCATCTATTCTTAGATACTGTATTGCCCATTCAAAAATAATAGTTCAATTGCTGCTTTTTTATGACTCTCTAGGGCCTGTGCTTGCGAGTCTTTGACGTCTGAGACACGTCTTTCTACTATATCCAGTCTTTCCGAGTGCGTATCTAGTCTTTTGGACATGCGATCCATACGATAGAAGAGATAGTCAATTTTTCCATCAATAGTGGGCAGGCTTTGTTGCATATTTACCAATCATTGCATGACATCAGTGTCCTCTTCACCCCCGTTGCACTTACCACCTGATCATCATCATCACAGGTTCGCACTGACTAGCGTTGATCAAAGCTCAATAAGGGTTGGCTTCTGTCTGGTTTTCCCATCTTGCCGGGGTCACAATTGTAGCTGCAGCGTTGTGCCACTTCCCAGGGTTCAGGGCGGGTTTACTTGGTCAGGTTTCAATCTTAAGTAGTAGAGGGTTCTTTCCTTACCCAGTACAAATGTGTCCCTCCATCCTAGCAAGCAGTTATTAGTTGTAGGAATGCTCCAATACACCACCTAGATCGTCACTTTTTTCAACATTAGTGCACGATCATCAGTGGGTACCAACGCCTTACAACACAATGTGGGCCCAAGTGCTGCAAGCCGCGTCCACTCAGATCCCTGTCTGCACCACAGGAGCGCAAGTGTGAGTTAGCGACCGCCCAATAGACAAGAAACAGTCTAAGGTGGAGGCAGAAGGTGCTTCAGATCCCCGCCAGCTCAACTCTTACCGGCAGACCGTCTCGCTCACACTGCAGCTCAAGGTCTTCCAGTGCACACGTCTCATCCGCAACGCAATAGGGAGGCACGCTGGGGATCAGCTCATTGACAAGAGCTTGTTCACCAATCAGGCCTTCATGGGGACCCCTTGAGAAATCAGGGGTCCTAGTAAGCGGGCAAAGTGTGTGTCTCTCGCTGATAGTGGGAGGTGGTCTCGACGTCCTCCGAGTCTGCCGGCCGACTAGGACACGCCTGCTGCTCATTCCCACCACCAGTTCGGCATCGTTAATCACCTGGGAAAGATGGTTTGCGATACCTGGGGTTATCTTCACCTGTTAGATAGCTTCCTATTCAGGTCTCAGCAGCATTTAAGGATATTTAAGGCTGTTATTAAGGCCGGCACCAGGAGGTCTCTTAAGGTCTGGAATCAGGCAGGCTCTGTCCCCAACCAATAAGGAATTAGTACATTTCTACAAGTTTAGGGGTCAGAGCACATATACTGGGCACTAGACAACAGCGCCCCTTAGAGACTAAAAACTAGCAATAAAATTCAGCCAAAATAGGGGTAACCACACAAAAAGGGCAATTTCTCACAATAAAGATGGCCTATTGTTCACTCGTGCCTTGGTGAGCACACAATCTTATTAAAAGCCTGCTATCAAGGTTAACAATACTTAGCCTCAAATTACAGATTCTGTATATGACAGAATCCTGGTCAAATACTACTCCAGTCTGAATTTGGCTCTTACTTTACTGATTGGATACAGAATTGTTCACATATCCCACCTCCTGCAAAGGGGAGGGGGTCTTGTAACTACTTTCTGAGAATCTATCAAGCTCTCTCAACTTGAGTTGGACCTTTTCTTCCAGTCTGAGTTAATAGGGTTTTCTATTCAGTGCTCCATCAATATAGTAATTTCTGGAATGCCTTGATACCATCTCCTGGACCTATCCGCGGCCTTCGACACGGTCGATCATTCTACTCTGATCGACCGTGTCGCCACCCTTGGCATTCAGGGCAGGGCCAGAGCAACGTTAGCATCCTTTCTGGCAAACAGGATACAGTCCGTAAAGATGGGAAATTTCAGCTCCCCTGATTTCTCTCTCCCGTGCGGTGTTCCCCAGGGCTCCTCGCTAAGTCCGACACTTTTCAATATCTATGTGTCGGACTTGGCGAGGGTAATTAAGTCATTTGGCATAGGGCTAACATCGTACGCCGATGACACACAATTGATCCTGGAAATACACAAAAACGGAGAAGCTGTGGCAGCTAATTTTCAGGCAGGCATGAAGGCCATCAGCACCTGGATGAACCAGAATTGCCTAAAGCTAAATTCCGACAAGACGGAGGTACATGTTTTTGGCGAACTAACCCCGTCTTGGTCTCCAGTCTGGTGGCCTCCGGAACTGGGTATGCCTCCACTGCCAGTAGTCAAGGTGAAAAACCTGGGCGTGCTTTTTGACAGCAAGCTCACGTTCCTTGGTCACGCCAATGCCGTGGTTTCGGCCTCTTTCTACACTTTGAGAATGGTGAAGAAACTGCTCCCTTTTCTTCCTCCTACTGCTGGCAAAACCCTAATGTCCTCCTTGGTACTATCCAAGGTGGATTATTGCAATGGCCTTCTGCTCAATGCACAGGAACAAGTGGTGAACAAACTTCAGCTTGTCCAAAATGCCGCTGCAAGGATCCTCATGGGGATTCCAAAATATACCTCTATCTCTCCCACAATTCGGGAGCTTCACTGGCTGCCTATAAGAAGCAGGATAAAGTTTAAAGCCATGTGCATTACTTACAAGGCGCTGAAAAATAATGGGCCTGACTTCTTTAAAAACGCTTTTAAAATCTACAAACCCAGCCGAACACTGCGGTCATCGACGGCCCAACAGCTCCAAATCCCCCCAACAAAAAAGGTGACATGGGGGGATAGACGTTTTGTAGTGGCGGCATCCAAATTATGGAACCAGGTTCCCTCTCAGATTAAGGAACACACCTCGTTGTTTTCCTTTCGAAAACATCTTAAAACCTGGCTCTTTAACCAGTAACATTCTGTAACCCTCGCAATCTGAAATATGCTAACATTAGCGCCGAGACGCCGTAAGGTATTTGCGCGCTTTAGAAATTTTATAAATAAATAAATAAATAAATAAATAAATACTTGGTCTACACTCTAACTTCGGCCGGCTGTTTGCTGACCTTTAGACTCCATTACTAGTCAGCCATTCTGCTTTTTCAGTATTATTTTACTTCACTGTTTGAAATTAAATGAAATTAATGATTGAAATGAAATGAGTATTTATAAAGCACTGCAAGCACCCTGGCATATCTAGGCGCTTGGCAAACAACAGGCTAAGAAAAACTGCAAAGAGTGAATTATATGCGAAACAGCCAGGTTTTTAGATGTTTCCTAAAGTCCAGCAGATTGGTCTAAGTTTTAAGTGCTGTTGGTAGAGTGTTCCACAGCCTAGTAGTGCAGACGATGTAATCTCTCCCACCCCAATTGCCTTTTTTAAATCTGGGATTATAAGATTAACGCTTTTTACTGCAACTAATCTCTGGTTCCACTCATAACAGGAGGCATTTGCTGGACTTAATTTTTACCTCGCCAGATATGGTTGTGATTCTGCTATAGTATGGACTACCGGTTGTCTAGCTCCATTCAGAATGTTTCGGTCCCTTAACCCAGAGAATTCCTCACTGCTGGTAAGACTATTGTTAAGCCAACCCATACTAGGCTGGATTTTAAAGCTGCTGATAGGTTTTGGAGGGCTAGGATTGCTCCTATTTAAACAAGGAGAGAGGGAACTTTCTGTGGAGGAGAAGTTAGGAAGGTGTAACAGTTTTCTAAATTCTGATTATATAGGTGTTTTTTCCTTCTCAAAGTTCTCCTCTCCCTGAAAGAGATCTGCTTAACCCCGGTATACTGCAGAGAAAAGGATGGTTGTAGCTGCCCTGCAAACAAATGCTGTGGTTCAGGAGAAATAGCTATTGTAAAATGTCACTTGAAGGGTACTGTTAAAGAGTAAAAAAAAGGAAGCTATGCCTGCTGAAGCTAATTGCTATTCCGATAAAATTATAACAGTCTAAAGGTCTACCAGAGAAATGTTTATAGTCCTTAGATTATTAAATGAATCTTAAAAAAGTTGTCTCTCTTGGAGTTATCCCAAATATTCTGTGATAACATCCCAACATTTTTGAGGATAAATTCATAGCAATTTATGAGTGTTGTAACGTACAATGGTATATTACCTTTCCCTCCATCATCAGTTTTCCTATCCCCCCCCAGCGTTTCCCCTCAAATTGTTATGCTCCATTCTGTAGAACCTTCAGGTGAAGCCCAGCGCAGAATGTTGTGGAGAGCTACTTGAACGGTCATGTGTAAGAGGATTCTAAAGTGAATGTACTTACTGCCATCTCCATCTCGTGTGGACGTTATTTTAACAGTGAGGCCTTCTCATCTGAGATGTGATGGTGCAGGAGAACACGACTTCTTTTTTCAGATTTCCCAGGTGATCTTCAATAAAATCAGGCAGCCTTTAATCTATTAATTTGGCCTATCTGACTAAACTCCTGAAAATGTTTGGTTCAGGCTGTTTATACGGTAAGTGACCAAATATGTGAAAACAGGCGGTCCTTATACCTCTGCTAATGCTAATCCTGATAGGGCTCATACTGATAGAGAATTTCCAGCCCATATACTTCCGGCCCTTACTGGTCCAATTTCCTGAGAAGACCATGAAGTTTCGGATTTAATCTCTTTTAGAAGGAATGAGAACTTTTGACGAGGTCCGATCAGCCATTTTGGCCATGCCACAGAAGAGAGACAACATCGGATATCATTCCCTTAAGCAAATTACTGAAGCAGCTGAGGGAGGTTGGTGCAGTTGGAAGTATGCTCAGTGCATGCAAACCGACCCGATTTAGGTAGGAGACTCAAGGTTTTTAAAACCATAAAAGGATTTATTTTACCTGTCTCCTGCCTACAATTGCCTCTGTGTCAATGTTAGTCAATGGGAAATATACATTTCAGTACAAGACCAGTGGCTAACATTATTCATATACTTTTATTTGCTGCCCCAACATGCAGCCCTCTAAAGAACATTAATACATCATAAAAATATAGAATGTTTGTGAAGAAGTATAACTATCCAGTGCACAGGGCTGCGGGGAATGAGATTTTGATACCTTTTCTGATTACTTAGATACCTATCTCATTCTTCCTTTTGGATCGATTATTTTCTGTCATTGAGTAAAAGACAAACCCCGCATAGGTTAAATTAACCCCATAAACTGACGCAACTCTGAAGAACCACTTACGACTGATAAAGTTTAAAAGTTTAATATAAAATCAAAATCAATTTCCTATACAATCCTCTCAGGATAAGATTCAACCAGTATACAGGAATTAAAAGGAACCTAAATTCCCTAAAGAATCTAAGTCTACAAAAGAATACAATTAAGATCAATTCCAGAATCAACAGATTAAAAGCATAGACACAAAGTGGATCCGTTGCGTCATCTATAAAAGAGAATAACAAGTTAAATCTGTCCCTACTCTATACTAGGTGACATCCCTACTTCGCAAGTTCCTTACCTAAAAAAGGTGTCAGCAGTTTGACTTCCAAAGAAGTTCAAACTCTCTTAGCCTCTAATGGTAACTTATCGAGAAACAGTACCCTCTCTGCCTACCCATCCGCTCTCTAAGGGTCCTCGGCCTACTGCTCTCTTGCGCTCTGCTTTCTGATCTTCTGTTCTGCGCTAACTTCTCCCCGGGGTGCTGTCCCTAAATACACAATCACAGTATGGGTGGAACGCCCCTTGACGCCCACCACGTATACATTTACACATGCTCTCATTCTTGGGTTTTTCCATAGCTTCATCTCTTCGCGTCGTCCGTTAAGTTGACCTTGTTTCTTAGGCGTCATCTTCGTCTTCGCGCTGGTGACTTCATTGACATTCCAGTTGACACTTTCAGAGCAAAGTCTATCACCTCAACAGAGTTCCATTCATTACTGTTGTGATTATAACCTCGTTTGGTCCTGTGAATGGTCATTCCTAAACAAGACCCCAAATTCCAAGCGTCTCTTATCTCACTTAGGCCATAAACTTCGTCCAGCATTGTCACCTTAAATCTAGCAAGACCTTTGACTCTTGTCTTGCACGTACAGATCAAGGCTATCCCCCTCTTCCTGTGAGACCACTAAATTATATGCAGTGGACTACACTCTTGCGAACGCTTTGGCCTATTAGGTTAAAATCACACATGACCACACTTTCTAAAACTCCTTCGTCTACACAGTATAACCTTTAACACACATACATATATATATAATCGAATTAGCGAATCGGTGTTTATACTTGAATCCATGTTACATAAAATGCAACGTTTACATTCTCGTTTCTACACATTTCTTCGCTTTATAATTCGTCTCCTTTCTCCCTCTAATGATTACATACGTATATTCAGTTTAGCACGTTTAAACATTTTCACATTTCTATATTAGACCACTATATATATACATACACGGTCTTTCTTATGTATTTCTAAAGTGAATACAGATACAATTCCTATTACTTAGGTTACATCGGCTAACCTATACACTACAAGTGCTCCTTCATGTTACAACTTCTACGTTTATGCGATATGCTTGTAAATATGGTACAGATGTACTTTTCATTCAAATTGCGCTCTCTCAGTTCCCCCCTTTGATGACCTCTGGGGTCATCACTAATTTCAATTTGAATGACACTTTACACAGAACTAGTTACAAGGTTCCCTCTTTTTATCGTTTCGAGAGCTCTCAAACTTTTATACTGTTGATCTTGTAAAGCAGCTAATCTCCTTTCCTGCTCTCTCATGGACCTTTGTAACCGGTTCGACCTATACCATTTGTACAGTCTCACTAAACCCAACAATGTAATTATGCAAATCAATATTATTAAAACAGGTTTCAATATGTACCACACAACACTTTTACCAAGATTGGCAAACCAATTTCCAACTCTTCCCATTCCATGACCTACTTTTTCCCAAACATTTACTTTTGTCAAATCTTCGATTCCTTTATGTATCTGTGTAATGTTCCGTATGACTTTCTCAAGTGGTTTTGAGTTATCTGGAATGTAAGTACAACATTCTTGGACCTTCAAAGCCTTGCAAACTCCGCCCTCTTTGGCTAGCAGAACATCTAAAGCAAGACGGTTCTGAAGAACCATTGCCCTAATCGACTGCATCTCTCCTTCTACTAGCATTAATGACCTTGCAGTACTTGCAGACAATCTATCTACAACTGTAGCTAGTCTCCTGATCTTAACATCGTTAAGTATCAAACCTAAAAGAGGAAACATTGCTCCAAATATGTCTCCAACTACCTCAGCATCTCCTACTTCCCTTTTCGCTCTTCTCGAAGCCTTTCCTTCTATGATTTCTAAATCCTTTGCATGATATATTTTGGGGAAGACAATTGCCAAGTAACACGAACCATACCAATTGTCAGGCAGTTTTACATAGGCATTTCTTCCACATACAAAATATACATTAGGAATCGCTTGCATCCCTTTCATAAAATCTTTCGTATAGTACTCTAACCTAAAAGAATGTTCGCAATTAACTTCACCTACAAATACACTCTCATAATATGTCTTGCTTCGAGTTAAACATAACTTTCCTTTCTGCGTTCTATCCAAAGCTATTGGACCATTGCTACCCTTCTTCTTGTGTGCTTTTTCTTCGCGGTCCAATCTGTTTTCCACTGTCCTGACATTTTTAGAATCTTCTGCCTTCTGCACCGGTCATCTACTTGTCCTATGAACTTTTTCTCTACCTCTGACACCTTGCAAATCAGATTATTTCTGCGTGCATATGAAGTATCTAATGTATCCCAAGGAAGAAAGAATTTTGATAACCTATCTTCCTTTTTGTGATAGTCCCACTTATTCATTTGTTTATAATTCGGGACTTCAGGCAGTACCGAATCATAATTTGAAAAGTAGTACTCGAATCCTTCTCTACCATAAAATATACTGAGCAATAAACTACATGTTATCCCATATGTCAGTGGGAGATGATATCTGATGCCTTCATCTACGGAAGCCGGCAATTGCATGCACACATAACAATCTTTGGCCTCCATGGCATCAATATACTCGTATAATAGCTTGGCATATGCATTTGATCTAAAATTTCCCTGCGATTCATCTACGTGTAACCTACGAGCTTCATCTGCCAGTAACGTCTTTTCACGGATGACATTGCTCCCCTCCTTCTTCCCAACAAGAGCAGGTTTCAAAGTCGTTACAGGCTTTACATCTGTTGTCTCCCTTTCACTTGCATGTCCTACCATGTATAATGTGGTAACTACTGTAATAATGAGAAAAATTACTACCGCTATTAGTGTACCTACTATGCATTTGGCTTTTCGGTTTGGGTTGCCATTCTCCATGTTTATCAAAACAGCGTAGCTCTTTCTTTTCGAAGAAAAGTTTTCTTTTTTCAAGTCTTTGTCTTGCTTTATTTGCCTTCTCAGTCTGTGAAGTGCTCTTAATCGACAAAAAGTCTCTTTTCACAACAATGTCTTTTCTCTTCAGCAATAGACAACCCTAACCCTTCTCCGTCCTCTAAATGCAATCCCTAATTTTATTCTTCTTTCCACTCGGCGCTAGGTTATCTTCTTCTTTATAGCTTAAACACAAAAGTCTTTATGCATCTACAATGATTCTCGTACCTGCAGCTCTAATAACATGTTCCAATAATTCTAAACGAATGACCTTTTCTTCTTGTGCTGGTATTTGATGACCAAAAGTCGGAAACTCTAATCGATTTAGTACTAGGTCTTTGATCCGACTTAGGTAAAGGGGAATGGGAAGTGTGAAAGTCAGTAACCCCTCAGTCTCGATTCCAGGCGTCAACATCCATATCTCCACTGCCACAAATGGATCGAGATTGATCACTTGCACTTCTCTCACTCTCCCATATCTCTGTCCCCAAGACATCTGCTAGATAAGTCCACTCTGGGGTGGCGTATCTTCTGTAGGGCACACGTACCCTTCTTGATCTTCTCGGACTCTCAGAGCCTGAGTCCGTAGCTTCTTCGTCTAGTTCCGAATCTTCAGAGATCGGGACAAGGGTGCTTTCTGGACTTGCTCTCAAGCTTGACCTTCTCCGTCTTTCCGGCCAACTAGCTTCTTCATTCCTTGTCCTCCTGCTCCTTGTTCTTTGACTCGTCTCTCGATCACTTACAGCTTGTTCGGTATCTGACTCGAACTCCCAGCTACTTTCTTCTTCTGAGGCAACTTCGGTCTCACTGGTGTCCTGACCGTCATCAGCCTGTTCCGACACAGGCTCAGCCTCTTCGATTATCTCTGCAGCTCGACTTTCCCTCTCTGTGGCTTCTCCGCTTTCCGCTGGATTCTCATCCGAGAGAGGAGCTGTTTCTTCCAGAGGTGTTGGCACTCTTCGGGTGTGTGAGGCGTGTATCCAGTTTGGCAAGCCTCCACACTTTACTGCAGTGTTCGTAACTAGTATGACTTGGAACGGTCCTCGCCAGCGCGCGTCTAGACAGTTCTTCCTGACATGCTTCTTCACCAGGACCCAGTCCCCCGGACACAGGTCATGGCACAAGTCTTGTGCTGATGGAACCTCTGCAGCCTGGACCTGGAGGGACACAGAATGAATGGCATCAGATAGTCCCTTGCAGTAGTCCAAGATCAAATCGTCTGTGATGTTCAACAATGCTGCAGTCGGAACCGATGGCAATCTCATAGCTCTCCCCATTAGCACCTCGTGTGGAGAGAGACCTGTTCTTCTATCTGGTGTGCTACGTATGCTCATAAGAACCAATGGAAGTGCATCAGGCCAACTCAGAGATGTCGATGAACAAACTTTGGCAAGTCTGGATTTAAGTGTGCTGTTGATTTGCTCTACAATCCCCGAAGCTTCTGGTCGATAACTACAGTGGAGCTTCTGGTCGATACTTAAGGCTGAACATAGCATCTTCACTACTTCGCTGTTGAAATGAGTTCCTCTGTCCGATTCCAAAGAGGATGGCACCCCAAACCTCGGTATCAACTCTCTAAGCAACAGTTTTGCTACTGTAAGTGTATCGCACCTACGTGTCGGGTAAGCTTCAACCCATCTAGAAAATATACAGACAATCACTAAAACGTATCTGAGTCGATTGTATTTGGGCATTTCGATAAAATCCAGCTGCATTCTATTGAAAGGCCCCCCAGACCTTCCTATGTGACTCAATGTGACTGGTGTTCTCTTTCCTACGTTTAGTTGCTGACAGATCGCACAACGCTGACATACTGCTTCTGCCGCTACTCTAAACTTCGGATTGTACCACGTTTGTCTGAATACTCTCACCATAGCATCTCTACCTATATGTGCTGGTCCATGCAGTCTCCTTGCCATTGGACTAACAAGTTCGTTTGGTAGAACTGCTCTCCCATCTGCAGAAACCCAAAAATTCATTTCACTTTTGGTACATCCAGCTGTCTCCCATGCTTTTTTCTCATCATCTGGTGCATTTTCCTGAACGCACTTCAGTTCGTCCCACGTATCTACAGTGTCTAACAACATAGTCAACTCAGTTCTTTCCTGTATTCCCCCCACTTCTACTTTGGTGTGAGAATACCCCTGTTCTGCACAATAACGTGCAACTTCGTCTGCGTATCGGTTTCCTTGTGACACAAAATCTGTATTCTTTGTGTGCGCGGCGCATTTGACAACCGCTATGGCTTCTGGACCTTGTAATGCTTCTAACAATAATCTCACGAATTCTCCGTTCCTAATAGGAGAACCCGAGGAGGTCATGTAACCTCTTTGAGACCACAACTGCCCGTAGTCGTGAACTACCCCGAAACCATACTGGCTATCGGTGTATATGGTGACTCGAATTTTGTTACCTGCCAAACAGGCACGGGTCAAAGCAATGATTTCAGCTACCTGAGCGGAATGTACTCCTTCCAGGCAGGCGGCTTCCATAACTCGTAATTGTACAAACTGCATATGCTGCTCTCAGCTGACCGATATCTTCTCTTACGCATGAACCATCAACAAAGAATATTTCATCGGGGTCAGTCAATGGCTCATCCACGATATCTGGTCTTGGTTTGGTGCATAGTTCAGTCACATCAAGGCAGTCATGATCTGTACAGATTTCATCATCAATGTCATTTGGAAGTGGCATCAAAGTAGCAGGATTCAAGACAGAGCATCTCTTTAGGGTCACATTCTCAGCAGCCAATATGACTTGCTCGCAGCGTGTGAGCCTACTATTCGTCAGATGCTGAGTCTTAGTCCTGGTCATTAACAATTCCACAGAATGCGGTACGTACACCACTAACTGATGTCCCATTACCACATTTTCACATCTTTCAATGCTGACACCCGTTGCAGCAACGGATTTGAGACATCCGGGCAACGCTGCGGCTACTGGATCTAATGTAGCCGAAAAAGACGCAACTGGCCTACGCGCATTTCCGTGTATCTGGGCCAAAACTGCTAAAGCACAACCTTCTCTTTCGCAGCAGTAAAGCAAGAATGGTTTTTCATAATCAGGCATTCCCAAAGCCGGGGCACGACACAAGTCCTCCCTCAGCTGCAAAAATGCCAACAAACAGTCTTTGTCCCATGGTACCGGATCACTCACTCCCTTGTGCGTCAGTTTTAGTAAAGGTTTTGCCTTCAGTGAAAAGTTGGCTATCCACTGCCGACAATAACCGACCATGCCTAGAAACATCCTGACTTCTCTTTGTGTTTTAGGCGCGTTCATTTTCATGATCGCCTCTATTCTGTCCGGAGACACCTTCCGTTTTCCCTTTTCAATCCTGTGGCCCAAGTATTGCACTTCGGTCAGACAATACTGCAATTTACTTGGAGACACCTTGTGTCCGTTCTCGGCCAAGTGATTTAGTAAGGTGATGGTGTCTACTTTGCAAGCCTCCTCAGTTTCTGACGCCACTAGGAGATCGTCTATGTACTGGACCAGAACCGAGTTCATGGGCAGTACTAGACTTTCAAGATTCTTCTTCAGCAGCTGGTTAAAAATCGATGGGCTTTCTGTATACCCCTGGGGAATACGACACCATGTTAAAACGCGATTTTCCAGCTTAAAAGCAAAAAGATACTGGCTTTCCTCATCTATAGGGATTGAAAAGAAAGCCTGGCACAAGTCTATCACTGTGAACCATTCAGCTTGGAACGGTATCTGAAACAATATCACTGATGGATTCGGTACCACTGGACAACATGAAACAACGATATTATTAATCTTTCGAAGCTCCTGCACTATTCTGTATTTCCCACTAGGCTTCTGCAAACCCATAATCGGGGAGTTACATGGACTTCCCACGATCTCCTTCAGTATTCCCTGTTTAATCATGGATTCGATCACAGGCTTTATTCCTGCAATTGTCTCCGGTGTCAACTTATATTGTGGTGTTCTTGGATACTCAGCATTGGGTTTTACCATGATCTTTACCGGTTCTACCCCTTTGATCAGACCTATTTCCTCTCCAGTAAAATCCCACACCTCAGCTGACACTGTCTCCTTCAAGTCCTGTGGAAGCTCCTCCACCGTTAGGGTAGGATATAGTTCCACGCATTCCTGCGAGTTTACAACCTTAAAATCAGCATCATCATCGTTAGTCTGCACTTCTACTCCTTCAGGTGTGCAATATATTGTGCAGTTTAATTTACACAACAGATCTCTTCCCAGCAAACACACAGGGCTAGAATCACAAATCACAAACCGATGTTCATCACTGTAACTTCCTATCTTCACTGACACTGGTTCAGTCAGAGGATTCGTCATTCTCCTGTTTGCGACTCCTACCACCTGAATCGTCTCTCCCGACATTGGCAGACCTGGGACTACCGCCGATCTCAAAGTGGATCGAGTGGCCCCCGTATCTACCAAAAAGGTCGTAGGGCATCCAGCCACTTCAGCCTCTACGTATGGTCCTCTCTGGTCTACCTCCAGGGCTGCTCCTAGAGTACAGTCTTCTTCCCTATTCACTCGTTGTCCCGTAAGGGGATCAACGAAGTAGCATTCTTCTCCTCCTACGAACAGTGGCAGTTGTCTATAGGTTTTCCCTCCGTTTGCAATGCGAGGCGGTTGAGGGAACTGAGCTCGAGGAGTCTGAGTCCCCCCTTTGATAAACTTTCCCTTCGGGACTGCCGTTCCCTTTACCATGCTGGTTTGAACCTCATCCTCCTCCTGTTCTAATTCCCCCGTCTCGACATTATAGGGACACTCGCGTCTCCAATGTCCCACCTCGTTACACTGATGGCACCTCGTTGTCTTTTTCAGCGTCGCGATATCTACCCTCGGTCTTGGTCTTTCTTCCTCATCTCTGCTCTGATTATTCTGTTTCTTTCCTAGTGTTCCTGTTCCCTGTTGCCGCTGTCCACCCTTTCCAGCTGACTGCATCTGCACCAACATCAGCTTCTCCTTAAGTTTCTTTGCTTTCGTATCTATTTCATCGCTACAGTACCTTGCATACCTCAGAATCTCATCTAACGGTTTGTTTTGCCAACAGATCAAATGCTGTTGTATCATTAAGCTTATGTCTGGTCGCAATCCCAGGACAAACTTCGACACAAACTGTCCTATGTCTTTGGGGTCCATCACATCCAACCCACTGTACTGTTTCAATGCTTTCAGCAATCTCTCATAGAACTTGTGAACTGTCTCTTTAGGTTCCTGAGTTGTTCGATCTATCTTTACCCAGTCTATGTCCTGCAACCGCACCTTCTCTTTTAACCATGCAATTACCCTCTCGTATTTTTCCATGACTCTCTCTGATGGATCATTTGTCCGGGCATCCCTCGTGGGTTCACAACTGGGCCATTCGACACTAAGCTTACATGCCGTCCACAAATCTCCGGGTACTACAATGTCAAACAGGGTGTTCAAGTCGATCCACAGCACCTTAGAGATCTTCACGAACCTCTCTACCTGTTTGTACCACTCGACGGGATTCTCCCTGAGCTTTGGAAAGGAATTGGTAAATGCCGCTAAATCCCCCCTACTCCAGGGCACATGCACGTAGCTTCCGTTCGCGATTTCTCGCAAAGGGAAAGCTTCCATTCGCATTAGCTCTCCATCCGGGGACCTCGTAAGTGTACTCCTTCTGACGGATCCCCTCTTGGACCATCTTTCCTCCCATTTATCCAAATTCCTCCACAATCTGATACTCGAGATCAGTTCCTTTATGTGTACTTTCAGCCCAATCGTCCTACGCTCATCTAGATCCTGATCCGTGCAGTTTAGCCTATGGTTACCCTGTAAAGCTTTAGTTCGTGACAAGTCTATCATGTACCTGTCTGCTAACTCAGATAATTTTTCATGAACCGACCTCGCTTTCCGAGTAACATCCTTGGACATAAACAGTATTTCTCCCTGATCATACAGCTCTATCCTTTCCATTGGCAATGTGCCGTCTATTATTTCATCCAAATCTGATTTTAAACCCATTACATCAAGCCGTTTTGCTTTTATCTCAGCTCTCAGTACCTCACCCTTAGGTGGTTCGTATACATCCCTTTCACCCCCACTACGAGCTCTACGTCTCGGTGCAGGTGAGTTATGAGGCGTCCTTCTTGCTTCTCTTTGTTCCCACCTCTCTAGATCCCAAGCTCTCCCATCCTCTCTTGGGGTATGGTGGAACAATGTTCTATCCCCCATTACTGCGTTCTGTCTTTTTAGCTCGACCTCTCTAGATGCAAGATAGGATCCTCCGTTCTGCTCTATATCACTGCTACTCCCTTGCTGTCTGGTGTCACTCAATAAACGGTAAGGTCCTTCACGGTCCTCCATGTTCCCGCGATCCCATCCGTGATCACTGGATGTATGGCGAGACCTTTCGCGACTCCCTATATTCTCGTGACTCCAATGTCGCACGTTTTCTCCCGGGGCATGGTGAGTGCACCTGAAGCTATCTCGGTACTCCTGCATCTTTCGTTCTCCCTCACTAAGAATGAGGCGAGGCACTCCCCCACACCCTGCACTCTTGTCCTCACACATTTGTCTAGTGCCACCGATGGTATGGCAAGTATCTCCCTTGCTTCCTTGACTCCCTCCCTCCCACTCCGGGCTGCTTTCGCCAGCTCCGCAGTGAGAGAGGATCCTGTTATCGTGATCTCTCCATTCCGCTTCTGTTTCTAATCTTTTATTCTGAGTCTCTTCGGCAGCATCCCATTCTTTCAAATACTCCCTTAATTCCTTGAAGGTTTTCGGTTTCGGTCCCCTCAGATCCATCTGTCCTCTCTGACCCCCTTGTTCTATCCAGGGACCCGTTGCTGAATCCAATGGGGTACTCCGACTCTTTGGTCCTAGCAACTGCCTTTGGGAATTGATCGTGTTATTCCTACTCTCCATCTCTGCCCTTTCCCTGTCCCATCGCGCCTGTTCCTCCTGCTGGACTCCCTCCGGGTTGTAGATTGACACTATAGGACCTATGGTAACAGGTACTTGTAGAGCATCCGGCAATTGATACGACCTTGCACTCTGCGTTTCTGGCACCTTCTGGACCACGAATCTTCCTACTACTCTCTGTACGGGACTAGATTGAGGTACTTCCTCACCTTTCTTGGGATCCCACTCTGTTGTGGGGAGCGGTTTATATTCCCCCCACCTAGCCCCATCCCCTTGCTGTAGTTCGGGACTTTCGGCTTCTCTGTTGTACGGAGGTGGTCTATCTAATAATAGCCTCTCTATCAGATCCTCATCCGGCTCGCTATCCTCATCTTCTTCTAGAGGTTTCTTTTCTCCCGTAACCTCAAGCATTGGGTACAATTTGTCTGCTTCTATTTTTAGCACCCTCCACTTTTTAGCTTCATCATCCCATTTAGCATCCTGCACTGCTTTTACCGATCGTCTCACTCTTTCTTGGCGTCTATTCGAGCTCTTTTCGTGTGCCGTTCTAAACCATGCACTAAGGGCTTCGAACTGTGTTGGCCTTGGTAGAGGTCTCGTTGCTAGCATTACCGCTTTTAGTTGGTTCAATACTTCTAACCTAAACGTCCCGTATCTCGGAAACGTCAGTTCCTCATTTCCTTCTGTTAGCTTACTCCACTCGGAGATCCATAGTATGGAGTGTAACCCTACATTCACAGCCATATAATAAGCTGGTGTACCTTCTGGTGGAGCTTCTTCCCCTGCATACAAGCATCCTCTATCTTTCTTAAAGATCGCCCTTAAACGCTTAAAACACTTCTTTTTCAAAATCTACGATTTTCCTTATTTCTCTTCCTTATTTACTTCCCGATGACAACCTCCAATCCCTACGCAGCTCTCGCTGACCAGCCTATCCCAGCGCGACTCTACGCTGACCGGCCAATCTCAGCGCGGCTCTACGCTGACGTCACTCGTCCCCTCTGCAGCAGTTCCTCTCCTTTCTCAACTCGTCTCACGATCTTGCATGCGTTTTCATTCATACGTCGAAAAATGACTACTTCCGTCCAAGCGATCACTTTTCTTGACTGTACGTCCACAGTCTAACTGTAATTGTCACCTCAACGGACGAGACGTCTTTCCTCTCACGTTCAGACGCTCGCCTTAACTGGTAGGTTACTTACACACAGTAAACGTCCGACCAGCGTCCGTTACTCATACACTCACTCTGTCACTCCCCCTATCATCGGTCCTAAGGGCGATCAATGGTACCTCATGACCCCCGTACAATGGTAGACAATTACTCTGGGTGTTCGATACACCCGAACCACTTAAGCCCTTCACTGGATCTTAGGATTTTATCCGGTTGCGCGCGCTCACAACCTTCCCTCAATCACACTACAGGCATTCAACTCCGCTTGACATTACAACACAGGTACAACACAAAACACCGCAATCTGGCAACGCATGACCCTTATACTCACTCTCGACCGACTCTGCTGCTTTTCTCTCGCACCGTCAGCACCTTCTTCGGCAGGGATTCTTCTTCTGGCCGTCGATGACTAGGGACCTTGGGGTAATCTAGATCTAACCTAGGTTGTCTTCCTCAAGAAGAAAACCATCTTTCTCTGCTACCAACTGCGGGGAATGAGATTTTGATACCTTTTCTGATTACTTAGATACCTATCTCATTCTTCCTTTTGGATCGATTATTTTCTGTCATTGAGTAAAAGACAAACCCCGCATAGGTTAAATTAACCCCATAAACTGACGCAACTCTGAAGAACCACTTACGACTGATAAAGTTTAAAAGTTTAATATAAAATCAAAATCAATTTCCTATACAATCCTCTCAGGATAAGATTCAACCAGTATACAGGAATTAAAAGGAACCTAAATTCCCTAAAGAATCTAAGTCTACAAAAGAATACAATTAAGATCAATTCCAGAATCAACAGATTAAAAGCATAGACACAAAGTGGATCCGTTGCGTCATCTATAAAAGAGAATAACAAGTTAAATCTGTCCCTACTCTATACTAGGTGACATCCCTACTTCGCAAGTTCCTTACCTAAAAAAGGTGTCAGCAGTTTGACTTCCAAAGAAGTTCAAACTCTCTTAGCCTCTAATGGTAACTTATCGAGAAACAGTACCCTCTCTGCCTACCCATCCGCTCTCTAAGGGTCCTCGGCCTACTGCTCTCTTGCGCTCTGCTTTCTGATCTTCTGTTCTGCGCTAACTTCTCCCCGGGGTGCTGTCCCTAAATACACAATCACAGTATGGGTGGAACGCCCCTTGACGCCCACCACGTATACATTTACACATGCTCTCATTCTTGGGTTTTTCCATAGCTTCATCTCTTCGCGTCGTCCGTTAAGTTGACCTTGTTTCTTAGGCGTCATCTTCGTCTTCGTGCTGGTGACTTCATTGACATTCCAGTTGACACTTTCAGAGCAAAGTCTATCACCTCAACAGAGTTCCATTCATTACTGTTGTGATTATAACCTCGTTTGGTCCTGTGAATGGTCATTCCTAAACAAGACCCCAAATTCCAAGCGTCTCTTATCTCACTTAGGCCATAAACTTCGTCCAGCATTGTCACCTTAAATCTAGCAAGACCTTTGACTCTTGTCTCGCACGTACAGATCAAGGCTATCCCCCTCTTCCTGTGAGACCACTAAATTATATGCAGTGGACTACACTCTTGCGAACGCTTTGGCCTATTAGGTTAAAATCACACATGACCACACTTTCTAAAACTCCTTCGTCTACACAGTATAACCTTTAACACACATACATATATATATAATCGAATTAGCGAATCGGTGTTTATACTTGAATCCATGTTACATAAAATACAACGTTTACATTCTCGTTTCTACACATTTCTTCGCTTTATAATTCGTCTCCTTTCTCCCTCTAATGATTACATACGTATATTCAGTTTAGCACGTTTAAACATTTTCACATTTCTATATTAGACCACTATATATATACATACACGGTCTTTCTAATGTATTTCTAAAGTGAATACAGATACAATTCCTATTACTTAGGTTACATCGGCTAACCTATACACTACAAGTGCTCCTTCATGTTACAACTTCTACGTTTATGCGATATGCTTGTAAATATGGTACAGATGTACTTTTCATTCAAATTGCGCTCTCTCAGGGCTATCGTCCTCTTTTGTTAGATGCTCACAAGAAGATAAGTATCGCATTCTGTTGTCTGCCTTATTTTTCTAACTGCTTACTTCTGTTATGCTTTCATTTAGTTATAAATGAGAGTAGGTATCGCTTATTAATTACTCGTACTGTGTTTTTTGTTATCTATATATTTTAGTACTGTGGAGATTTTTTTTTTACCATTCCGTTTACATGAATTACAGTTTCATACAGGTTTCTTCATCTACTATAAAATCCAGGTCTGTTTCCTTTTATTCCCAGCCTTCCAATATATGGTTGGCCTAACGGCGATGTTTACAATCTGAATTCTATGTCAGGACGGAGGCTCTGATTATGCTTTCTCAATTTCTTTACTGAAAAACACAGCAGCCAATCAGCACACAGTAAAGAAAATGAAAACTACGTTACCCATGAACCCTGGGAAACCATAGAGTACATAAACAGTATATAAAGAGTAATAGAGGTCACAACTTCTTCTTTCTTTGCTGCTTCACAGCCAGTTAAGTGCATATTTCCTTCTTTACAATAATGTTTACGCTATGTATTGACTTTATTGCCGCTTTTGTGCCCTAATTCAATTGTTATTCTGCTGCTTTGTGAGCTGCTCATAGTGCTGCTTCTGCCGCTTTGTGCGCCTATTGTGTTTGCCCTCCGCCGCTTTTGGCGTTCGTTGTCATCGTTACGCGCTTTGGCTTCAGCGCGTCTTCGCAGTGTTCCCGGCTCTTGCTGGTGTGTCTTGGGAGCGTGTGGCAGCTCCCTGTACAGACGCGTGTTGTTAGCGTCTGTTTTTCCTTTCTGTGGAGCGGGAGATAGGAGCACGGGAGACGCGTGTGTGTTGCGCGCGTCTCCCATTTCGGCAGGCGGCTGTTCACGCATGCGCGTCAGCGTTGTTACCACGAGCTCTATCAGGCTCGTTTTTTCCTCGACTGGCGCTTGCCTCAGGAAGTTAGAACTGCTTTTGTGAAAGCGTGCCCTTTTGCCTGTCGTTTTGTCTCCTTTTCACACCCTTTGATATTATAATTAGTGGGTTGTAAAATTTGCATAGGCTCTGCCTAGAGTGGCATATTGTTTGCTGTGCAAGCCCTCCCTCCACTATTTTTTTATTTACTTTGACAGGTCTACCTGCATATTTGGCTTGCACTTGGGGTACCACTCCCCCTGAATTGGCCTTGGCTATATATATGTAATTATCCTTCCTGTGGGCATTAATTGGCGTTTTTTTGTCGCCATGGGAGATTTTTATGAAGAGGAAGGGTATTACTATCATGACGAGGAGCCTTCTGGTTCTGTTGAAGATTTCATGGGTCAGGCTCTGTTCCAGGCCATCGCTCCTTTGAAGAGACATCTTTCTGAGTACGCTGCGCAACAGGGATGGTTGCCTCCCTCTTTTGTTAAACGCAGCAAAATGTCTCCCAAGACTCCCCATCATTCCGATTTTGTTAAATTGGCAAAGACCTTGTCTTCTGCGCCTTCGGCCATAAAATGCACTGCGTCTGGCCGTTCTTCTCCTCCTTCCGATTCTGATGATGGTTCTTCTTCTTCTACTTCGTCCTCGGAACCTGCTAAGCCACCTCCTACTAAGAAGACACGTAAGGAACATTTTGTGGATGCCTCATCTACGCCCCAGCTGCTTAATTTTGACCCTTCAGATATTATTCACCCAAATTCCTCATCCTGGTTACCCTCCCCAGAAGTGGCAGAGTATGTCCAATCCCACATGCGCCGTCCTTTTGAGAAAGATGTGCGAGCACAACTGCGCTCGGAGTGTCCTCGCCCGGACCTCGCTGACAAACTTGTCGACACCCCTGAAGTAGACCCTACTATGGTTACTTATATGAAAAAAATATTCCAAGGCTCCGAAGAAAGGAGTAGATCGTTCCTGGCGGTCCTGCCAGGATAAATTATTGGATTTGCTTGGTCCTCTAACCAAAATACTTGACTTAGCCTATCGGGCATTATTGCGCACTGGAGCCCTTATTGATCCAAACGAATTGGTGGGGTGGTCCCAACGAGCTGTTTGTATTTTGGGCAATGCCAACTGTGCCCTGTCTTCGGAGCGTCGTCGCTCTATCCTGATGAAGCTTGATCCTAAGCACACAGACTTGGCTTCTTCCGAGTCGGGGCCTCTTGCCCAGGGTTTACTGTTTGGTTCTCCTTTCCTTAAGGAGCTTACAAAATTTGTATCTACATTCAGCGGTTTGGATAAAGCCCAATCTTACCTACGCCGGGCTTTTCGCCCAATTTTTGCCAGGGCCGTACGAAGGGGACGTTCGCGGCATTTGGATCGGATTCCAATCCTCAACGTGGAAACAAGTCCCAAAGGGGTGGTCAAGGTTACTCCTCCGGTAAATCCAATTTCTATCCTTCCAGAAAAGGCAGAGGACAGTATGGCAAAGGAGGTTACAAAGGTAACCAAGGAGGGCGTCAGGATGCTTCCTCCTCAGGTGAGCTTGATTCTTGCTACCGATGTGGTTTTGGGGGCAGATTGCAGTATTTTCTCCACAATTGGCGATTGATCTCGAAAGATGCCTGGGTGTTGGAGGGGTGCAGGGGTACAAAATAGAGTTTTACGCTCACCCTCATCAACATCATCGGCCTCAGCCTCTTGTTTTTTCCCAACACGATCAGGAGGTCATCTCCGCGGAGAGCGCTTCTCTTCTGGCCAAAGAAGCCATTGTCTCCACGGTTCCTCACCCCCACGGATTCGTCAGCAATGTTTTTCTCATCGAGAAAAAAGGGGGGGTCTCGTTTGGTCCTCAACTTAAAGGAGTTCAACGGCGGAGTTGTGTACCGTCACTTCAAGATGGAGGGCGTCCATCTTCTGCGGGACCTGCTTCAGGAGGGCGACTGGATGGTTCGCCTGGATCTGAAGGATGCATATCTATCGGTTCCAATTTTTGCCCCTCATCGTCGTTATCTACAGCTGCAGTGGCTCGGAATCTGGTACGAGTACACAGTCCTTCCATTCGGCCTCTCTTCAGCTCCGTGGTGCTTCACGAAGCTTCTTCGTCCAGTGATGGAGTCTTTGCGGTTGCGCGGGGTCCGCTTGATTGTCTGCCTGGACGATATCCTTCTCTTGGCTCAGTGCCCTGTTCTTCTCCGGTCTCATTTACAGTGGTCCATCGATCTATTACAATCTCTGGGTTTCCTGGTGAATCCTCTGAAGTCCGACTTTGTTCCATCTCAATCGATGGATTTCCTGGGCTTTTGGATAGATTCGGTCTCCTGTCAGTTCCTCCTCCCCGATCAGAAGATCAGGTCCATCAAGAGGGGCTTGAGATTGTTCCTGGCTCAACAGACTGTTCCTTTGAGATCGGTGGCTCGAATAGTAGGTCTTCTATCCTCTTCGATTCAAGCGATCCTTCCGGGTCCGTTAAATTATTGAGCTCTACAGCGCATCAAGATCAAGCATCTGCAGAGGGGTCTTCGGTATTTGGATCTCGTTCCTCTTTCAGAGGATGCCCGGACAGAGATATTGTGGTGGTTGGATGTGAGAAGTTGGCCTGATATGTAGTGTTTCCAATTCTGGAACCACTTGGTATCAGTCCAAACAAACCCCAAAGATGTCTGGTTGTAAGTCAACCTTGTTAGACAAGCTATCCTAGAGGTAGCATGGACTAAGCAGCCTTAAAGGCTTAACTTAAGAGGTCGTGTTAAGCGAGCTGTTTTACCACATACAATCCTGTAATCAAATGAAAGTACACCACACAAGTATATATTATAAAAATATATGTATTTATTACTAAATTACTCCCCAGTACTCTTTATGAGGAAAGGGGCACAAGCGTTAAATCAAAAGCACAGTATAACATACAAAGTTGCACAATTTTGGATAAGGGCCGGTGGCCACTTAAACCATATACTAAAAAAGTGGTATAAGAGATACCAATCGAACAGTGGTTAGGCCTAGGGCCTAGAGATTCGCTGGGAGCAGTCAGGACTAGCAATGCTGAAGTCAAGAGTAGCCCACAGGAGACGGGTGCAGCACGGAAAGTGCGGCTTGCACCAATGCAATGTCAATGGTGCGTAAAAGTTACACAAAGTGAGTTAAAAGATACTTCCGCTGAACCTAGAGGAACCAAACTCAAGACACAGACCCAAGAGGTGTGGACCAGTGTGGGAACACCGGCGTTGCAATGTTACCTCACCCACAGGCCGTGGGTGCACAGGGTCGAAGTGGCGTCGGGTTTTGACACGCAGGCTCTTGGTGCTTGAAGCTGTTGCAGCTGCAGGCGATGTGAAGCAGAAGTGTCCGGTGCGATCCAAGGGTGGATCGAAGTAGAAAAGTACCTGAAAGCAGAGGGGACAGAGTCTGGGTCACTCAGCAGTGACCAGGGTGGAACCAGGACGGAACCAGGCAATGTCGGGCGCAATCAGGTGGTTGTTGATAGGCTTCTCTCCGCTGTCACGTGGGCTCTGGGGCATCTGCGACGTCCAGGAGAAGGTCACGATCTGTCCCACGTAGGCTCTCGCCGTCAGCACTGTCGGCTTCAAGATTGCAGCAAACAGCACTTGGCAAAAGCAATCCACGCGGAACCGGGAGATTGCTTATCACTCAAACCAGGAGGGTCAGAGTGGGGGCTCTTTTTCACAGGAGCTGGTGCAGGTATGGAGCAACCAGAAAAGCAAGTCGTATTTCAGTTTTCGTCGGCACAGGGGCCACAAGCCAGCTGGCAAGTGACCGGGCCAACGCGTCGAGCCAACACAAGCAGAAGGGCCCCACGCAGCACTCGTCGAGTGTGGAGGGGGTAGCTTTGGTGCAAGTGTAGTTCGGGGTGGGGGCTTCTCAAACCCCGGTGCACAGCTTCGAGGATCACTCGTGGGCTGCACGGTCAGCGTCTCGTGGCCTTTTCAAGATGGCGTGCCCCACGCTTCCGGTCGCCTCCACTGGTCTCAGCTCTGCAGGGACTGTGGATCGGGCTGGGAGAAGGCAGGCAAGCTTGATCTCGTTGATCTCTGTCGCTCGAGTTCCGGCGGGAACTGCAACAAAGCAAGGGTCGAGGGCTGGATGGTGCCTGTTTGCACAGGGTGGTCACTCCTTGACCACAAGGGAGATTCTTCAGTCTTCTATGTTGAGTAGAATGTCGAAGGGTCCAGAATTCGTTTCTTATGTTTCTTCAGGATGATCTGAGTTGCATTGGCACTGCTCCCACTCTTATTCGAATCTGGTGGGCTGGACATCCTGCTAGGTCCCCTCCTATGGGTGGGACCCAGGAAGGGGGTGGTTACACCCCTTTCCTTTGATCCAGGCCGCGCTGGGACTGGGGCTGGAAGGCCCCAGAACCGGTTTGGCCGGATTATGCAAGGGGCAGCCTTGTGCTCCCCAGGCAGTGTCTGGTTTCTTTGAAACCTCCCTGCTACAATCCACTATCTCCTGTCTGGGGGGTTTTAACACCGCCCTTCAACAGGAAACCCTTTGTCCAGGCCACCATTTGCTGAGTTTCGGTCAGCAGCAGGAGGCCAGACCCGTGTCTGTGGCAGAGGCATCCATTTTGTGGATCTGAGGCTCATTTTAAATCAACCGCGTTTCAGTAAAGTAACATGTCTTATCCCTCTAGAAGGGTGGAATGCTACCCCCGTCGCCAGAACTGGCGAGGGGGTAGTATTCCAATTCGTATGACACCTTACACAACATGTTTTGATAAAGCCAAACCAAAGTTGCTATATAACCGCGAAGATTATAAGGCGCTTAAGAGTATATGGTATGGCATTATCCCGGATCAGCTTAGGGAGTTGTTCCCGACAGCTGCAGACAGGCTCAGCTCATGCCAGAGCTCCATCTCACATAAAACCACGCACTCTGCCTCCAGGATTGATGAGGCCTTCCATAGGAGTGGCTTACAGGCTATATATGTGTCCAGATATAGGTTTAGATATAGGTATACTATATCTAAGCAAGGGGTGATTACACCCACTTGCCCCAGCTGAGTGATCAGCCAGTTGTGTCAATTTAAGAACCAGCCAGGGGTGGCAAAAGCTATGCTTCAGACCCTGGTAGGCCTTGGTGGCACCTATGCCCTGAGCACCTATAGTGCATGGTACAGGGGCTGACAAGGGGTCCATTTCCAATTGTGGTATGTACCTATAGCACATGTATTATGAATTTAGAGAGAGAACAGCAGGCAGGGGGTCTGATTAGCAGGCCCACAGCCTCAGTAAAACGAAAACCAGTGAAGCAAAAAGCAAAAATTGGGGTGACCATAGGATAGCAGACCCTACTCTCCTACATTGGACCACATGGAGTCTTGGAACAGCCGTGCGCTGTTCGGGAGGACTCCGGACGTAGTGATCGTATCCAATGCCACCCTTTGGGGTTGGGGAGCCCGATGCGGTCCGGTGGCGACGGGAGGTCGATGGTCTCAGGAAGAGTTGTCACTTCACATCAATTGCCTGGAGCTTCTTGCGGGCTTCTTCGCGATTCGGTGTCTGTCCCCTCACAAGACGAATTGTTGCATTCTTCTCAGAATGGACAATATTTCGGCGGTGCGATATGTCAACAAACTGGGGGGTACCAAGTCCAGACTTCTGGCGGAGATTGCGAAAGACTTCTGGAATCTTTGTCTGCAATGACAGATCATTGTTATTGCAGAGTACTTACCGGGCCGCGACAACCGGATTGCGGACTGGAACTCTCGTCATCTGAAAGATTACAGCGATTGGAGGCTTCATCCTCGCATCTTTCACATGTTGTCCAGGATCTGGGGACTTTGTCACCTCGACCTGTTTGCCTCTCGCCTCAACGCTCAGGTTCCCCGGTTCTACAGTAGCCGTCCGGATCCGGAGGTCTTGGCCACGGATGTGTTTCTCCAGTCTTGTTCTCCTCTCCTGTGCTATGCTTTTCCACTGTTCGTGATGATTCCACGGCTTCTGGCCCGTGCGAGACAGTTCAACTCAGAGCTCATTCTCATCACTCCTCTTTGGCGGGCTCAGGCTTGGTTTCCAGTTCTTCTGGAGATGAGCTGCTCAACGCCGCTCCTTCTTCCTCCCAAATGGAACCTGTTGCTGGACCCTCTTCACGAACCGCATCCTCTGATTCTGTCGGATCAACTCCATCTGGTGGCATGGAGGATATCGGGGGACGCTGGAAAATCCCAGGTTTATCGGGGGACGCTACCCAATTTATCAGTGAAGCTTGGGCCCCAACACACACAAGTGTTATGCGTCAAGTTGGAAACGCTGGTGTGATTGGTGCGCACAACGGTCAGTGGATCCCGTTACAGCAGATCTTGCTTTGATTATCAATTTTCTGGCCTCCATGGCTTCTTCTGGGTTGGCTTACAGAACGGTTAACAACTTTCGTTCTGCGATTTCTGCGGGTCATGTTTCTATTGATGGCAAACCCGCTGGGGAACATCCCTTGTTATCTAAATTACTTAGAGGCATCCGGATAGTAAAACCTCCTTGCCCTAAATATGTTGCCTATGGGATGTGTCTGTTGTTCTGCGTTTCTTAGAGTCTTGGCCTTCTAATTCTTTATTGAACCATAAGAAACTCTCAGCTAAGTTAACTATGTTGTTGTGTTTGCTCTCCTGCAAGCGGGTTTCTGATGTTTGGGCTTTGGACCTGGCAGGTCGTGCTTTCACCCCGGAGAGTGTTACTTTTACTCTATCGAGACGGACTAAATGTAATACGTCTTCGGTTACATATCCTTCTTTTCCTCACAACCCTCAGCTGTGTGTGTTCCAATGTATCAAAGATTACGAGGTAAGCACTGCATCTTTTCGTTCTGATTTACAAGGTCAATTACTGATTGCTTTGCAGAAACCTTTTAGGCCTGTTACTCCTGCTACTTTTGCACGTTGGTTAAGATGGCTCATGCTGGAAGCAGGCATTGATGTTTCCCTCTTTGGTGCCCATTCGGCACGGGGAGCTATGACTTCCAAGGCTTTTTCCATGGGTGTCAGTCTTCATGACATCATGAAGGCCGCGGATTGGTATTCAGACTCTGTATTTAAAAAGTTCTATTTTAAACCTATTGTAAGTGTTGCTTCAGCAGTGGTGGATGAGCTTTGAACAAGCATAATCAGAGCCTCCGTCCTGACATAGAATTAAAAATTTGCTAACATTCGTGCCAAGAATTTTCAATTCTATTAAGGACAGGAGGCGAGGATTAACCCACCCTTATTTCATTCTTTATGATGGATTGTATTGATGGATGTAGATTGTTCTCTGAAATGTTTCCCGCCCTGTCATGGATTATGTGTTTATTCCTTTCTGGGATGGATTTTACAGCTCTGTTTTACTTCTTCCAGGCTCCGACCTTAAATGAAGTGTGCTTCGAATTTCTCCTGTTGGTTGGTCTTTTGTTGTTCCTGTGGATCTGGGAGGTTCCATCGTCTCTTCAGCCTGATAATGGCCTCTCCGCGGGACGTCCTTAGTGGATTGTTGGAGTTTGCCGTTTTGAACTTTTCCTTGATGGTAATGGACAAAGAAAGAGGCAGTTGTGACCTCTATGACTCTTTATATACTGTTTCTGTACTCTATGGTTACCCAGGGTTCATGGGTAAATTAGTTTTAATTTTCTTTACTGTGTGCTGATTGGCTGCTGTGTTTTTCAGTAAAGAAATTGAGAAAGCATAATCCTCACCTCCTGTCCTTAATAGAATTGAAAATTCTTGTCACGAATGTTAGCAAATTTTTAATTATTCTTCAAGGATTACTCTTTAGCACGATAATCATGTCTTTTCCCAGTATTGGTCCACGCTTTGTTAAAATGAGCAAGATAACTCTCTTTCCATTTGCGGGGTGAAGTACGACTATGTAGACACCTCACCACTTTTCTCTCCTTCAAACTGAGTCATTTTCTTTTTAAAACACTCACCCGTTCTCCTTTGCAACGTGTGTGGAACCTTCAGCCTGAGGCCTGACTAACACATGAAGTTACACGTCGGACGTCAGCATAGGGAGTCCTTCGTCTCTGCTGACGCCCCTCCAACGTTACCTTGGCAACAGCTCTCACGAAGCTGTTATCAATCAATCAATCATCGAATTTATATAGCGCACTACTTACCCAGAGGATCTCAAGGCGCTGGGGGGGGGGTCTGTTACTGCTCGAACAGCCAGGTCTTGAGTTGCTTCCTGAAGGCGAGGTGGTCCTGGGTCAGGCGAAGGTGGGTGGGGAGGGAGTTCCAAGTCTTGGCGGCGAGGTAGGAGAAGGACCGTCCCCCTGTGGTGGTTCTACGGATGCGGGGGACGGCGGCGAGGGCGTGGCTGGTCGAGCGAAGCTGGCGTTTGGGAGCGTAGAAGTTGAGGCGGCTGTTGAGGTATCCTGGGCCTACGCTGTGTAGGGCTTTGTGTGCGTGGGTGAGGAGACGGAAGGTGATTCTTTTGTTGACCGGGAGCCAGTGCAGATCTCTCAGGTGTCCAGAGATGTGGCTGCGACGAGGGATGTCCAGGATGAGTCATGCTGAGGCGTTCTGGATCCGCTGGAGTCTCTTCTGGAGTTTGGCGGTGGTTCCGGCGTAGAGGGTGTTGCCGTAGTCCAGACGGCTGGTGACGAGGTCCTGGGTGACCGTCTTCCTGGTCTCGGTGGGGATCCACCGGAAGATCTTGCGTAGCATGCGCAGGATGTTGAAGCACGACGAGGAGACGGCGTTGACTTGTCTGGTCATGGAGAGGGAGGAGTCCAGGATGAAGCCCAGGTTACGTGCGTGGTCTGTTGGTTTGGGTGCGCTGCCTAAGGCGGGGGGCCACCAGGAGTCATCCCAGGCGGAGGGTGAGGATCCCAGGATGAGGACTTCCGTCTTGTCCGAGTTCAGTTTCAGGCGGCTGTTCTTCATCCATTCGGCTACCTCTTTCATCCCTTTGTGAAGGTTGGCTCTGGCGGTGGCGGGGTCGTTGGTAAGGTAGAGGATCAGCTGGGTGTCGTCGGCGTAGGAGATGATGTTGAGGTTGTGCTGGCGTGCGATGTCTGCGAGTGGGCTCATGTAGATGTTGAAGAGGGTTGGGCTGAGCGAGGAGCCCTGAGGAACGCCGCAGATGCCTTCGGTGGCTTCAGATCTGAACGGGGGGAGGCGGACTCTCTGTGTCCTCCCGGCGAGGAAGGAGATGATCCACTCCAGTGCCTTCTCCTGGACTCCGACGTTGCTGAGGCGTTGTACTAGGGTACGATGGCAGACAGTGTCGAAGGCCGCGGAGAGGTCTAGGAGGATGAGGGCCGCTGTTTCTCCGTTGTCGAGCAGCGCTCGGATGTCATCGGTGACTGCGATCAGGGCGGTCTCGGTGCTGTGGTTGGCCCGGAAGCCAGACTGCGAGGGGTCGAGGGATCCGCTCGTCTCGAGGAAGGCGGCCAGCTGCTTGTTGACGGTCTTCTCGATGACTTTTGCAGGAAACGGGAGCAGCGAGATGGGGCGGTAGTTCTTGAGGTCGGTGGGGTCAGCCGATGGTTTCTTGAGTAGAGCGCTGAGTTTGGCGTGCTTCCAGCTCTCCGGGAAGGTAGCGGTATCGAAGGAGGTGTTGATGATGTCCTGCAGGTGGGGTGCGATGACAGCGTCGGCCTTGTTGAAGACGTGGTGAGGGCAGGGGTCGGTCGGAGATCCGGAGTGGATGGTGTTCATCGTGCGGACGGTGTCTTCGGTGCTGATCGGAGTCCAGGCGCGGAGGGTGGTGGTGGGGGGCGGTGGTTCGGTTGTGGCGTTCGTCGGTTGGGTGCTGAAGCTGTTGTGTATGTCCGCGATCTTGTTGTGGAAGAAGGAGGCGAGGGAGTTGCAGAGGTCTTGCGAAGGGGTGATGTCGTTGTTTCCAGCGTTGGGGTTGGAGAGCTCTTTGACGATGTTGAAGAGTTCTTTGCTGTTGTGTGCGTTGTTGTCCAGTCGTTCCTTGAATGCAGTTTTCTTGGTGGCGCGGATGAGTTGGTGGTGTTTTCGGGTGGCGAGCTTGAGGGCAGTCATGTTGTCCGGAGTTGGGACTCTGCGCCAGGTTCTCTCGAGGGCTCGGCAGTTCTTCTTGGAGCTCTTGAGTTCGTTGGTGAACCATGGGGCTTTCTTGCTGCCGGGTCTGCTAGGCGGGGTCCTCAGGGGGGCGAGCTCGTCTGCGCAGTCGCTGATCCACTTCGTGAGGTTGGTGGCCGCCTGGCTAGGGTTCGTTGTGCTGGTGGGAGGGTTCATGCTCAGGGAGGACGCGAGCTGGTCGGCTGTGTTCTTGTTCCAGTTCCTGCGTGCAACCTGTTGCTGGTGGTGGTGGATCGTGGTCCTTGCAAAGCTGAAGTGGAAGCAGCTGTGGTCCGTCCAGTGGAGTCCGGTGGCGTGGCTGAAGGCGATGTCCTTGCTGGATGAGAAGACGGGGTCGAGTGTGTGTACGGCGTAGTGGGTGGGGGTGGTCACCAGTTGCTTGAGTCCCAGGTTGGCGAGGTTGTCCAGCAGGGTGGTGGTGTTGCGGTCGTTGTTGTTCTCCAGGTGGAAGTTGAGGTTGAGGTCCCCGAGGAGGATGTAGTCAGCGGAGCAGAGGGCGTGTGGGCTGATGAAGTCGGCGATGTCTTCGCTGAACTGTGTGCGTTGTCCAGGGGGTCTGTAGATGAGGGTGCCTCTGAGGGTGGTCTTCGGGTTGATGTGGACTTGGAAGCGCAGGTGCTCGGCGGTTGTGAGGGTGTCGTCGGTGTTGGTCATGTTACGGCCATGTTGGAGGATATTTACCACACAGAGCTATCGGATCTGCTTTCAGCCCTATATTTTAGCTTTTTTGTGCCTATTGCAACACTTTCTTACTTTTACAGGTACTGATAACCCGTTATTTATTTCTGGAACCATTACTATATACAAATAGTCCACTTTTAATAAAAAAAAAGCTCTCAAACAAGTTTATTAATGCTTTATAGCACTGATTACATAAATGAATAATATTTATGGAAATTAATAACTCCCAGAATCAGGGAGAGTCAGGGCTATTAGGGGACAACATCAAAAAATATCTATAAGAGGAGCTAAAAGCATCCCTTAACGAGGCAGTAGACACCCCCTTGTCGAAAAGGAAGAGGGGATCTCCCTCGAAGGATAATTGTTACTCCCTCTCCAATGAGGATCTCCCTTCTACCTCTCTTCCTCAAAAAAGAGGGAAAGTTGCTCACAAAAGCATACACCTAAATAAAGCAAAAAGATCCGCTTATATTACTAGTAGCCCTCGCGCTACAATAGATTCTGGTGCTCGCAGCAGCAGCATAAGGGAGGATGGCCACCTTTGCGGGGCACAAACAAAGGTCGTACGTAGCGGCACACTAAGAGCTAGTGACCTTATTGGCACAATAGATCAAGAAAACATAATGTTGTCAGCAGATAATACCATTGATAAAGACATGGACAAGTGATGAACCCAGCTATAGATATTCCCAGCTATAGATATTCCTTGTCTAGTTCCAGCATCCCTGGGCCTTTTTCAGGACCCAGAAGGAGAGGACCAACCTCTGATTTTAGAGGGGAACCAGGAAAAGATATAAAGGTGTGTGGTAGAAATGGTGCAGTTGGTGTCTGGAAAGGAGTTTGGATCCCTTAGAGGTCCCTGTTCAAGAAATAGAAAACTACATTGCGACTCTTTTAACTCTGGTCTCTCTTATAGGACCATTAATTGTTATAGATGCGCAATTTCATCTGGCCATGCTTTAGTAAATAACTAGCAAAAGGCATTAACTCTCTAATCAAATGAGTAATGACGGTTATTAGACTTAAAAGACCCCCCAAAAGCATGTTATGATTCTTTGAGGGATGGTAGTTTAATTTTCAAAGGTTTTGTATCTTAGCAAGATAATTCCCTTTTATCACTTATACAGATTTCCATGAAATTGCCAGTTTACTTTGCCTAATGTCTTTCCAACAAGTTTCAGATATAAAGGTTCTGGAGTTATCTAACAGCTTTTATTCTAGTGAGGGCGTACATTTCGACATTTGGAAGTGAACAAAGACTATGTCTGACTCTGTCTTTTACCCCTTTTTTAGTGACTGTGAAAAATTATGTGTGGTAAGATGCATGAAAGTTTATGATAACAAGAATGCAGAATTTAGAAAGAGTGAAGTTGATCAACTGCTTTTATCTTATGTAAAACCCCAAAAACCAGTCTCATCAGCAACTGTAGCTAGATGGATATGTACCATAATGAGTGTGGCTGGCATAGACCTGTCAAGATTTGTAGCCCACTCTTCAGGAGAGGCAATGTCTAGTAAAGTTTTTTGGTCAGGAGGATCTCTTTCGGAGCTTCTGGAAACAGCTGATTGGTCAAACGCTAACACCTTTGCAAACTTTTATTTAAGTCCAATAGAGCATGTCAGCAGTGTAGCTCTCAACATCTTTGTACATGCGTAATGGTAGCCTCTGGTCTTGAAATGAATTGACGATGAATTTTGATTTCATTAAAGACAGACGGAGGCTAACATTTTCCTACCCTCCTCACCCTATGAGGAGAGAAGAGGTAATAAGGTTTTGAGTTTGTAAATTTGCTAACATTTAAGTTTCTAATATGTTTAACATCCACTGCTCCTTTTTCCTTTTACTTTATCATCTCTTTTCTCTTTCTCTGACATCATATTCGACCCCTTTCTAGGCCTCTCCCTTGTGAGAAGTTGTCCTGATATGTGGTGTTTCCAATTCTGGAACCGCCTTGTATCAGTCCAAACAATCCCTTATGGTGTCTGGTTGTAAGTCAACCTTGTTAGACAAGCTATCCTAGGGGTAGCATGGACTAAGCAGCCTTAAAGGCTTAACTTAAGAGGTCGTGTTAAGCGAGCTGTTTTACCACATACAATCCTGTAATACCAAATAAAAGGACACCACACAAGAATATATTATAAAAATATTTGTGTTTATTTCTAAATTAATCCCCAGTACTCTTTATGAGCAAAGGGGCACAAGCGTTAAATCAAAAGCACAGTATAACATATAAAGTTGCACAATTATGGATGAGGGCGGGTGGCCACTCAAACCATATATTAAAAAAGTGGTATAAGAGATACCAATCAAACAGTGGTTAGGCCTAGGGCCTAGAGAATCGCTGGGAGCAGTCAGGACTAGCAATGCTGAAGTCGGGAGAAGCCCGCGGGATTCGGGTGCAGCACGTAAAGTGCGGCTTGCACCAGTGCAATGTCAATGGTGCAAAAAAGTTACACAAAGTTAGTTTAAAGATACTTCCGCTGAACCTAGAGGATCAAAACTTAAGACACAGACCCTAGAGGTGTGTACCAACGTGGGCACACCGGCGTTGCAATGTTACCTCACCCACAGGAAGTGGGTGCACAGGGTCAAAGTGGCGTCGGGTTTTGACACGCAGGCTCTTGGTGCTTGGAGCTGGAGAAGCTGCAGGCGATGGGAAGCAGAAGTGTCCGGTGTGATTCAAGGGTGGATCGAAGTCGAGATGAATCTGAAAGCAGAGGGGACAAAGTCTGGGTCACTCAGCAGTGACCAGGGTGGAACCATGACGGAACCAGGCAATGTCGGGCGCAATCAGATGGTTGTCGAGAGGCTTCTCTCCGCTGTCACGTGGGCTCTGGGGCATCTGCGATGTCCAGGAGCAGGTCACAATCTGTCCCACGCAAGCTCTCGCCGTCAGCACCGTCGGCTTCAAGATTGCAGCAAACAGCACTTGGCAAAAGCAATCCACGCGGAACCGGGAGATTGCTTCTCACTGAGACCAGGAGGGTCAGAGTGGGGGCTCCTTTTCACAGGAGCTGGTGCAGATCTGGAGCAACCTGAAAAGCAAGTCGGTTTCAAGTTTTCGTCGGCACAGGGGCCACAAGCCAGCTGGCAAGTGACCGGGCCAATGCGTTGAGTCAACACAAGCAGAAGGGCCCCACGCAGCACTCGTCAAGTGTGGAGGGGGTAGCTTTGGTGCAAGTGTAGCTCAGGGTTAGGGCTTCTCAAACCCCGGTGTACAGCTTCGAGGGTCACTCGTGGACTGCACGGTCAGCGTCTTGTGGCCTTTTCAAGATGGCGTGCCCCACGCTTCTGGTCGCCTCCACGGGTCTCAGCTCTGCAGGCACTGTGGATCGGGCTGGAGGAAAGCAGGCAAGCTTAATCTCGTCGATCTCTGTAGCTTTAGTCTGGCGGGAACTGCAACATAGCAAGGGTCGAGGTGCTGGGTGGTACCTGTTTGCACAGGGTGGTCACTCCTTGACCACAAGGGAGATTCTTCAGTCTTCTACGTTGAGTAGGATGTCGAAGGGTCCAGAGTTCGTTTCTTATGTTTCTTCAGGATTATCTGAGTTGTATTGGCACTGCTCCCACTCTTATTCGAATCTGGTAGGCTGGACATCCTGCTAGGTCCCCTCCTATGGGTGGGACCTAGGAAGGGGGTGGTTATACCCCTTTCCTTTGATCCAGGCCGCGCTGGGACTGGGGCTGGTGTGCCCCAGTACCGGTTTAGCCGGATTATGCAAGGGGCAGCCTTGTGCTCCCCAGACAGTGTCTGGTTTCTTTGAAACCTCCCTGCTACAATCCACTATCTCCAGTCTGGGGTGGTTTGACACCGCCCTGTGACAGGAAACCCTGTGTCCAGGCCACCATTTGCTGAGATTCGGTCAGCAGCAGGAGGCCAGACCCGTGTCTGTGGCAGAGGCATCCATATTGTGGATCTGAGGCTCTTTTAAAATCAACCGTGTTTCAGTAAAGTAACATGTCTTCTCCCTCTAGAAGGGTGGAATGCTACCCCCGTCGCCAGAACTGGCGAGGGGGTAGTATTCCAATTCGTATGACACCTTACACGACATGTTTTGATAAAGCCAAACCTAAGTTGCTATATAACTGCGAGGATTATAAGGCACTTAAGAGTATATGGTATAGCATTATCCCGGATCAGCTTAGGGAGTTGTTCCCGACAGCTGCAGACAGGCTCAGCTCATGTCAGAGCTCCATCTCACATAAAACCATGCACTCTGCCTCCAGGATTGATAAGGCCTTCCATAGGAGTGACTCACAGGTTTATATGTGTCCAGATATAGGTTTAGATATAGGTATACTATATCTAAGCAAGGGGTGGTTACACCCACTTGCCCCAGCTGAGTGATCAGCCAGTTGTGTCAATTTAAGAACCAGCCAGGGGTGGCAAAAGCTATGCTTCAGCCCCTGGTAGGCCTTGGTGGCACCTATGCCCTGAGCACCTATATTGCATGGTACAGGGGCTGACAAGGAGTCCATTTCCAATTGTGGTATGTACCTATAGCACATGTATTACAAATTTAGAGAGAGAACAGCAGGCTGGGGGTCTGATTAGCAGGCCCACAGCCTCAGTAAGTCGAAAACCAGTGAAGCAAAAAGCAAAAATTGGGGTGACCATAGGATAGCAGACCCTACTCTCCTACATCCCTCTTTCACTAAAACGACAATTCCTTGTCTATCATTTAGTTTACTCCTTCTTCTCACATGACATTTAAGCACAGCTGCCAGTATCCCTCCGCACTTCATACAACCACCACCGCTAAGGCCATCTTCTGCAACACTATTAGGGACACACTTCACACATCACCTTACTTTTCTCCCTTACACTGCACCGTACACTACTCTTCACGTAGCTGATCCAATCAAAGTTACCTTCTCCCATACACCACCACTACATACCACACATCTTCCCACTAACCCGTCAAACCCTACTCCTACATACCTACTTCTCAATAACCCAACACCTAGAACACAAACTAGATCTCTTCAACTTGAAAGTCTCCCAACTAGATGACTCCCAACAAAATATCCTCTCTCTTAGACTCTATACTCCTCCAGCAGAAGGCACACTATCCCTGGCACTCAATACAGAGATATAGTTATCTAGCTAATCCCAGAAGATTCCCACCCATTCTCCCTTTCTGATATTATTAACCTATTTTCAAGTTACAGCATCCTGATTTCCCCAGCCTCCTCTAATTCCTCTAATCTCACTATAAACACCTCTCTAGACAACTCCAACCAACACAGAATTCTGATTATTTCCTTGACTCGCCCCACACAGCAGACCTTCCTAAAGCAGATGCTGGCTAATAGGAACATTATTAATATCATGACCAAACTTCCTGACAACCCTCACACCAAATCAATTACATCAGCTGTACACTGCATGCTCCACACTTGCAGATCTGCCATGAAGCACAAGCTGGAAATCTCTGACACTATCACACACTACAACCTCGATCTATTAATTCCTAAAGAGACCTGGTTTATTGATACATCCCACATGAACACTTTTTATATTCCACTTCCTCCAAACAACTCCATCATCAGAAAGGACAGGGTCAACACAATTCCCCTTTAAGAATAAATACATTCTACTACCCCCCACATGCTAACACAACCTTTATTCAGGAATGCATGGACCTCATAAACGACAAACCACACAAAGTGAAAAAAGCGATCTGTTTTGGGAAACTTTGATCTTCACTGGGGCAACACAGAAGACTCTGCAGTGAACCACTACACTACACTCTCTCCGGCAACGATCTGATCCAAGACAACCTAAAACCAATGCACACAAAAGGTTTCATACTACAAAATTATCTCTATAGAATACTTGTTCTTGGTGAATAACCCCATACCAGGATGCTGGTTCAATAATTTCGGTATTCTCTTCACTTTACTAATTTTTCATACAGTGACAATGGGCCTACCAAAAAGAGCAATTACCTGGTTTCAAGACACCAGGTACATAGACATCAGCATACTCAGCAACACTGCTCGGAAGATTCTACCTCCAATCGGCCCCAACACGGATGTGAATGACTTGGCCTCCCACAGCCCGAAATGTCTTTCTGATCTGCTCTACTCTGAATGAAAACAAAATGACCTAAAGCATCAGCTCCATGGTTCAGCAAGGTTTCATATAAGGAAAGCAACCCCTTAAGAATTCTAGAGAAGATATAGAGATATTCGCTCTTCACCACTAACAACAAATGTCTCTGAAACATAGGTTCCATGTCCAAAAGATATATCTTTTGCAACACATATATTCACATTAGATTCATACCAGAGTAAACCAAGAACCAACCAAATCAGCTCTTCAATCTGGTTGAAATTGCCAACAGTCCTCCATGCTCACATCCATCAATTTTGACAACCCACCAGTGAAAGCAGTAGAGTCTCTACAGTTCTTCGACTCCAAAGTAAAATTGCTCCTAAATCAAGATGTTCCTACCACCTGTTGTTTGGTGTGAAAATCCAAAGACAATTTAAAAATATTTAAAATCATTAGAGAAGGAGACTTACTCAAAATTATCATGAATACCAAACCCTCATACCACTTTTTAGACCTAATCTCAAGCAAAATTGCCAAAGAGCTTTATATTCACATAAAACGTTGGTGAACCTCTCTCTCCCCCGAGAAACATTTTCTGACTGCCTCAGAACTGGATAAGTCAACCCTCTTAACAAAAGCCCTTCCGCAGATAATAATGACCTCAACAACTATTGCCCTATCTCAAAATTGCTTTTCCTCACCAAAATTACTGAAAGGTATGTAGTGAAGCAACTCACCCAACACATCAAAGACATCTACTACCAAGATGTATACCAATCTGGTTTTAATCAGGGTTACAGCATAGACACAGTATTACTACAGGTGGTCGATGGTGTACCCTGAATCCTAAATAAAGGCTACTTCTGCCTCCTGGTTTTTCTCTACCTAGCATCAGCTTTTGACACGGTCACCCACCACACATGCCTAGACACGCTTAAAAAATGAATGCGCATTGTTGGTGTTTTCCTTAAATGGTTCAAATAACTCTCCATTGGCAGGTCGCAGAGGATACAAATTAATGACTGTCTCTCAACACCAATGGTGGTTGTGCTAGAGGTCTCCCAATGGTCTATCCTTGCCTAGACTGTATTCAGCCTGGACAACGAGCTGCTAGCAGTCCTCGTTAAGAGAGTAGTAATCTTTTTATTGTTAATATGAGGCACCTCACCATCATCCTTTACTCTTATCAAAACTAGATTACTTCTCATCACCTAAAACAGACCCTTTCCAAACTAAGGGGCCCTTTTAGGATGGCGGGCGGATTTACGGGCACCCGCCATCCTTGCGGTGCTGGGATCGTCCACCAATTGTGCGGCGGTCCCGCACCGACAATTAGGATGCCACCGCTGCTGTGGCAACCCCCATCCACATCTCTGTGGCTAGCGGTGCACACAGCACCGCCACCACATTGCTGTGGCTGCACACGGTGCATTTGCATGCACAACGTGGCAGGCACCACGCGGTGACTGCCACGTTGTGCATTCAAATGCAGGGGGGTACCATACCCCCATATGACCCCCCAATCCCCTACATCCTGTGGGCCCGCAACCGGCCCCCAACTGCGAAATCTGCATGCTTTTCCGT
Organism: Lissotriton vulgaris; assembly: GCF_964263255.1. Taxonomy (NCBI): domain Eukaryota; kingdom Metazoa; phylum Chordata; class Amphibia; order Caudata; family Salamandridae; genus Lissotriton; species Lissotriton vulgaris. The sequence goes on from NW_028246568.1 coordinate 102,090, forward strand.
GGCGGCAGGCTGATTCCCGCATGCATAGTAATATTGATGGCAGTGTCTAACAGACACCTCCACCATATTCAACCCTGTTCGGCCCAATCAACTCATCGACCGGGCAGAAAAGCGAAGGACGGTCTTCCCGTCCGCCGCGGTACCCCTGCCATCATAGCATGGCAGGTGGGAAATGGTAGGCGGGTGGGAGATAATGTCGGGCAGATCGCCACCGCCATGCAGGCGGTGGCGATCCGCCCGATATTGTAATAGACACTAAATTCCTCCTCATCTTCCTAGAGAGTCAACACTACCATTATAATCCTGGATGCACTTACTCAACATCATCAACAGTATACCCACAATTGTTGACAGTGCCAAATCCCTAGGAGGCACCCTAGACAAGCAGCTCAATTTACAATCTCAAATTAGCACCATGGCCAGATACACGCGCTATCAGCTGCCTCTTCTCTTAGGAATCCACTACTTCATTCAAAATCTGAAACATCTTGGTGATACACCGGTGTCCTCCAGCATAGACTATTGTAACCGATTGCCAGAAGATGCAGACTTCGGAGATATTTTTCAAGGGTTAGATTCGCAAGGCAGTAAAGATGGTGGTTTGGATGGCTGGAACCAAATAGATATACCAGGTTTACCCAATGATATAAACCCAGCCTGCCCTCAAGCTTGTTCTTCGGTTAATCCCGGGTCAGACCGGGTATGCAGTAGTACAGGCTTAATATCTACCACTCAAATTGCATGTGGAAATGTGGGTATAATACAACATGAACCAGTTAAATATAAAGAGGGGCTCTTATCCTGGAATATAGCTGGACTGCAGGACAAATTGTCTAATATAGATTGGTTATCCTTTGTTAAAGATTATCCGGTTATATGCCTCCAAGAAACCTGGGCTGTGAGGAAAAATATACACATTGATGGTTATGAGAGTTTTATAACTTCGGCAGCCCCTTCACCGAGTGGCAGAGCCAAGGGGGGTTTGGCAATTTTTGTTAACCTGTCACTAATATGCCTTAAAACTGTTCATCACACTGGCAATAATAATATTCAGGTTGTCGAATTCAAGAGGGGCAGTACAAGTTTTGCTCTGATCAACTTTTATAATGCAGTGAGTCAGTCTGGTGATTGCAATATTGAGTCATTGCGTGAATTCTTAAGGGCCAAAGATGATTCCCTTCCCCGCCTTAAGATAATAGCGGGTGATTTCAACACTCATTTATGCGGGAATCCTAACCTGAGTCCTGTGGGTCATTTGGGTTGCAACAATCTGGAAGGTATACACTTTGATCATTCGCGAAGGGGTTCATGCTTAAATGACTTAATGAATGAATATAACCTTTTCACTGCTATGTCAATAGTTGAGGAACAAACTGTATTTTTAACCCCTACCTTTAAAGGTCACGCAACAGGGTCATACATAGACCATATTCTACTATCGGCAGAATTTGTTAATTTTGTTGGGGATTTTTCGATTATCTCTAGCATATTTAGCGATCATAATCCTTTATGTATAACTATGGGCGTGAATTTACTCGAAAAACATAACCCCCGAGAGGACTGTGGTATCACTAAATGTATTAATGGTAAGCGACGCTTAAAGTGGTCAATGGTGGACTGTAAGCAATTTTATTCTTCTATTAACAATGTATGCCATCATGATCTGTCAACATGTACATCTACTGCCTCAGCACCATCACAAATTCTGTTGTCTTTTAATGAGATTGTTAAAAAGGTGGAGTCACTTTTAACGTTACCTGTTAAGAGGATAGCTAACTCATCCAATAATCCAAAATGGTTTGACAGTAACTGCTCGAAGGCCAGTCGTGAGCTTAAGAAAGCATTAAAAATAAATCCGAGAGATCCTTCAACCATTAGGGTGTTGCGGGCTGAGTATAAAAAGTCTCTTGCTATTCGCAAACGTGCTGTCAAGAAAAACGTTTGGGAGTCCTGGTTAGATCCTGAGACACTAAAAAATAGTTCTAAGTTCTGGGAGATCATTAACAAGCCCTTATTTGACCATCCCAGTATTTCAAGTACAGGCACCAATATCTCAGAAGAAGTTTGGATTATCCACTTCAGTTCCATTTTCAAAGTGACGGTTCCCAGGTACAAGGTAGTCCAAAAGAAATTAGTGAAAAATCCCTATTCTTCACAATTGATGAGGTAATAAAGGGCATAGAAGGCCTATCAAACAACAAGGCCCCAGGTCCTGACGGTCTCCCCCCTGATCTTTTCAAATCTTGTATAACACTCTGGGCACCGGTTCTTACAGCTGTACTTAACGTGCCGTGCTTTGTGGATGCCCAAAATCATGGGGGGTATCCACTATCGTACCTATTTTTAAAAAAGGAGACCGCAGTAGCCCTGCCTGCTATCGACCAATTTCTTTAATAAACTCTGTGGTTAAAGTTGTGGGAGGAGTAATATTGAATAGATTGGTCAGTTGGTCAGAAGAAAATAACATAATATCTTCAATCCAGTATGGATTCAGGCCTGGTCATTCTACGATTTCACAATGTTTAAACTTATACCTCATCATCGCAAAGTATACTAAGGCTCGAAGAGGAACGATCCACATGGCGTTCATGGATCTTTCCTCGGCTTTCGATTGTGTGAGCCGGGGGAAACTCTGGGACGCCATGCTAAGAATGGGTGTGGACCCAAACCTGGTCGATCTGTTAGATGATATGCACTCGGACACCAACGCAAATGTCAGATTCACCCAAGACCTGAATGTGACCAAAGACTTTGGGGTGCATCGTGGTGTCCGACAAGGCTGCATCCTGGCCCCATTCCTTTTTAACTTGTACATAAATGATCTGGAAGAGCATCTCTTAAGCACCAATACGGATTTTCCGTATATAGGCCGTAGGGGGCTGCCAGTCCTTTTATATGCGGACGACGCAGTTCTCCTATCAAGAACAGCAAACGGACTGCAAACCCTATTAGACTCCTTCCATTCTTTTATGACCTCTAGAGAGTTAAGCATTAATAACTCCAAATCATACATTATGAAGGTCGGGCAGGGAAATAAAAAAGTAAACTGCCACAATGTAAATGGTGTACGTATTCCTACCACACATACATTCTCCTATCTCGGGGTCCTCTTTGACAGTCAATTAAATTGGGGACCCGTGATTGATAAAAAGAAGGGAGAAGTCACTAGGGTAAACGCGGCAATAATGGACTTCTCTAAGAAAGTGGGCAATAGTCCAGTTGCCGCCCTACTCCAACTTTATCAAGCAAAGAGTGTCCCCACAGCGTGCTATGGAAGTGAAATTTGGGGTTATGTTCCTCTGGATCCCTTACAGACTGTTGAGAATAATTTCTTGAAATCCGTATTAAGGGTTCCCAGGGGCACGGCCAACTTTTCCGTGCACGAGGAACTGGGGGTTTCCTTCGTTAGTGACAAGATTGCTGCTAATCCCATGTTATGCTGGATGAATTGTTGGCTAAATGTTAACATTCCACTCACCCAGCTTATTTTAAGAGAGTCACTCACATGGGACAACAGGATGAAGGTTCCCTGGTTAAAGTATCTCTTTAAGTGCTTTGTTGAACTTGGTCGCCCTGAACTCTTTTTATCTCCTGAATCGATCACTAAACAGGATGTTATAACGGTCAAGAAAGCTTTTATTGATCTTAGAATCCAAGACAGGGAATCTCATGAGCTACAAAAAGAAAGTGTTCGTAATCATGTATTAGTAAAGAGCACTCTGCTCATGGAACCCTATTTATCCTGGCAATTGTCCAGTTATGACCGTTTTTTACTGATCAGGTTCAGGTTTAATCTGTTTCATTTTTTGCTGGCTGTACCAAGGGGTTCTCATCGTGGACAAGTGTTGCCGGCTTGCGGCTGCGACGATATGTCTCCGCAAGACCTGGCACACTTTCTTTTCTTTTGTCCCTTTTATACTGTACCGAGGAATCTATATTTAAAACCATGTCTGAAAAAACTAAATTTTATACAATATCGTCCTGCACTGCACTTTCTACAGCTATTAAGTTGTGAATATTCTTTGTATTTATGTAGTTTTTTAAAATTGGCAGTTAAATTTAGAAATAGTATGGAAGGATAAAAATAATATATGAATTGCTATTACCTCTTTTTTATAATGGACCTTGCAAAATACTCTGAATGTTTGTTGTTTATTTGTCTTCACCTGCTCATTTTTCAACTGTATTTTAATTCTATGTATTAACGTGTTCTTTTTAAATGTAGTGTAAATGCTTTTATGGTTGTCAATTCGCACAACCGAATAAAGTTTATTGACTTGACTTGACTTGACTTGACTATTGTAACTCTATCTTGGCTTGTCTCCCCAAAACCCATGTCACCCCCACCTCAATTGGTTCTACACTTGACAGCAAGCTTTGTCTAGAGAGCCAAAAGGAATGACCATTTCACACCTATGTTGGTCTCTCTCTACTGGTCTCTCTTTGAAGCCAGGGCTCTATACAAGACTGTCTGCCCTACACACACCCACTCACAGTTACCTGGCCGACAAGCACAAACTTTCAGGAGGTACTAGACCATCACAAAACTCTGAAGTACTGCTGCTAGAACCCCGATCTTTAAAAGGAAATGGCTCCTAGTACACTCCTACTCTGGTAGTGCAATCAAAAATTGAAACTCACTACTGCCACACATATGCAGTACCACCTGGCTGGCAACCTTCAAAACAAAACTTAAAGTCCTTCGCCTTTAACGATATTTTAGCTAAGACATTGCAGCTAATCTTCTCCAGAGGAAATTTGTTCACTCACACAGTACTACACTACCTCCATTTCAGGTGCTAAAAACTTTTTCACTGCTGTTTGTACTACTGTAGAATTAGTGTTTTGCTGAAATGATTTATCATTTTATAATTCTTGACGTTATAGAACTATATTTGGTCATTCTACACCTTCTGGCAGGTGAGGCTCCTGCAATAGGGTGGAGGAGCATCGGCCCACTGCTTTCTCGCAGTGCGAGAAGCAGAAATATAAAATGGTAATAACTTCCCATTATTACCATGTTATGTTTAGTTGCGGGTGGGTGGGGCTGCTCTGCAAGCATAGGAGGAGTTGTGTGCCAACTCCTGAGGGCATAATGACTGTTTGGTTGTCCCTCTGGGGCCCCTAAACCAGTCATTCGTACTCTGCCTTTGCAGCCCGCTTGGAGAACATGGCTGTGTGGCATCCTCACCAGTCATAATGCTGCCATATATTTGTTCTTCTGTTTTCCAATGGCACTATACAGTGGAAAGGGCTGACCAAGGCTTACTGTAGCCCTCATCATAAAGTTGGTGCTATATGTTGTGGAGCACTGTGCTACGGAAAATGGAGTGGTTGTTAGCGGGAACACTAGACAGTCACCACACTAAATACTAAGGGGCAGATTTATGAGGCCCTTGCGCCACGTTTACGCCGCTGTTGCGTCACGCAAGGCGGCGTAAACGTGGCGCATCCCTACGAACGATTTACAACGTGACGCATCTAGGCAGATGCGTCACGTTGTAAAGCCCTGCGCCGCTTGTGGGCGTCCCGGTTCAGGGTGGGCGTTCCGGGGCAGGTGCGCCTCGCAAAAGTGGCTGAGTGAAATCTATGAGATTTCACTCAGTCACTTTTAAGCCAATGCTGCGTCAAAAGCCTGCGCCTGCTTGAAACAGGCGTAGGTCTTGACGCAGCATTGTTAAAATGGGGCACCCCCGAGCCTTGCTGGAGCTGCGTCGCGCTTGCGACGCAACTCCAGCAATGCGCCACATTTCCGGCACAGATGCGTCACGCATCTGTGCCGTTTTTGCACCATGGTGCGCCGCATTATAAATGCGCCGCACCATGGCTGGCGGAGCTGTGGCGCACTGTGGCGCATGTTAACTGGCGCATCCCTGGGGATGCGCCAGTTAGCATAAATCTGCCCCTTAGTACTGGCTAAGACCCAGAGCGGTCTTATGCCATTTTATTGATACCCTGAGCCACGCCTGCACATGAGGGTTGAGGTATAATACACTGCTGGATCGCCAACATTCATTACTCCTTGGAGGCCAGAGAGAACCTCATGAATGGCATTTTGGAACACCTCGGCTACGGATGAGATCATGTAGTTTAGGCGCTTGTACTGCCACAAGCCTAGGTATGTGGAGAAGGTTATGATATACCTGATGCTTTCATCGAGTTGTGGTTAACGGTGTCCAGCGTTAAGTATGAGCATTGAAAACCACTAGGCCCCATTAATGTTGGCGTTGAAATTGTCCATCATGGGTATGTTGTGAGTATCACTCCCATCCAATGGCCTTGTTGGGAAGGTGCATAGCCATGCGCAGGTAAATCTTGCCCAGTGAATTGGGTATACCTGTAACGACTGTTTGGTCGTTGTGTAGTTTGATCGGGGAGTCAGAGGCATACTAGCCCCTTGAAAAGGCTGGAGAACTGGTTTGTGAGTTCATCCACGTGGTAGGCTTAAAAATTCTGGGCATAGGATACAAGGCCTAGGTCTTCTGCGGTGTGGCACCCAATGAGGGTCTTTGTCATCCATTTGATGATGTGAAACTTCACGGGGGGTTACCTTGGCATTGGACCATACCAGTATGGTCATTATCCTTTTCAACGGCATGAATGTGCGTCCTCCATAGGTAAAGATCTTGGTTGTTGATGATGAGAGTTTTGGCCATGAGCAGAGGCATCAGTATTGGTGGTTGCATTTACATTGACGGACACATCAATATCAATGAGTGCTTTGATTGTCGTGCCCGCTACATCAATTTCGCACATCGATAAGGGCCATCTGTGTTTTTTGAGGTGCTCATTGTAGGTATGAGGAAGACATCTTCGTCTTCTAAGAGCAGTTCATCTTGAGGGGTACTTAGCTATATTCGCTATTGGGTTCGGTCAGTGAGAGCTGTTGGATTACTTTTGTTACAGGCATCTTCCCTCTGGTCCCTCAGATCCACATGCCTCCGAGGCACACCTTGTTTCAAAGTGGTTGAGCAAGCAATTGTTGGAGCATGTTTTTCCTTGGGTTCGGCAGTGCTACAGGGGGTGTTCATTTCTCCGGCAGTTCCTGAACCGAGGATTGGACGCAGATGCTATGGGTTTCAGATGGGTACTATTTGTCCCGGTGGAAACTGCATGCACGACTTGTGTCTTCACGACAGGCGCCTTGTTGCTAGTGCCATGTTTATTTCAGTTGATCATGCTACCGATAGGTCGTGGTACCACGCCAGGATGAGGATTGTGTCACATCTGATGTTGCATTGTCTCAGGATCAAGCCTCGGAAGGTCTTAGACCAGCAACCTTGGATTATTTTGTGCTGGGATCTTTTTGGGCTGGTAGTCAGCTGTGCAAGTGCTGGCCTACTTTCAGAGGCGGGCAAAGAAGTGGTTAATCAACTTTCCTTACAGTTGGCATGCTTGACGTAGTTTGAAGCAACTAAAGGCTGGATTCAACTAAGTGTCCTAAAGGGTGCTCATGACCCTCACTGTCGCATTTTAGTCATCATCTGTGCCTGTGCCAGGGAGGTGTTCAGTGTGTAACTCTCTTTACCCGTGTAATGAAGCAGGAGAGAACGCTTGATTATGCTGTCAGTTTCACTCGCAGCATTGAAGTAAATTATCTAGCCCGCATACCCATGTTTTCAATTTGGGGGCTGTGGTGGCAGGATCAGCCAGCTCGATGAAGGGTTGAAGCGCTGCAACTGGGTTGTGCTGCAGGGACTCAAGGTCACATGCGGTATTGGCATCATCTGCCATGGCGTATAGATCGCTGGCACTGCACACATTAGGCAGGTGTGATCGCAGGGCATGGTGGCACCCCGGCAGGCAAACTCGGTAGGTTAGGTTGCCTCTTCACTGGTCTAGGTGGTAGGCAATGGAGCACCGATGCAGCAAGTACAAGCGCTGGGCAAGTGGCTTCCAGCACGGTCGTGGGGTAAAGAGATGTCTGTTGTAGGGCTTGTGATATAGCCGGATACCATGTAGGCCTGCCTCGCTTGGGTGCCTGAAACAAAGACTACCAGTGAGGCTACAGGGCCAGGAGGGAGCTGTTGTGAGGGCTGTAGCAGTAGCTTGATGTTCGCTGAGGCGAGGGAGGTGCAAAGCGACGACAGAGGTGTGCGGTCCGAGGATGCTGTGCAGGCGGGGCGTCAGGAAGGTGCTACCAATATCAATTGTCAATGCTCTGGTCTTGGCAGAGGTGGTGGCGGTGGCGAGGGGCTCCCTCATCGCCAATGTTATGTAGAGCTGTGCCCTGGACAATGGAGCAGATGTTAGTGGGAACAGCAGTCAGTCGTCACACCAAGTGGAAAGAGTCAGAAGTCTAGCCGAACTCGGCCGGCCCGCGCCGGATAAGTGACACCCACGTATTCACGCCGGAAGGTGAGCACGCAAATAATAGAGTTGGGCGTGTCCTCATGGGGTCAGTCCACAGTGCAGTATACATGAGTGTGGTGTGTTTAATTTATGCGCAGCAGCAGCCCACAAGCGGTTACAGCAACGTCCCGAGGTGCAACCTCAGGAGGCAACACTGGCAACGAGGAACGGAGTCCTGACCATGCTCCAGGCATCCCACAGCGGTCAGGGAGGACCGCCGACTCGTGAGGCGCGAAGAGCTACGTCACTGCCGCAAGCCCAACTGCGAAAGGAGATACCCCCGTGGCCTGCAGCCAAGACTGCACGGCAGTTGCAATTGGCGCACCGCCACGCCTCTGTAGAGACCGGTGAGTCAGCAGAGCGCACGTTGGACGGTTTGACCCCGCAGTGTATGACACACGTAAAGTTCGCCTATGTGGCAGCGCGAGGAGACACCCGTGCTGGTGTAGGAAGAGTGCCATGCGCAAAGCCCAGACACGTGCAGCCAGCCGCAGTGCACTTCCATAGCCCAGTACATGGGCAAAACGGCCGCTGAGGAAGCCCATCTCCAGTGCCTGCATACAGCCAGTACACAGTGTGCATACATAGCACCAGAGCTGCAGGAGGGTCTTATCTCCAGGCCTGCGCACCCAGGGTCCGTCCAGACAGGGACAGCGCCACTGACCAATATGGGGGACAATCCATAGGAAAACCAGGCCCCATTTAGGGTGATGGCACAACACCTTCCCACTGGCGTACTGCCTCCGTTAAGTGAGGCAGCAGACCCCACCAAGGCATCCCCAGATGGAAAATATGGCTGAGCTGTCTGGAGAATTATTTCATCACCACCTGAGAGACTGATGTGGCAGTAAAGCGGTCGCTCTTGCTCCACTATGCCGGAGAGGAAGTACACCTACACTTCAAGCACCTCCCTAATGTAGAACCTGCAAATGACTATGCGGCAGTGGTGGCAGCACTTGACCCCCAATTAAACCCAGACTTTGAGTGGTTCAAGCTGCAACAAGCCAGGCAAAGGAAAGGCAAATCCATCAATGTGTTTCACGTGAAGTTGAGAGAGCAAGCCAGCATGCACCTATTGGATAAAAGAGCGGAGGAGGAGATTAGAGTGCAGCGCATCCAAGGTATACGCAGCAAAGGGCTGCGGGGACTCATATTGTGCCAGCCGAACATACCGATGAACGACATAATAGTAATGGCAAGATCACAGACCTCTCAGCTGCGCTGGCTGATGAAATGGATCTTGCACTGACACGCACAACCAAAAAGAGCGCCACCATGAAAATGGAACGAGCCGACGCCGTTAGGACATGCGACAGAGGCAGCAAACCAAAGGACCGCCCGCCACAAAACCTGAAAGGCCAATACGGCTACTGCGGATATGAGGAACACCCTCCCCAGTCAAGCCCTGTCGAAGGAAAGATATGCACCAACTGTGGCATCCCGAAACCCTTTTTGTCAGTATGCAGGAGAAAGACACAGCAGAAAGTTGGGAGACATGTAAAAACAACGCACAAGCTAGTGTGACAGCTATCAAGTGGTACCCTCGCATCCACCAAAGGAGGGAGGAAGAGTGAGCAGAGTACCTACCAAGCTGATAACACCTCCTCAGAAGACGAAGTTGGAGAGACATACCTAGTCTCTTTAACACAAGCACTCAAAAAACGATGGAGGTCTAAGCACACGTGCAAATTGCATATCGCTGGATCCATAAGCTTTAATTGACACTGGAGCGTCAGTCAACATCATGGGGAATCCGCAGTATAACCGATTGAGGCCAAAACCAGAGCTCAGATCATCCAAGAGGTCGATTTTCACATACGGGAGCAAATCACCCCTGCCGCTTCGAGGCAAGATAAACGTGCCCATACGGTCTGAAGACAATGAGATCACCACAGACATTCGCATCAAAAACGGAGAAGAAAACACCCTGCGGAGCAGACATGCGGCAGAAGACCTGGGTTTAGAAAAGTTTGCGAGGAGTGCGCAGGCTGACCAAATGAAGTCACTACTAAACCTATTTGAAAGCCTCTTCAAAGGGCTAGGACGGATAAAAAAGTTTCCCATCAAGCTACATATCGACCCATCCATCACGCCGACAGCGTTGCGACACCAGAGGATCCCGTTCCACCTCATATCCCTTGTACAACAGGAGCCGCAGAAGCTGAAGAATCAAGAAGTCATCGAGAAAGTTTCTGGGCCCATGCCATGGATATCTCCCATGGTGATCGCAGAAAAGTCCTGCCAGCCCGGAAAAATCAGGCTATGCAAAGACATGTACCTCCCCAAAAAGGCCATCTGACGTGTTGCAGGGATTCTGCTCAGACACAGAACTGTGCACAGAGACTCAGGACCTCAGTGAATTAGGGTGTGCCAAAAACTCACCTTAGTAACCAAAATCCCCTACCAGACTAGCATCAGAGTCTCATTAGCTCTTCGTCCTATAGAAACGTTATCAATGATTAGACAACTTAGAACATGCAACTTAGGATACCTCAGGTTAGGTGGCAAACATGAGCACTTGTTATACTCTCATACCAGTCCAGAACAGGGAGTAAAGGGAAACATGGGCAAGTTTGAAATGTTTATTTTAATGCCGTGATCTCAGGTGCCATAGAAAATGTACCTAACCCTCAATTTGACTTCAAGCACATTTCTAGTGTAATGAAAGATAAACAAAACTTTATACGTTTATCCTGGCAATTACTTATGCCTTTTATTTTAATACTTATTTGTAATTTTGATGTTTTGATTCATCAAGAAAGACACATCATCCTTTAAACAGGATGCCACATTATTACAATACAATCACAAACAAAAAGATAAATTGTGCATTGTCATCCATATAAAAAAATCCATACAAGTGTTAAATACATTTACAAACAAACAGAATGTCACTAACACTTCTTGTAAACATGATTTTGGAAAATCTGGAATATTTCATAAACAGTTGCCTAATAGACACAATTTTCTGACAACTGAACAACCCTATTCGTAGCCTTGTTATAAGAAACCTATTGATTGTCTCAAATTAATCAAGGAATTTTAATCCCGTTGTCTAATTATTCATGGAATTAATGCCGTTGCCGACGCGTTTCGAGTTCTGGTTTAGAATAACCGGACTCTCATCAGGGCTGTGTTAATCTTTTCCGTAAAACACTATTCATGACAAAAAACAAAACATGAGGGGATTTTATTTAGAAAGCTTCCTCTACCTAATAAAAGTCACCTTATATAATTTGCATATGTCAGGACAACGTACCTTCATATTTTCGCGAGGGTACTGGGTCTAGAAATGCTGAAAATGCTGGCTGTGCGATTCTACAACAAAATGCAGTTGTCTGAATCGTTTTTACTCTCATATTCAAATCAACAATTGCGTTCCATTAAGAAGAATGGGCAAGGGTTTTACTTAATTTTCACCTCATTCGTGGCGTGCCGGGTCTAGCCGGGACAGTAGCCGATGTTTATTTTAGTTCAGCAGAGTGTAAATGAATCACGCCCAGACATGTGATTTTGAAAAGAAAAAGGCAAGTGTATTGGTATTGTGGCCTCTGAGCACGCATTCAACAACACGTGCGGAAAAGAAAAGACGGGTTTATACTCACTGCTACGCGAGTATGCCTTGGTCAAAGATGTTGGGGCTGCCGCTTGTATAATTATTTGCGTGCTAGCCTACGAAAGCAAAATGGAAGATCAGTACGGGGCTCTGGCGAAACTTTATGGCAAAGCTCTTGACTCAAGGACATAAGTAATCTCACCTTCGCATAAGCGTTTGTCATGTGGAAAACCTTCTCATGTTTGTTACCGGCAAAGCAGGAATGGAGATCTTGTCAAAGCGCCATGTTGTCAAATAATCCTTGCTGGACCAATCAGAGCAAAGTGTCTAGTAATAGTAATGTATGTTGCATCTTGGGAGTTGTAGTGTTTGTCTCCCATTCTTTGACTAAGGTGCATCTTAAATGCTGAGTTTTCGATTAAGGGCGACACAACCTTGCATTTTGTCATACTTACAATCGCCATAGTGAATGAAAGTACCGTATTTTAATAAGTACCCAACACCTTTCACTGATCAAGTCATATATGTGTGTTTGGAGAAAGGGGGGTGTATTACCATTGTGACCAAATCTGCCTTGTGTCATATATATTCCGAAAGCGAATTTCATACCTTGTTAAGTTCGCTCATACAATTAAGGCCCCGATTGATGCTGTCAAATTTCATAATCAAGTATGCTTCTTTACGTAGCAAAGCACTTTCAATGCAAGGAGATCGATGTTTAGGATCAATCCCAGCTATGATCGTCCAACGAAAATCATTTTCAGTATGGTTTTCAGTCAAAAAAATGTCAACCATTGGTGCCGTCAACACTTTCCTCTTTATTCGCGATCTGTGTTGTGTAATTCTTGAGTTGATTTGCTGACACCTTTTCCCAATATATATTTTATTGCACGGACACACCACAGCATAAATTACGTTTTTAGTCCTGCAGTTCTCTATTTAATCTCGTTGTGGATGAATTCATTGCCTTCTATAGTAGTGTTGCAAGCTACACACTTACCACATTTGTGGTGCCCACACACAGGTTTTAAATTCCATTGTGCAATTAAGTCACTCTTTGGTTTAGGAATATGGCTATCAGCTCGAATACTTAAGTAATCAAGTGGTGGAATGGACACTTGTAGCTGTTCAACCGTTGGTTGGCATGGATCACCCTCATAAAGGCTATGTATATCGAATGCGGTATATTACTGTACTCCGCCCCACATTAGCGTTACAGCATTTATCATAGGATGTCCAATATCGTGCTGTATGCCGGCCTCACCAAGAGGCAACCTCAGGTTCTGGCAGCAGTGTCCAGAGAAAGAGGGATGGGAATGTGAAAGGGAATTATTAAAAAACAGAACTTAGCCAAAAGGGATTTTATTAAGAAAAGGTTAAGTCTGTCACTAAAAATATTGATGGGTATAGAAACAAGCATTTACAATGCAATGGTTTCGCCTTTGGAAAAGTTAGAGCTATTGGCATTGCTCATGACATTTCTTTTTTTTTTTTTTACTTATAAATAAATGGCATTGTTATTTACATTGCCAACAGCCCACACAGCTCTCACAGCCCACACAGCCCACACAGCCCACACAGCTCTCACAGCCCACACAGCTCTCACAGCCCACACAGCTCTCACACCCACACAGCTCTCACAGCCCACACAGCTCTCACAGCCCACACAGCTCTCACAGCTCTCACAACCCACACAGCCCTCACAGCTCTCACAGCCCACACAGCCCACACAGCTCACAGCCCACACAGCTCTCACAGCTCTCACAGCCCACACAGCCCACACAGCTCACAGCCCACACAGCCCTCACAGCCCACACAGCCCTCACAGCTCTCACAGCCCACACAGCTCTCACAGCCCACACAGCTCTCACAGCTCTCATAGCCCATACTATGCTGCTGTCTCTAAGAGAAGCACTTCCCAAATTCAAAACAGATCTCAGTTTCAGAGATTCATTCCCCAAATGCAACTACAGACATGTGCTTTCCCAAGGAAATATACTGCAAAAATAAAACAAGCATTTACAAGTGGGGCCGGAGACACGGACAGCGGGAGTGGGGGGGGGGGGGCAGGAATGGGCACACGGACAGCGGGAGGGGGGGCGGGAACAGGCACAGGCACAATCAAAAGGCAGAAGGCAAGAAAAAACAAAACAAAGTTGTTTCTGTTATTTTGGTGCAGGCTAGAACCCACTTGCATGAGCTAGCTGCACAAAGGCGGAGTCTCATTTCAGGCCTGGAGGGACTCCCTGCACAGGGAGGGAGACTGGGGACAGGCCTGAAGGGACTCACTGCACACAGAGGGAGACTGAGGACAGGCCAGGAGGGACTTACTGCACACAGAGGGAGACTGAGGACAAGCATGGGGGGGACTCACTGCACACAGAGGGAGACTGAGGACAAGTCTTGAGGGACTCACTGCACACAGAGGGAGACTGAGGACAAGTCTTGAGGGACTCTCTGCGTCAATCTTTTTGGTGCCCCCCCCCCCCATATGTCCTCCTCCTTGGATCCCCTCACTATCACCTGGGCAAAAGTGCCCCTCCTCTCTCCATAGGCCTCTCTCACATACATTTCATTTGCTTTAAAGCCTGGTAAAGGCTAGATTTACTGTTCCTCTTAGGTATCCACATAAAATACAGATCTGTTCTTTGCAGCAGGAACATTAACCCTCTCTGCTACTTTATGGCAGCCAAAACTGCCTCAAGCTAAAACTCTGATCTTTCTCTCTAGCAGAAACATTAATCACAAGAGTTATAATTAAATTTTCATTGCTGCCCGATAGCTGGATGCACAAGGAACTCTGCAGCAGGTGCTTTTAAATCCTATGTAATTGCTAAACACAGCGCCTCCCTGTGGTAAGTGCCCCCCCCCCCACCCTTCATGGTCAGCACCAAGTGCAACCCCACTGGTAGCACCTCCCTAAAGCCGGCCCTGACCTAATTACAAGTGCATAACATCCTAAATCATTCCTAAAATCTGCCAGAATTGTGCCGAAGTACCCGTCAGACAAACTGTAAATCAGGAGCTTGGTCCCTCCCCAGCCTCCCCAGCCTCCTCTGCTCCCTAGGTTTTCCCTTGTCTGGTTCCCACTCACTGTTTCTTTCTATGTTCTTCCTCCACTCTTCATAACTTGTTTCCTGTTCAGAGCTTCTCTCGCTCATCTCTTGACTTGGCCACTACTATGCTACCAGACACCCTATCCCATGCCCCCCATGCTCCTGACATCCCTCCCCCTCCCACAAGATTGGGAGGCACACAGAACTAGGATCTGCTGATCAGTGAGGACACACACCCCCTACTTCCGCCTACCCTGACTGGACCACATACCATGCAGATCCCAAATAGCACCACCACCACACCTTCAGGTTAAGAAGGCGGAGCAGGGCGCATGACATTGTGTGTATGTGTGTAAGTGTGCATGTATGAGTTGGCATGTATGTGCATGTGAAGCATGGGTTTGTGTGTGCGAGTATGAGTTTCTGTGTGAAAGGAGCTAGAAAACATGTAGGGAATCCCAAGCATAATATTGGCCTTGACTTGCTTTGATCGTGATGATGATCGAAATGATGCCAGACACCCCTTGATATGATGGGAGCCCGCCATGCTACAGAAATCCTTGACATTATAGTCGCCCAGCAAGAGTGATCCTGCCTGGAATTACTGCGGCGCATCTCCAGCATAATGTTACCCTTGGATAGTTTGCCTCTGCTTGACATTATTCAAATTAAAATTTTGTTTGTGTAGAAAAAATCTTACACTTAAGGCAAGATCTTAGGCAGACTGGAGATGGGGGGGAGGAGTGTGGAGGGGTAGTAGTGTGCACCCTTCCACAATATACTGCAGAGCAGAGTAAAGGATGGATTATCAAGAGGACTCGCTCAGCCTCGCCTTATTCAGCATAACTCAACACTAAAAGCACATGGTGACCTCAGGATATTGTGACCCTCATGTTTTATATGTAGGTGGCCACCCGAGAATAATATGTTGCCTTCTCGTTCTTTTCAGTGCTACTCAAGTGCAGGTCGAGAATGGGGTAAATATCTACACTCCTCACACTAAATCTACAAACTTGCAGTGTCAGGTTGCAGTGTCAGGAAAGATGACGCAGCACTGCTGAACTACGGTGACCAATAGGAACAAGACGAAAGCATTCAAATAACCAGCTCATATCCCTTCCAGAATCTCAGAACACGTACAAATGGGCGATACATTTCACTAAGAAAGGTTACTGACAACCCTCTGCACCTCCGTCAGAAGTGGTGCACTTCCCGACAAGCTCATTTTCCTGCCAATGTTGTCACAGCACTTTATTAACGGCACACAACAAATGTACGTAAGCTTTATTTTACCAAACACGTAAGCTGCAGTAGTAGGCACCTGCTCCAATAGAAAAACAATAACTTGTAAACGGAAAGCACAAAAACGTTCAAAAGATATTTGAATGCATTATTCTTTCTAACATTCGTACTTCCCAAACCCACCTATTGCTCTTTTCACCCTCAAAGACGGCACTCCGGGACTAGGAGGCTCGCTGCTCTCGCTAGGCGGCTGCAGCTTCGGAGGCGTCCTGGAAGATACAGTGGCCGCCATGTCTGTTGTTGTTGTTGTAATGCTGCTGCTCGCGAGACTCAGACGTCGCACCATTAACACAGGACCGCATTAGCAATTGGGCGTATACCTACGTGCAGCAGCCATATTGAGTGTGTAAGTGAATACGACCTGTATATACATTTACCTCGGGTTTGGGCACTGCTACATTGGCTTAAGCTCCGATCTATCTTGCGTGCAAGTCCAAGAACACACGACAAAACAACTTTCAGAATTTGCCATCCTGAAGTACCAATAAAAGGAAACAATTCAGCCTCTACATTATACCGGTCGTGTTGAGAAGTGCTCATTTTTTTAACAGAGTTTAATGAAACAACAGAACTTCTCTAACATTAAAAAGACAGATTTAGAATATGCAATTAAAAAGTACGTAAGGAAGGAGTCTTTGGGAGCAATACTAAAAGGAAGGCAGAGAGAACAATCGCACTCACCTGGGCTTCCTCCGGCGGCCGTGGTCGGCAGGCATGGAATGACAAAAACAAACACAGAAAAGAAAAACACGAAACTCCGCCCACCACCGCGATGACGACATCGCAGAGGCGGAGAGCGAAAAAATCGCGGGAACGCCCCCGAATCTGGTCCGGCCTTGACGGACAGATCCGGCTCCCAATGGCTAGCCTCCATTTATGGAGCTAGCCAATGGGAGCCGGGGGACGTTCCTGAAGCGCATATGGTAAACAAAAGATTTCACCTGCGCCGAAAAGCTGCGCACAAGTGCGCAGCCTTCAGCCAGGCGAAACCTAAAAAGAACTAGTTACTGGATCTTGTTATACCACTTAGTGGATGGCGTCGACATGTTTCAGCTCCCTAGTGCCCAGCCGGTTCTATGGAGCCTTCGTCAGGACAAACAAACATAGATTACTTACACCACTTGTGCAGTAATTCACAGTGTTAGATTGAGCACTGGATTGTTTCTGTTTAAACTCTCAAACCTATAGTGAAAAAAGAGAAGAAAAACAGGCAAGCGCATCTTTATAAAACATATCAGTACAATTCTATAACTTCCAAAAGTTTTGGGTTTTATGAGCTTATTTTAAGCTAAACATTTCAGGAGAGGGGTCTTACCGAGGATCTACTGGGACTCAAATTTACTGAGATTCTATCAAGTGGCGAGATGGATTATGGTCACTTTAGGACGATATTTTGTTGATGACTGTTTGGTGGCAAACTGATCACTTCTAAACGATGTTATTTGAGTAGGTGTATATAGTATTTATAACCTCTTGACAAGATTTATGTGGTTTTTACCTGATGACACATGTTTATTTATAAGTCTCTGAGTGTGTCACTGAGGTACAGGCTTAATGTGTGGCTGGCATTTTTTGTCTATTCATATAGGCAAAAATGGTTGGTTATCCAATTCTATGCATATCCCTGTATAAAAATTGCTTAAAGGGTACACGTGATTGAGAGGTCGATGTTACATGATCTAATGAGCATGTACAAACCAAATAGCAAAAACGATTTAATAAACCATCTATTGCGGCACTTATTTGAAACCCCGGGAGCGAGTGTGATTATATCTCATATTAGCAAAATGTAGACACCCTGTTTGCTAGAGCTAGAAAGGTGCTTTCCTTCTTACATAGCCGTTATCGTTAATAGTGACACACTGGGTCAAAGCGCTATTGGGATTTAACATTGCTTTTTGTTTTACATACCTTCACATGAGAGGGAATATTGCCTCAACGGGGTACGGGGTCAGCGTTGTGACTGAGCTGGAAAGGAAAAAGGGATGGTTTACTGTGTTGCTCGTTGCTGAATTTCAGTGGACGTACTCACAAAACAGAAGATGCCGATCTTACTCGCACGTGTGGGATTGCTGTCTTCCTGTGCTGACTCTGCCCCCGGATAGCGTTGCGCGTTCGTTTAATACGGCGTGAGAGTCACAATAGAAAAAAGACTGTATCGTTGTTGAAAATCTATCACTAAACTTTGTTGGCAATACTCGCTCGTATCTAACGGCGAAAATATTATATGCAGTAAAGTAATTTGATTCTGTTTCTGCTGGTGGTAACGAAACATACAATTGGATGGTTTTGATATAAAGGCAGTTGTACATGGCTTTTGACGAATACAATGTATTTTAGTATCGTAAGGTATTTGTAAAATAGACTGTTTGTACGTACTGAAAAACGGTCTCTTCTGTGGGGTACAGGTTATGTTAGCAGAGAAAGATATAACGTCTGGCAGTCGTCAGTGGTTCAAATGACTCTACGTGGCTTTCTGTTAACTAGGCGACTCGTGGATTAGTGCCGAGGGCAAGGGAATGTTTGTTGTTAAAGGGCCAGTTGGTGCCATGTTGTTAGCAGGGGATCAAGTTAGTTACACTTAGTTCTATGTTTTAGGAGAATTGATGCCACGGTATATTGTCGTTTAAGCCTGTGAGATGGGTACTGAGACGATTAACCCATCTCTGTTCTTTTTCAAACAGTTTTTTCTCTGGATTGTTGGTTTTATCAGTCAGCATTTCTAGTTCAGTCCAAAGCATTTCTTCACAATCATGGCCAGCTTCAATAAAATGGGAACAAAGTTTGGTGGTATTCTTTTTTAATCTTATGTTACTTTTGTGTTCGCCAATTCTTATTGTTACCTTGCGGCATGTCATCCCGATGTATTTCATTGCACATGGGCAACACACCATGTAAATTACGTGAGTGGAATTACAATTTGTATGTTGTTTTTGGGTCCATGTTAATGTATCGGTGAGCTGTAAAGTTTTGGTGGTAGTAGTAAGTTTGCATACCAAACATGTGCCACACGGGTAGTGGCCACTAACTGACCTCAAATTTGGATCTCTCAATTGTATGGGCAGTTGACAATTGCGTGGACGTGTGTGGATCAAGACATCCTTTAGGTTTTTTATGCGTCTATTCGCGAATCTTGGTTTTGGCCAATTGAACTTGCCTGTTGTTATTATTTGCCAGTTCTTCCTTATCAGCTTCTGAACATCATAGGTTGCAGGGCAGTAGGCTGTATTACAGGTGACCAGGTCTTGGACGGGTTCTTTAACATGTTGTTGTAGGAGGCATTCCCTAGGTTGGTGTCTAGCACGTTTCCTGCACTTCGCAATTGTTGACGGAGTGTAGTCTCTTGCTTGTAGCTTTTTGCTTAGTTCTTGTGCTTGATGGTTATAGTCGCTGGTTTTGCTGCAGTTTCTTTTTAGCCTTAAAAACTGGCTATAGGGGAGATTATCTCTTAGAGGTTTCGGGTGGTAGCTTTTATAAGACAAAAGACTGTTTTTTGCAGTTGGTTTTGTGTATGTTTTTGTCTCTATTTTTCCGTTCTCAATGAAGATAGTCAAATCCAGGAAGTCAAGTTTTTGCTTGTCGGAGGTGAAGGTGAATTTGAGCCACTTATCACTGCCGTTGAGCCAATCTATGAATAGTTTCAGATCTTTCTCTATACTCCAAATTAATAAGATGTCATCAATATAACGTTTCCAGTATAAAATACTGGAAATGAATGGGTTGTTCGCATTTAGCACGAAGCGGCTCTCAAATTGGCTTACATACAGGCCCGCTACTGATGGGGCAAATGCGCTGCCCATGGCAGTGCCATGGCTTTGCAGGTATAGATCTCCATTGTACTCAAAAAAGTTCTCTTGTAAGGCCAAGCGGCAGCATTCTAGCACAAAGTGTCTAGGGGTGTTATATTCCCACTCCTCCATGAATAGTAGGTCTTCCAACATCTGGAGTGCGTCGTCCTGAGGTAGACTTGTATATAATGATTCAAAATCTAGCCCTACAAGTAGCATAGTGTTGGGGTCCAAAGGTCTGTCAGCAATTTGGATCAACAGATCTCGAGTATCTTTTAGATATGTGAGTGTCTTCTACACTAGGGGCTTTAAGTACTCGTCTGCGAATTTAGATAATGGCTCCAGAATTGAGCCAATGCCCGATACTATTGGGCGTCCCGGTGGTGGGGACTTGTTTTTGTGAGTTTTGGGAAGTGAATAAAAGAACAGTGTTCTTGGTTCTTTTGTGGTCAAAAAATCTGCTTCCTTCTTGGCGATCCACATGTGAGTCTCTGCTTCGTGGAGCATCATAGCTATGGTATTTTGTAGTCTTTCAGTCGGGTCAATCTCAATTTTCTTATAAAATTTTCTGTCAGACAGGAGGGCTAGGCACTGTTGGTTATACCCTTCTTTGCTCAGTATTACTACTCCTCCACACTTGTCTGCGGGTTTGATTATTATGTTGTCAAAATGCTGTAGTTCTTCTAAAGCTTGACGTTCTTTTTTTGACAAATTTTGAAAAGTATGTCTTTTATCATCCATATTGTCAATGCCTTTGAAAATTGCCTGTTCAAAAGTCTGTATTTCTATTGGGACAGCATTTATAGGGGGATTAAATGTTGACTTCTTTCTAAGAGAAGTGTCTCCGTCATTCTGTTGTATTTCTTTTCCAGCGAAGAAAGCTTTTAGTTTTAGGGTCCTGCAAAACTCTGAGATTTCGCATTTCAATTTATAGGTGTCAAGTGGCGGTGTCGGGACAAATCCAAGGCCTTTGTTAAGGATCTTAATCTGGTCCTCTGTTAGAGTAATGTCAGATAAATTCACAATTAGTGAGTTGTTTTGCTCGTGCTGGGCTGAACAGATGTCATGCTTCTCGTTTTTACATTTCTATGTTGATCTTGCCAACTCAGCGTTTTCCTTCGTCTGCGGGGTTGGTTTTGGCCTCTTAATAAAAAAGGCTGTTGTTGTTGATGCATATTTGTGGAGGCCGACATAGGATGGTTGCTCATCTGGGGCATTTGTTGCATATCATGGGTATAGGGGTTCATCCATCCTCCGTATTGTGGTATGAAGGGTTGGAAGAAAGGCATGTTGTTGCCCGGATAGTATGGTCTCTGCCATCTATTGCCTCTCCGTGGGCCTCGGTAGCGGAAATTTTTTACATCCTCTTCTGGGGGTTAGTTCGTCTGAGCTACCTTCAGAGGCTTCAGAGGAATTCCATCCTGTTGATTCATTGTCTGATACTGGGTCTGGAGCTGTGTACTCCTCCTTTGAATAAGGATGCATCAGCTCCTGGCTGAACTTTTTCAAATCTTTACCCAGTTTTTGCAATTTACTTTGCATGATAAATTCTTGGGTTTCGTCCATTTCTTTATTAATTTCTTCCAGCTTCTTTTTATAAACTGTCGGAATGACACCCTTTTTGAGTTCGTTTTCTCACACCTGAATCTGCGCCAGTAGAGCTTCTGACAATCTTTTGGCTGTCTTGACAATTAGTACTAGATAGTCCAAAGTACATTTCCATGAAAAGGAAGACCAGTCGCGGCGAAAAGTTAGGTCGTTGTAGGAAGGTGGCTACCTGACTATGGTTACCCTAGAATTTTTGCCTTGTGTTTAGCTGGTTTTCGACTTAGTTGGCCTGGTTCCCTGCTAATCAGGGCCCCAGGCTATCTGCTCTCTCTGTAAAATGGATTCCATGTACCCTAGGTACATACCACAATTGGAAATGGACTCCTTGTCAGCCCCTGTACCATGCACTATAGGTGCTCAGGGCATAGGTGCCACCAAGGCCTACCAGGGGCTGAAGCATAGATTTGCCACCCCTGGCTGGTTCTTAAATTGACACAACTGGCTGATCACTCAGCTGGGGCAAGTGGGTGTAATCACCCCTTGCTTAGATATAGTATACCTATATCTAAACCTATATCTGGACACATATAAACCTGTGAGTCACTCCTATGGAAGGCCTTATCAATCCTGGAGGCAGAGTGCGTGGTTTTATGTGAGATGGAGCTCTGGCATGAGCTGAGCTTGTCTGCAGCTGTCGGGAACAACTCCCTAAGCTTTTCCGGTTTAATGCCATACCATATACTATTAAGTGCCTTATAATCCTCGCGGTTATATAGCAACTTTGGTTTGACTTTATCAAAACATGTCGTGTAAGGTGTCATACGAATTGGAATACTACCCCCTCACCAGTTCTGGCGACGGGGGTAGCATTCCACCCCTCTAGAGGGAGAAGACATGTTACTTTACTGAAACGCGGTTGATTTTAAAAGAGCCTCAGATCCACAAAATGGATGCCTCTGCCACAGACACGGGTCTGACCTCCTGCTGCTGACCGAAACTCAACAGATGGGGGACTGGACAAAGGGTTTCCTGTCGCAGGGCGGTGTTACACCACCCCAGACAGGAGATAGTGGATTGTAGCAGGGAGGTTTGAAAGAAACCAGACACTGCCTGGGGAGCACAAGGCTGCCCCATGCATAATCCGGCCAAACCGGTTCTGAGGCACACCAGCCCCAATCCCAGCGCAGCCTGGATCAAAGGAAAGGGGTGTATCCACCACCTTCCTGGGTCCCACCCATAGGAGGGTACCTAGCAGGTAATCCAGCCCACCAGATTCGAATAAGAGTGGGAGCAGTGCCAATGCAACTCAGATTATCCTGAAGAAACATAAGAAACGAAACTCTGGCCCCTTCGACATCCTACTCAACGTAGAAGACTGAAGAATCTCCCTTGTGGTCAAGGAGTGACCACCCTGTGCAAACAGGCACCATCCAGCACCTCGACCCTTACTTTGTTGCAGTCCCCGCCGGAACTCAAGCGACAGAGATCAACCATATCAAGCTTGCCTGCCTTCCGCCAGCCCGATCCACAGTCCCTGCAGAGCTGAGACCCATGGAGGTGGCCGGAAGCGTGGGGCACGCCATCTTGGAAAGGCCACGAGACGCTGACTGTGCAGCCCACGAGTGACCCTCGAAGCTGTACACCGGGGTTTGAGAAGCCCCAACCCTGAGCTACTCTTGCACCGAAGCTCACCCCTCCACACTCGACGAGTTTTGCGTGGGGCCTTCTGCTTGTGTTGGCTCGACGCGTTGGCCCGGTCACTTGCCAGCTGGCTTGTGGCCCCTGTGCCGACGAAAACCTTAAACCGACTTGCTTTTCTGGTTACTCCAGATTTACACCAGCTCCTGTGAAAAGGAGCTCCTGCTCTGACCCTCCTGGTCCGAGTGAGAAGCAATCTCCCAGTTTCAAGTGGATTGCTTTTGCCAAGTGTTGTTTGCTCCAATCTTGAAGCCGACGGTGCTGACGGTGAGAGCCTGCGTGGAACAGATCATGACCTGCTCCTGGACATCGCAGATGCCCCAGAGCCCATGTGACAGCGGAGAGTAGCTCCTCAACAAGCATCTGATTGCGCCCGACATTGCCTGGTTCCGTCTTGGTTTCACCCTGGTCACTGCTGACTGACCCAGACTCTGTCCCCTCTGCTTTCAGACACTTCTCGACTTCGATCCACCCTTGGATCACACCGGACACTTCTGCTTCTCATCGCCTGCAGCATCTTCAGCTCCAAGGACCAAGAGCCTGCGTGTCAAAACCCGACGCCACTTCGACCCTATGCACCCGCTTCCTGTGGGTGAGGTAACATTGCAACACCGGTGTTCCCACACTGGTACACACCTCTAGGGTCTGTGTCTTAAGTTTTGTTCCTCTAGGTTCAGTGGAAGTATCTTTAAACTCTACTTGTGTAACTTTTACGCACCATTGACATTGCATTGGTGCAAGTCGCACTTTACGTGCTGCACCCGAATCCCGCGGGCTTTTACCGAATTCAGCATTGCTAGTCCAGACTGCTGCCAGCGATTCCCTAGGCCCTAGGCCTAACCACTGTTCGATTGGTATCTCTTATACCACTTTTTTAATATATGGTTTGAGTGGCCACCCGCCCTCATCCATGATTGTGCAACTTTGTATGTTATACTGTGCTTTTGATTTAACGCTTGTGCCCCTTTGCTCATAAAGAGTACTGGGGATTATTTGAGAAATAAACACATATATTTTTATAATATATACTTGTGTGGTGTCCTTTCATTTGGTATTACAGGATTGTGTGTGGTAAAACAGCTCGCTTAACACGACCTCTTAAGTTAAGCCTTTAAGGCTGCTTAGTCCATGCTACCCCTAGGATAGCTTGTCTAACAAGGTTGACTTACAACCAGACACCATAAGGGATTGTTTGGACTGATACAAGGTGGTTCCAGAATTGGAAACATCACATATCAGGCCAACTTCTCACAGTCGTGTAGGATAATTCTCGGTGCATTGTTTACCCAAAGGCCCCTTGGTGCCGTTTTAGATCTTAGGTATTCGGTCATAATAATACCGTGTGTGGCTGTCCGTATTTGTTCCCTTTTCTTCTCAGATAATGCGTCCCAATCATCTGTTTGAGTAAGGGCTTGTGTTAGGTTGGCATTCTTCAGTAGTGGTTGTGCTGCCAGGATTTCGTCAATGTCCTTCTCAGTATAGCTTAGGCCACAGTTATCCTCCATAGTTCCACTTCTTCTGAAAAGAAATTATGTCCCAGTGTTGCTTCTATTTGGTCAACCGAGGTACAGTTGTTCTCCCGCAGCTGCGCGCTGCTTAGACTGAATAATCAACTGAGGGGAGGAGGAATTGGTGTGCATTCAGTTCCCCATTTCAATGCTTAAGTAATCAAGTGGTGGAATGGACACTTGTAGCTGTTCCACCGTTGGTTGGCATGGATCACCCTCATAAACGCTATGTATATCGAATGCGGTATATTACTGTACTCCGCCCCACATTAGCGTTACGGCATTTATCATAGGATGTCCAATATCGTGCTGTATGCCGGCCTCACCAAGAGGCAACCTCAGGTTCTGGCAGCAGTGTCCAGAGAAAGAGGGATGGGAATGTGAAAGGGAATTATTAAAAAACAGAACTTAGCCAAAAGGGATTTTATTAAGAAAAGGTTAAGTCTGTCACTACAAATATTGATGGGTATAGAAAAAAGAACTAGTTACTGGATCTTGTTATACCACTTAATGGATGGCGTCGACATGTTTCAGCTCCCTAGTGCCCAGACGGGTCTATGGAGCCTTCGTCAGGACAAACAAACATAGATTACTTACACCACTTGTGCAGTAATTCACAGTGTTAGATTGAGTACTGGATTGTTTCTGTTTAAACTCTCAAACCTATAGTGAAAAAAGAGAAGAGAAACAGGCAAGCGCAAATAGATGCATCTTTATAATACATATCAGCACAATTCTATAACTTCCAAAGGTTTTGGGTTTTATGAGCTTATTTTAAGCTAAACATTTCAGGAGAGGGGTCTTACCGAGGACATGCTGGGGCTAGAATTTACTGAGATTCTATCAAGTGGCGAGATGGATTATGGTCACTTTAGGACGATATTCTGTTGATGACTGTTTGGTGGCAAACTGATCACTTCTAAACAATGTTATTTGAGTAGGTGTATATAGTATTTATAACCTCTTGACAAGATTTATGTGGTTTTTACCTGATGACACATGTTTATTTATAAGTCTCTGAGTGTGTCACTGAGGTACAGGCTTAATGTGTGGCTGGCATTTTTTGTCTATTCATATAGGCAAAAATGGTTGGTTATCCAATTCTATGCATATCCCTGTATAAAAATTGATTAAAGGGAACACGTGATTGAGAGGTCGATGTTACATGATCTAATGAGCATGTACAAACCAAATGGCAAAAACGATTTAATAAACCATCTATTGCGGCACTTAGTTGATATCCCCGGGGGCGAGTGTGATTATATCTCATATTAGCAAAATGTAGACACCCTGTTTGCTAGATCTAGAAAGGTGCTTTCCTTCTTACATAGCCGTTATCGTTAATAGTGACACACTGGGTCAAAGCGCTATTGGGATTTAACATCGCTTTTTGTTTAACATACCTTCACATGAGAGGGAATATTGCCTCAACGGGGTACGGGGTCAGCGTTCTGACTGAGCTGGAAAGGAAAAGGGGATGGTTTACCGTGTTGCTCGTTGCTGAACTTCAGTGGACGTACTCACAAAGCAGAAGACGCCGATCTTACTCGCACGTGTGGGATTGCCGTCTTCCTGTGCTGACTCTGCCCCCGGATAGCGTGGGGGTGTGTCGCGTGTTCGTTTAATACGGCGTGAGAGTCACAATAGACAAAAGACTGCATTGTTGTTGAAAATCTATCACTAAACTTTGTTGGCAATACTCGCTCGTATCTAACGGCGGAAATATTATATGCAGTAAAGTAATTTGATTCTGTTTCTGCTGGTGGTAACGAAACATACAATTGGATGGTTTTGATATAAAGGCAGTTAGACATGGCTTTTGACAAATACAATGTATTTTAGTATCGTAAGGTATTTGTAAAATAGACTTTGTGTACGTACTGAAAAACGGTCTCTTCTGTGGGGTACAGGTTATGTTAGCAGAGAAAGATATAACGTCTGGCAGTCGTCAGTGGTTCAAAGGACTCTACGTGGCTTTCTGTTAACTAGGCAACTCGTGGATTAGTGCAGAGGGCAAGGGAATCTTTGTTGTTAAAGGGCCAGTTGGTGCCATGTTGTTAGTAGGGGATCAAGTTAGTTACACTTAGTTCTATGTTTTAGGAGAATTGATGCCACAGTATATTGTCGTTTAAGCCTGTGAGGTGGGTACTGAGACAATTAACCCATCTCTGTTCTTTTTCAAACAGTTTTTCTCTGGATTGTTGGTTTTATCAGTCAGCATTTCTAGTACAGTCCAACGCATTTCTGCACAATCATGGCCAGCTTCAAAAAAATGGGAACAAAGTTTGGTGGTATTCTTTTTTAATCTTATGTTACTTTTGTGTTCGCCAATTCTTATTTTTACCTTGCGGCACGTCATCCCGATGTATTTTATTGCACATGGGCAACACACCATGTAAATTACGTGAGTGGAATTACAATTTGTATGTTGTTTTTGGGTCCATGTTAATGTATCGGTGAGCTGTAAAGTTTTGGTGGTAGTAGTAAGTTTGCATACCAAACATGTGCCACACGGGTAGTGGCCACTAACTGGCCTCAAATTTGGATCTCTCAATTGTATGGGCAGTTGACAATTGCGTGGACGTGTGTGGATCAAGACATCCTTTAGGGTTTTTGTTCGTCTATTCGCGAATCTTGGTTTTGGCCAATTGAACTTGCCTGTTGTTATTATTTGCCAGTTCTTCCTTATCAGCTTCTGAACATCATAGGTTGCAGGGCAGTAGGTTGCAACACAGGTGACCAGGTCTTGGACGGGTTCTTTAACATGTTGTTGTAGGAGGCAGTCCCTAGGTTGGTGTCTAGCACGTTTCCTGCACTTCGCAATTGTTGACGGAGTGTAGTCTCTTGCTTGTAGCTTTTTGCTTAGTTCTTGTGCTTGATGGTTATAGTCGCTGGTTTTGCTGCAGTTTCTTTTTAGCCTTAAAAACTGGCTATAGGGTAGATTATCTCTTAGAGGTATCGGGTGGTAGCTTTTATAAGACAAAAGACTGTTTTTTGCAGTTGGTTTTGTGTATGTTTTTGTCTCTATTTTTCCATTCTCAATGAAGATAGTCAAATCCAGGAAGTCAAGTTTTTGCTTGTCGGAGGTGAAGGTGAATTTGAGCCACTTATCACAGCCATTGAGCCAATCTATGAATAGTTTCAGATCTTTCTCTATACTCCAAATTAATAAGATGTCATCAATATAACGTTTCCAGTATAAAATACTGGAAACGAATGGGTTGTTCTCATTTAGCACATAGCGGCTCTCAAATTGGCTCACATACATCCCGCTACTGAAGGGGCAAATGCGCTGCCCATGGAAGTGCCATGGCTTTGCAGGTATAGATGTCCATTGTACTCAAAAAAGTTCTCTTGTAAGGCCAGGCGGCAGCATTCTAGCACGAAGTGTCTAGGGGTGTTATATTCCCACTCCTCCATGAATAGTAGGTCTTCCAACATCTGGAGTGTGTCGTCCTGAGGTAGACTTGTATATAATGATTCAACATCTAGCCCTACAAGTAGCATATCAGCTCGAATAATCTGCTGGCCAATACTCGGATTCTTCCGCATTGCAAAAATAGGTTTTTGTAATGGATGTTCTAGGTTCTCCAAAAGGTGCCAATTTCTTAATTTGATTTGCCTAAACTTATTAGTGTGCAACCAGCATGTAGTCACACAAACAAGTTTAACCAGTTCACCTTTTTCTATAGTCTGTAGGAGACTTTCCCTAGGGGTAAATTCCGCTCTTTTTTTAGAATGCTTCGGCAAATTCTTGGGGTAACCCCTCATCTCCATTTCATTGCAGAAAGACGTTGCATGGTTTTCTAAGTCAACCAAGTCTGTACAGTTTCTCCTTATCCTTAACAGCTGTCCATAAGGAAGATTTTCCTTAAGACACTGTGGATGTGAGCTTTTGTAGTGGAGTATTGTGTTTTTATCTGTCTCCTTTTTGTAAAGAGATGTTGTTAACCTTTGTTTGTCAGTGCCTACTGAAACATCAAGAAAAGTCATCTTAATCTTACTGGACTGGATAGAGAACTAAATGTCATGATGTCTAGCATTATAGCCAGTCATGAAACTGGTTCAACTCTATCTGGCTCCCCTGCCACAGGAGCTAGATATCGCCAATGTATCTGAGCCATTGTTGTATGTTGTTGATGAACGGGTTATTGTTGTGAATGAATCTTTCCTCGTATTGTGCCATATATAGCATCTCCGGTGCATAAGGACAACCCATGGCAGTCCCTTTGATTTGGACAAAGAAGTCATTCTCAAATTTGAAGTAATTACTTCTGAAAGATATTTCTGCCAGCAATATGATAAATGAAGTGGGAACCCAATATGGTCTTTCTCTCTGTTCGAGGTATAGTTCCATTACTTGAGGTGCCTCATCTTGGGGGATCTGGGTGTAAAGTGAAGTGACATCTAGTGTCACCATTATCTGTGTCTCATCATCAAATGTTTTACCTTCGATTTTTGCGATGAAATCAGTTGTGTCCCTTAGATAGGATTTAACCCCAAGCAAGAATGGTTTGAGGAAAAAGTCAATATATTTTGACACTGGCTCTAAAACAGAGTCACACCCCGAAACGATCGGTCTTCCAGGAGGTGTTATGCTGTTTTTGTGTATTTTTGGCAAAAAATACAGTAAAGGGGTTCTCAGCAGTTTCTTATTCAAAAATTCAAACTCTTTTGGGCCTAAGAACCCTTCCTCCAGGCCCACTTTGGTTATTTTGGCTATTTTGTCCTGAATTTCATGAACAGGATCTTCTCTCACCGGTCTGTACCATTCTCGGTTATCAACATGTGATCAGTCCTCAGTCACATACATAGGGCAAGGCCAGATCACTACCGCCCCGCCCTTGTCAGCTTGTTTTATCACAATCAATGTATCCGCCTTAAGATCGCGGATAGCTGTTACTTGGCCCTTGCTGATATTATTTTTGGCAAAACTTTTCGTCTTTTCCAATGTAGTAATGGATGATAGAACAGCTTGCTCAAAAGCATAAATGTGTTTAGGTATGTTTTGTATTGGGAAAAATTTAGAAATCTCAAACGGATAAGCCATCTCAGCACTCACTACCAAAATAACCGCCATGCCCTCAATGGCGATGTTATAAGCCTGCAAATGCTTGCGGACAGCAATGCGA
The DNA here is from genome assembly GCF_964263255.1 of Lissotriton vulgaris. Taxonomy (NCBI): domain Eukaryota; kingdom Metazoa; phylum Chordata; class Amphibia; order Caudata; family Salamandridae; genus Lissotriton; species Lissotriton vulgaris. The sequence goes on from NW_028246568.1 coordinate 132,030, forward strand.
CTATGCTGCGGTATGTCAACGTCACCCATAACGACACAGACAGTAGAGTTACAATGCAAAACAATTTAGCACAACAGGGTAGTAATTCAAAAGAAAACCGTTTTGATAGATTCAAGCTTGAAAAGACCTATTTAACTATAGGTAGGTTTATCCGTCACCACTGTTAACCGGAAACAATAGTGAAGGCGTTCAGGACTGATATAAGCACTACTCAAGCGTCATGAAATAAGACCACCACTAATAGGGCGCCATGTTGCAGGGATTCTGCTCAGACACAGAACTGTGCACAGAGGCCCAGGACCTCAGTGAATTAAGGTGTACCAAAAACTCACATTAGTACCCAAAATTCTTTACCAGACTAGCATCAGTGTCTCATTAGCTCTTCATCCTATAGCAAGGTTCCCAATGATTAGACAACCCAGAACATACGACTTAGGATACGTCAGGTAAGGTGGGAAACATGAGCACTCTTTCGTTATACTCTCATACCAGTCCAGAACAGGGAGTAAAGGGAGACACGAGCAAGTTTAAAATGTTTAACGCTGTGATCTCAGGTGCAGCATCTTAGCTAATACAAGCAGACATATGATAAGAAATAAGATTGTCAGCATAGTTACTATTCCATAAAATACAAAGGGAGAAAGCATGTTATAAATGCTAAATGGAAACAGGTTAAATATATACCTATATTTCACCCTCCCTTGCTAGTAGGTAATTTTATAGCTAAATAAGGTCTCCTAGGCTGGCATAGGGGACCCCATACCTCAGAGATTAGCAGGAGTGAATCACATTGAGTACTGTACAAGATCTCAGCATACAAATGTTCTGTAAGTGTGTTCAATCATGCCTACACAGTGTATTATTAAAGGCACCATTATCTGAGTTGGCCACAGCTGCAAATATGTTATGGCTAGAACGTGCGCTGATCAGTTCACACAACAGCATCAGTATTGATATAACCTTGAAGGCCACGGCACTCACTGTTCAGAATAAGTTTATGAAGCAAGTCTAGCAATGTAGAAAAACAAGTTATTCTCATGTGAAACAAAACATTCAGCCTAGCTTTAAACAATAACTAACGTGTGTGCCGTGTGCAAAAGAAAGCAAAAGGTAAAATGGCGTTTAATCTCTAATAAGCTCATGCTAACTTAACACTGTATGAATGCAAGGCTCAGCCCCACTACAGACATGAGCGCCACATCACACGACGATGGATGACATAGTGACAAATTGTAGGAGAGTAGGGTCTGCTATCCTATGGTCACCCCAATTTTTGCTTTTTGCTTCACTGGTTTTCGACTTACTGAGGCTGTGGGCCTGCTAATCAGACCCCCAGCCTGCTGTTATCTCTCTAAATTTGTAATACATGTGCTATAGGTACATACCACAATTGGAAATGGACTCCTTGTCAGCCCCTGTACCATGCACTATAGGTGCTCAGGGCATAGGTGCTACCAAGGCCTACCAGGGGCTGAAGCATAGCTTTTGCCACCCCTGGCCTGGTTCTTAAATTGACACAACTGGCTGATCACTCACCTGGGGCAAGTGGGTGTAATCACCCCTTGCTTAGATATAGTATACCTATGTCTAAACCTATATCTGGACACATATAAACCTGTGAGTCACTCCTATGGAAGGCCTTATCAATCCTGGAGGCAGAGTGCGTGGTCTAATGTGAGATGGAGCTCTGGCATGAGCTGAGCCTGTCTGCAGCTGTCGGGAACAACTCCCTAAGCTGTTCCGGGATAATGCCATACCATATACTATTAAGTGCCTTATAATCCTCGCGGTTATATAGCAACTTTGGTTTGGCTTTATCAAAACATGTCGTGTAAGGTGTCATACGAATTGGAATACTACCCCCTCGCCAGTTCTGGCGACGGGGGTAGCATTCCACCCCTCTAGAGGGAGAAGACATGTTACTTTACTGAAACGCGGTTGATTTTAAAAGAGCCTCAGATCCACAAAATGGATGCCTCTGCCACAGACACGGGTCTGGCCTCCTGCTGCTGACCGAAACTCAGCAGATGGTGGCCTGGACAAAGGGTTTCCTGTCGCAGGGCGGTGTTACACCACCCCAGACAGGAGATAGTGTATTGTAACAGGGAGGTTTGAAAGAAACCAGACACTGCCTGGAGAGCACAAGGCTGCCCCTTGCATAATCCGGCCAATCCGGTTCTGGGGCTCACCAGCCCCAGTCCCAGCGCAGCCTGGATCAAAGGAAAGGGGTGTATCCACCCCCTTCCTGGGTCCCACCGATTGGAGGGGACCTAGCAGGTAATCCAGCCCACCAGATTCAACTAAGAGTGGGAGCAGTGCCAATGCAACTCAGATTATCCTGAAGAAACATCAGAAACGAAACTTTGGACCCTTTGACATCCTACTCAACGTAGAAGACTGAAGAATCTCCCTTGTGGTCAAGGAGTGACCACCCTGTACAAACAGGTACCATCCAGCACCTCAACCCTTGCTTTGTTGCAGTTCCCGCCAGAACTCGAGCAACAGAGATCGTCGAGATCAAGCTTGCCTGCCTTCCTCCAACCCGATCCACAGTCCCTGCAGAGCTGAGACCACTGGAGTCGACCGGAAGCATGGGGCACGCCATCTTGAAAAGGCCACGAGACGCTGACCGTGCAGCCTACGAGTGACCCTCGAAGCTGTACACCGGGGTTTGAGAAGCCCCAACCCTGAGCTGCTCTTGCACCGAAGCTCACCCCTCCACACTCGACGAGTGCTGCGTGGGGCCCTTCTGCTTGTGTTGGCACGACGCATTGGCCCGGTCACTTGCCAGCTGGCTTGTGGCCCCTGTGCCAACGAAAACCTTAAACCGACTTGCTTTTCTGGTTGCTCCCGATTTGCACCAGCTCCTGTGAAAAGGAGCCCCCGCTCTGACCCTCCTGGTCCGAGTGAGAAGCAATCTCCCGGTTCCGCATGGATTGCTTTTGCCAAGTGTTGTTTGCTCCAATCTTGAAGCCGACGGCGCTGACGGCGAGAGCCTGTGTGGGACAGATCGTGACCTGCTCCTGGACGTCGCAGATGCCCCAGAACTAATGTGACAGTGGAGAGAAGCTCCTCAACAACCACCTGATTGCGCCCGACATTGCCTGGTTCCGTCCTGGTTCCACCCTGGTCACTGCTGAGAGACCCAGACTCTGTCCCCTCTGCTTTCAGGTACTTTTCAACTTCGATCCACCCTTGGATCACACCGGACACTTCTGCTTCCCATCGCCTGCAGCATCTTCAGCTCCAAGCACCAAGAGCCTGCGTGTCAAAACCCGACGCCATTTCGACCCTATGCACCCGCTTCCTGTGGGTGAGGTAACATTGCAACGCCGGTGTTCCCACACTGGTACACACCTCTACGGTCTGTGTCTTAAGTTTTGTTCCTCTAGGTTCAGCGGAACTATCTTTAAACTCTACTTGTGTAACTTTTACGCACCATTGACATTGCATTGGTGCAAGCCGCACTTTACGTGCTGCACCCGAATCCCGCGGGCTTTTCCCGACTTCAGCATTGCTAGTCCAGACTGCTCCCAGCGATTCCCTAGGCCCTAGGCCTAACCACTGTTCGATTGGTATCTCTTATACCACTTTTTTAATATATGGTTTGAGTGGCCACCCGCCCTCATCCATAATTGTGCAACTTTGTATGCTATACTGTGCTTTTGATTTAACGCTTGTGCCCCTTTGCTCATAAAGAGTACTGGGGATTATTTTAGAAATAAACACATATATTTTTATAATATATACTTGTGTGGTGTCCTTTCATTTGGTATTACAGGATTGTATGTGGTAAAACAGCTCGCTTAACACGACCTCTTAAGTTAAGCCTTTAAGGCTGCTTAGTCCATGCTACCCCTAGGATAGCTTGTCTAACAAGGTTGACTTACAACCAGACACCATAAGGGATTGTTTGGACTGATACAAGGTGGTTCCAGAATTGGAAACATCACATATGAGGCCAACTTCTCACATTGGTGCGCAGCGGTGTGGATTTGAGCTTGCTGTTGTTTTACCATTGCAATCTTTTTATCAAATTGAAAGATCACATCAAGTACCTTAGGTACATATAAATCAAAAGCTTAGCATATTAAGTTCTACTGAACTTAGTAGTTGTAGATTAAAGGGATTAGCACACCCTGACTACAACTCACTAGCAAGGTACAGTAGGAAAACACTAAGTGTATGTAAGTGCACCACTTACACCTCACTAGCAGCCATGTCTGACACTGGAGGAGCTTCAGGCTCTGCCCCTGTGATAGTTGACCCCATCAAGGCAACTTCCAGATATGACAACCTTAGCCACAAAGACTTGGGTGCCTTGTGCACAGCAAGAGGGCTAAAGAAGGGCAGAGGCCCTACCATTCCTTCCCCGATAGCCATCCTGGAAAAGGATGACTTAGATAAGGTGAGTCAGTCTCCCTTAAAGACAGGAGAGGGGGTGAACTCCCCTGAGAATGAGATTTCTCCAGAAGAGGAAGAAGAGGAGGAGGAAGAGGAGGAAGAAGGCTCAGAGATAGAGGAGCCTGAGAATCAGGATCAGAGGGTGACCCAGGTTGTAGTTGCCAGGCTTACCCAGGCAAACTTAGACCTACATGGGCATGGAGAGGGCCAGCACCTCCTCAGATCCCATACCCTAATTCTCCCAGGCAACAGAAGGGTGAGATCTCCATCAGGGGACTCTCATGTTTCTAGTGTCTCAAGAGAATCTCAAAGGGGAACGACTTCCCCCCAGAGGAAAGAGCATAGGGCCAGGATGAGGGCTGTCCAACTCCAGATAGAGAGGGAAGAGATAGCCTTGGCTCAAGCTAAACTTGCTTTAGCAAGAGAAAGAAAGTTGTGTGGATTAGATTCCACTGGTGGCAGCAATATTCCTAAAGAGAAAGACAGGAGCTATGACAATAGAAACCTGACAAAAATTGTGCCCCCCGACAAGGAAGGGGATGGCATCCACAAATGGATGACTGCTCTTGAGAGAGCCTGCGTGGTACAGCAGGTTCCTCAGGACCAGTGGGCTGCAATTTTATGGTACTCCTTTTCTGAGAAAGGGAGGGATAGGCTCCTCACAGTTAGACCTGAGGATGCCAAAAACTACTCTGTCCTGAAGAGTGCTCTTATTGAAGGGTTTGGCCTAACCACTGAACAATACAGGTTGTTGTTCAGAGACACCCAAAAAGCACAGACTCAGGACTGGACTGATTTTGTTGATTGTGCCACTAAGGCTCTGGAGGGTTGGCTGCAGGGAAGTAAAGTCTCAGACTATACAGGATTGTACAATCTTATAATGAGAGAGCAGATCCTTAATAACTGTCAGAACCAGCTGTTGCATCAATACCTTATTGACTCTGATCTGACCTCTCCCCAAGAATTGGGAAAGAAGGCGGACAAATGGGTCAGAACAAGGATTAAGCAGAAACCCCAGAACCATGGTGACCAGAAGAAAACAGACCAGAAGGGTGGGAATCAGAAAGATAAAGAAAAGGACCAGAAGTCTTTAGGCCCCCAAACTAGTAATAAGGAGGGTGGTTCCCAAAATGACAAAAAGAAAAAGAAGAATGATGGCCCAAAGAAACCTTGGTGTACTACCTGCAAATCAGTTTCACACTGGGGCAGTGAATGCACTAAGACAAAATCCAGGTCCTGCCACTGCAGCTCCTAAAGCAACTGCACCCCCTAGTAGAGTCAGCAGTGGTAGTGCATAACCTAAGGGGATAGTAGGGTTAACCCTGGGTACTGAGGTGGAATCTGGCCTAGTCAGAATCCCCACACAGGCAGTTCTCCTATATGATGTGGACTTATCTTTGACCACTGCAGTGAGTCCCAGTAACCTGGGCAAATATAGGCAGACTCCCTTAATCAATGAGAAACTGGCTCAGGCCTACAGGGACACTTGTGCCAGTGTCACTATGGTGACACCTGACTTTGTGGACCCTGGTCAGATTGTACTAGGTGAAAGTTACCTAGTGACCAATACAAGCAACTCCACTACTTCACATAGTGTGGCTGTTGTGAACTTCTCCTGGGGAGGGGTAAATGGCCTAAAGAAAGTTGTTGTGAGTGCAGACCTCCCAGTAGACTGTCTGTTAGGCAATGATCTTGAAAGCTCAGTTTGGTCAGAAGTGGAGTACAGGACTCATGCAGAAATGCTAGGGATTTCAGCTCATGTCCTTGCAGTGACAAGGTCTCAGGCTAAGAAGTGCCTTCCTGAACCAGTGGTGGATCTTGAAACATTAGACCAACCACAACCCAAGAGAAGGAGCAAGAAAGTTAAGGCTGTGCCTTCCCACTTGCCCCAGTTTGAGGATCAGGTTTCACAGGAAACTGATTCTGCAGTCCAAGAGGAGACTGTCTCTGAGGAGCTTGAACCTGATCAGGTAGAGTTTCTGGGGACAGGGGGACCCTCAAGGGCAGACCTGGGGCAGGCCCAATTAGATTGCCCTTCACTTGAACCCCTCAGACAGCTAGCTGCTGTTGAGGCTGCAGGGAATGCTCAAGGTGCCCATAAAGTATATTAGGATGATGGACTCCTTTACTCAGAGGCTAGAAACCCCAAGCCTGGTACCACCAGGAGGTTGGTTATACCTTTGCAATCTAGGGGTTTCCTACTTACCTTGGCCCATGACATTCCCCTTGCAGGACACTTAGGCCAGAACAAGACTTGGGACAGGCTTGTTCCTCACTTTCGCTGGCCTCATATGTCAGAAAATGTCAAGGAGTTTTGTCGCTCCTGTGTCACTTGCCAAGCCAGTGGTAAGTCAGGTGGCATAACAAAGGCCCCCCTGATACCACTACCTGTGGTGGGGGTACCCTTTGAAAGAGTTGGCATAGATGTTGTGGGTCCCATGGATCCTCAAACAGCATCTGGGCACAGATTTATACTGGTGGTAGTGGATCATGCCACCAGGTACCAAGAGGCAATTCCCCTGAGGACCACCACAGCACCTGTGGCGGCAAAAGCCCTCATTGCAGTTTTCTCAAGAGTGGGCTTTCCAAAGGAGGTTCTTTCAGACAGAGGTACCAACTTTATGTCTGGATACTTGAAAGCAATGTGGAAGGAGTGTGGAGTAAACTATAAGTTTACCACACCCTATCATCTTCAGTGCAATGGGCTTGTGGAAAGATTCAACAAGACCCTAAAGGGAATGATAAAAGGACTACCAGAGAAGCTTAGGCGGAAATGTGACACCCTTTTACCCTGCTTGCTCTTTGCTTACAGAGAGGTCCCACAGAAGGGGGTTGGCTACAGCCCTTTTGAACTTTTGTTTGGCCACCCTGTGAGGGGTCCACTATGTTTGGTGAAGGAAGGATGGGAGTTACCTCTCAAAAAGCCTAAGCTTGATGGTGTGGACTATGTACTTGGTCTCCGCTCCAGGGTGGCTGAATACATGGAGAGAGCATCCAAAAACCTGGAGGCCAGCTGAGGTAATTGAAATTTTTATGGTCGGATATGTCCCCTAACGTGTACCCCAACGTCTCCATGTACGAGTTTAAAGTGCATGTAACTTCCCTCCGCAACCGAATTTGAAGACGCAAATACATTTGCGTCCAACGTCAACATGTCCTCTATCAGATCCACCATGAATGGATTGATAATTCAGTTCCTAACTATGACATGCCAACGTCTTTACATGGTGCACTTTAACGTTTTCCTGGCTCTGCCGAGCTAGGCCCTGATTTCTGCCTTCGAACCACTTCTGTCTCTGCCTCTGAAAGCTGCAGCGCGGAGATGCATCCCTGACCTCTGCCTTACTTTCTGCCTAGCGAAGCGGTGCCTGGCTCAACCTGGCCTGCCTGCCAAAACAGTATTTTGCCTTCGAGTTATCTGTTCAGCCTCCTCGAAAACACATTCCTGTCTAGTGATTTAGGTAAACATATCCCCGGCTGCAGGGCAAAGAGCAAGTCTTCCTGTCTCCATGCAAGTAATTTACAGTTCCCGTTGCCATAGTAGGCCCATGGCCCCGCACGTAGACACGTAGACACATATGCACGCACTAGCATTCAGTATAGTATAGCCTCTGCCCGAGAGACCTTTTACTCCAGATAATACATCCTCCAAACATAAGATACCAGATATGTTATAGGTCCAGGTCGTTCTGACATCCCAGACTTCTGTCTCCTTTACTAGTGTTAAAGTTCTCCCCAGTTACACGTCTATGTCACGTCATGCTAGTTGCGTGCGCATCCGCACTTCCTGCTGACTCTACAGAATTCTCTATGCACCCACCCACTTATGACACGTTTCTGTGACGTTTCCAGCACACACCTCCGTGCACACCTTTGTACACGCCTTTCTGCTACGCACATGTGTTCTTATCACTTGTCACGCCTACTGTATCCATTGCCATTACACAGTTTTACTATATATGTCATGTACTGTTAATAAATCGTTGACATCTTTTTGCCATCATTGCATATACCCCCGAACCCTTGTATTGATGGAATTGATTTCCATGGCTCGAGCCATCCTGATTAAAGCCCGTATGACTCAGACACCCCGGACTCTGACTCTCATTTGATTGAGTTATTCTTTTACTTGTCTGTAATTATATGGTAAAACTAGTACGGTAAATTATATTTACCACATAATTTGGCGCCCGAATCGGGACCCCTCCCCCACCCCACGCGCCGGCGATGCGTCGCAGGCCTTGCCCCCTGCCACAGCCGTGACGGACTCCTATGCGCATCTGCAGGTTTTCCTGTATCTCCCTCAGGCCTACGGAGGTGACGGAGACTGCGGTCGACATCCAGACGAGGCGGTGAGGAGTGCGGAGGATCCCGACCAGAGCCCAGCCGAGAGTGCAGTGTCCGAGGTGTCCAGAGGCCCACCTGTCCGAAGCGTCGAGGCGCATGCGTAGTGCGCAGTAGCAGTGACGTCGTAGCAGTCCAGTCGAGTCGAGTTTCCGAGGCCTTCCGTTCCGTGCTTCCCGGTGAGTACCGTTGCTGGGGACGCATCAAGACGGGTGCATTGATTTGTATCCGGTCAAGACGGGTTTGGGTACACAGATCCGGTCTGCACTGTTTTAGCAGTGTATCTGTACTGTTTAGCAGTACATCTAGTAATTCAGTTATTCAGTGATTCAGTATTTTTGTTATAGGACTTATTAGTCAGCATCTGTTCGAAATGTTTCTATGTGTTTAATGTCGTGGTATGAGTGATTGTTTGCATTTCTTTACTGTGTTTATTGTGTACACGTCCAGAGTAAGGTAACCATGCCGTTATTCTCAAAGTTACGACAGATAGGAACTAGGAAAGGGATACTCGAAGAAGCAGTTCCCGTCCCACCTAGGGACACTCCAGGACATTTTATGTACCATAAGCATGGCTTAGATGCCATACTGTACTTAGACTTATGGGTGGACTATACGAAAGACTTGGAAGAGAATCAGAGATGGCCCGTTACAGGGACATGGGATGCCGAGTGCATCATGAGAGTAGAAGAAGCATTATGGAAAAAGAAAGCCAGACAATCGCAGAAAGATGCCATAGAATTGTGGCGCAAAGATTCACATAGACGGACAGAGAAAGAACTCAGAAAAGCAGAGAAAAGTAGAGAGGATTCCGAAAAAGCCAGAGAAGAAGAACTACTAGAAGAGGGACAGCGAGTCAGAATGGAACAACACGACAGACAGAGTAATGCTCTTATAACAGGACTGTATCCGGTTCTGGCCGAGGGCCTGCCCAAGGCGACCCCGGTAATACCAAACGATCTGCCACCTCCATTGGTTCCGATGAAAGTACAAACAAAAAGGTCTCCATTTCCAGATACCTAAGAGCCTTGCTAGATGGCAGTCAGCACACACTGGGGTTGACTGTGGAAAAATGTTATTGTGTACAAAAAAGGAGAATTGCTCCTTTTTTAGGTGTCCCCTCACTCACCGGGGTTGCCCCACGGTGACATGCTTCATCATTGGGGCCATCCCAGTCCTCTACGGGCTGGGGCGTGCTGCGACTTGCGAAGTTACGTAGGAGCACTTTTTAAGACTATGGGGGTCATTAGGATCGCGGACGGACTTGAGTCCGTCCGCGACCCCAGAGCATGAGGGAACGTCCGCATGGGCTGCGGCGTTCCCTCTATGCAGATTAGGATGTGACCGCCAGGGTGGCGGTCACATCCTCTATTTTTAACATTGCTGCGGGTGGAGCTTCAAGCTGCACCCGCAGCAATGTTAAAAATGCATGCACAGCATTTGCGTGCACAAAGCGGCAGGCACCGCGCGGTGCCTGCTGCATTGTGCACGCAAATGCAGGGGGGTACCATAGGTACCCCCCATGTGCACCCCCCACCCCCCACTACACCTAGGGGGCCCGCAACGGGCCCCTGCAGTGCAGTTACACATGCTTTTCCACGGCGGAAAAGCCGCCGCGGAAAAGCATGTTCCCAAGCACATCCTAATCTGGCTGACGGTGTCTGAGAGACACCTTCACCATTTTAGTGCTTTTCCGCCGCGGTTGTAAACCAGCCGCGGCGGAAAAGCTGCGGACCTAAACCATGACCCACCAGCCATCCTAATGTGGTGGTGGGTCCTGGTGGGTCCGCAGAGGATTTTCCGCATCCTCCGGGCCGGCGGTGGCTTCCGCCGGCCCGGAGGATGCGGAAAATCCTCCATCCTAATGACCCCCTATGTGTGGTGCATGTGTAATTGTGGGGAGTGGACTATGTGATGTGTGTTAAAAATACCTGCCCAGTAGGTTTTCAATAAACTTTATTCTTGCCTCTAGGTGGTAATATTAAAAACGGGGTGGAAAGATAGGCTGCCCTAAACTTAATGTGTCCAGATGTACCTATCAACTCCTATAGTCGACATGTTTCGTGCATACCCCAAGCACTTCTTCGAGACTACACAGGGACAAGCCCTGTGTTCGCCACTCCTTAACTCTTCAATGAGATATTACAAAAATTTTATTAACTCTTAACTGCAGCAAACTCTATTAAGTGCATTCAATGATACCTACGTATTTTGTTCCAAAAAACACGTGGTTCATTTCCTGAGACCTAACTGGGCCCCATGGATTCGGAGGGGTTCGATATCCTAGCAACTTTGTGCACCGGATACCTCCTACATTTAGGGCACCTATTTGTATCCCTCCGACAACATCCGGACCGGAGGGACACAAGTAGGTGCCTAAATGTAGGAGGTATCCGGTGCACAAAGTTGCTAGGATATCGAACCCCTCCGAATCCATGGGGCCCAGTTAGGTCTCAGGAAATGAACCACGTGTTTTTTGGAACAAAATACGTAGGTATCATTGAATGCACTTAATAGAGTTTGCTGCAGTTAAGAGTTAATAAAAAAATTTTAATATCTCATTGAAGAGTTAAGGAGTGGCGAACACAGGGCTGGTCCCTGTGTAGTCCCGAAGAAGTGCTTGGGGTATGCACGAAACATGTTGACTATAGGAGTTGATAGGTACATCTGGACACATTGAGTTTAGGGCAGCCTATCTTTCCACCCCGTTTTTAATATTACCACCTAGAGGCAAGAATAAAGTTTATTGAAAACCTACTGGGCAGGTATTTTTAAGACACATCACATAGTCCACTCCCCACAATTACACATGCACCACACATAGTCTTAAAAAGTGCTCCTACGTAACTTCGCAAGTCGCAGCACGCCCCAGCCCGTAGAGGACTGGGATGGCCCCAATGATGAAGCATGTCACCGTGGGGCAACCCCGGTGAGTGAGGGGACACCTAAAAAAGGAGCAATTCTACTTTTTTGTACACAATAACATTTTTCCACAGTCAACCCCAGTGTGTGCTGACTGCCATCTAGCAAGGCTCTTAGGTATCTGGAAACGGAGACCTTTTTGTTTGACTTAGTATTTGGAGGGCGAGCCTAGCTAAAGTTCCTCTAACTCCCTTTCTTATTTGTTGTTCCGATGAAAGTACGTCATAAAAAGACCGCAGCAGACATTTTCCTTTCTTCCTATTTAGATGATGTAGCTCCAGCTTATACCAATGTACCCGTACAACCTGCTAATAATAATCTGCCACAGCATATTCCTGCTGATCAAGCCACGACCCCTCCACGTCAGCATATTCCCGCACCTGTTGTCACTTCCCCTACTGGTCCCCCTACTATTGGTCCTCTTAACCCTTTTTCAACAGATGCGACTCAGAGTCAGTCGTCCCCGATAAATGTACCTTTCCCACACCCAATGACGTCCAGTCATGCTCATGCCTCAGGCGGTGCCTCAGGAGGTCCCTACCGCACTCCGCCACAATTACATCGATTGTCAATGAGAGAATTAGCAATGCAGCGTACACCTAAAGCAAGCCCAGCTGAAAAGCTTAAACAAATAATTGGAGATTGTAGATACGATCCTGTCCCTGGCAAGCAAGGGGACCTGTTGTTAGCATCATTACGTTTAAGACGTGTTACAGATTACTTGATGACATTACCAGAAATGCCAGAACATCTAGACAAAATATATCACTTTATTCGATCGGGGGAGGGTCCAGAATGTGTTCGTGAAGCCATGGCATATCAGAAAGTCGAGACTCAAGGGTTAATTTTGCGATTTTTGATTAATTGTTTGATAAGGGAACAAGACCAGCCAGGTTATTCTCAAAAAGAAATGGAAGGATTGACAAAATGGAGTCAGAATATTGCAGATTGTAAACATGACAAAGAGAAATGTATAGATGCCATGTCCAGAAAGATCCGTAAAGAAATAGTAGCCACACATGCCCGACGCAAAGCTGATAAAACACCCGAGTCAGACGAAAGGGAATCCTCAGAGGAGGAAGAACCAGAGAATCCCGCAGAGACTCAAGACCTGATGGCGTACGTAGGTAGAGAAAAGCTCCCTAAACAGTATTCTCTTGATAGACCTTTCGATAGACCCATTCGTCCAGAAAGCAAGAAACGTTACCTTTCCCCGATACCAGAGCAATGTTCCCTTGAACATATTTTCCAAGTTACTGATAAAATCCTGAAAGAAAGAGTAGGTTATCATGAACTCAATACCTTACGTGATCAGGAACTAGCCCGGTCAGCAGTCCAATGGGCCGGGAATGACAGTATATATAAAGATGATTTAGTGGTGCAAACATTTTTAAGTCTTACTCCCGAAGAACAGCGACTAGCTGGTATATACATGACTCAACATCTTATTGTACAGTATGAAAACCAACAATCTGACCCAGGTCCGTTGTATAATCTATTGCAAGACTTACTCCTGAGAAGATGGAGAGCTCTAGGTACCGATTTAATTGACATCATTTTAGAACAACGTCATAAATACAGAACTTTTCTGACTCCACGTCTTGTTTCCGTTCCACCCCCAGTAAGACAATCATATCACCTAGATAGACAGAACCCTTTACGAGAAGTACATCCAATCCGGAAACCAGATGATACACTTGAACGCGTATTTGTATACACGCCCATAACTAAAATGGAATTATTGGAAATGAAGAAAATAGTGCCTAGTCATGATAAAGATCCAGCAGGGTTCCACCGTGAAATAAAAGACATGTTACTCATGGGAGATTATACATATCCCGATATTATGAAAATATTAAAAGTGTTATTGCCTGCCGGTATTTATGAGAAACTCAAAGAAAAAGAATGGGAGGTGGGAGATAAAAAGATTAATTGGGCTGAATTGGAAAATGAAGAAACAACTCGAACCCCAGGTCTAGGTCTTGGGGAGAAAACTAAAGCATTACCAGAATTATTAGTACAGGTTTTGCCAAGATTATTGACAACCAAAAAGGAGGCCTGGGATGCAATCTCAGCCTGCAAACAGAAACACGATGAAGACACTAGTGATTTTTATTCTAGATTCGAGAAATGTTTTATTATTAATAGTGGCCTGAAAACAAGTAGCGAGTCTTACCCACACCTATTTGTGACCAAATTAGTCGAGAATTCATTACCCCAGGTTAAGAACCGTATATTGAAAGTCGAGAGCACATGGCAAGCAAATACGCCTTCACAAATGTTACAAATGTTACAGTACCACCAGAACAGAATTAGGGAGGAACATGATCACGAACAGAGACGTATGAAAGACACGAAAATGAAAGTGCTAGTTGCTCAGTCAGTTCCAGCTGATGGTCAGAAAAGGGGTACGACACAGTCCAATAATTCAGCAGCTCCTATTAAAGGGACATGCAACTATTGTAAACAGCCAGGTCACTATGTAAACGATTGTACAGTTCTGAAACACAATATAGCGACAGGTAAAACCAAAGAGAGACCGCGTCCACCTAGACAGGACCAGGTCCAACAACATATCCCGCAGAATGTGCAGCCTATGCAAGTTCCACAACAGACCGTAGCGGTACCACAGCCCCAGCCCATTGCCGCGACACAACATGTCACACAGCAGATGTACCAGTATGCCCAATCCGATTACCCTGATTATCAGCAGTACACATGAAACAGCCTAGAGAGGGAGGTTGGCTTGCCTCTTATTGAGGTTCCTGTAGATCAAGAGAGTCCTTATGTACATAGTCAGGTATTAGGAAAGGATAGAAAATTTTTGATTGACACAGGGGCAAGCAGAACTACCATTAGTCATGACGAGGTTCCAGGGGCACCCCTCTCAGGCTCACAGAATGTTTCCCTTGGATTTTCAGGAAAGCCTATTGTTAATGAAGTATCAAAACCAGTTCCTCTTGCAGTTGGTCCATTATCCCGTACTACAGATTTATTGCTCACGAAATCATGTCCAGAAAACTTGCTTGGTATTAAAACGCTAAAAGCTCTAGGAGCTGTAATTTGTTGTTCTCCGGAAGGAGTAAGGCTGTTCCTTCGTGATTTTAAGGGACATTATGTGTTGAGAGATTTTGATCCCAGGTTACAGAATGTTCCTGCACATTTATGGGCACAAGGCCCCACTGATGTAGGTTGTATGCACATTACACCATACCGTGTTACACTCAAGCCAGGAGTTGTACTGCCCCGAATCCGACAATACAAGTTACCACCTGATGCTGTAGTGGCTTTACTGAAAATCATTGACGAGCTCATTGCACAAGGAGTGGTTGTAGAAACCGACTCCAATGTTTGTAATTCCCCTATCATTCCGATTCCTAAACGCACTGATCCGAATGCACCTCCAGTTTATCGATTAGTGATCGATTTGCGAGAGTTAAACAAATGCATTGTACCACAGTATCCAGTGGTCCCAGACATCTCTTCATTATTGACAGCTATTGATTCAGAGGCGACGTTCTTTACTGTAATCGATCTCAAGAACGCCTTCTTTAGTGTCCCCATTGATCCGGAAAGCCAATACCTTTTCGGATTCTGTTTAAATGGCCGTAGCTTCAAATTTGCACGCGCCCCTCAAGGATTCACAGAAAGCCCCAGCATCTACAACCAAGCATTGAAAAGACAACTTGACAGTATCCACATGCCTGCTAACACTGCCCTACTCCAATACGTCGATGATCTATTGATCACCGCCCGTAGTGAACAAGAATGTGAACATGCATCACTGACAGTTTTGTATTTCCTGGCAGACAAGGGACACAAGGTGTCTCCTTCGAAGCTACAATTCTGTGCCCAGCAAGTGGTGTACCTTGGGCACTTGCTGTCCAAGTGGGGTAGGCAGCTGACACCTGATCGCATCCAGTTAATTGCACATCTTCCACAACCCAAGACACAGAAGGAAGTACGAGCCTTTATTGGACTCACTTCTTATTGCAGACAATGGATTCCCCAATATGCATTTCTAGCTAAACCACTCATACAGTTGACAACACAGGAGGCAGCGTCTTCGTCTGTTCTCCCTTGGACTCAGGAACATACACAAGCTTTTGACGAATTAAAGAAAGCCTTATGTCAAGCACCTGTTTTAGCGACACCATGTTACAGCAAACCTTTTACACTTTTTGTCACAGAACGCGATGGCACAGCGTTATCGGTTCTCACTCAGGTTCAAGCAGACAAACACAGACCGTGTGCCTATTTTTCGAGTACATTGGATCCAGTAGCACAGGCCTTGCCTGCGTGCTTAAAATCAGTTGCAGCAACAGCTCTAGCAATCAGACAAAGTGACTCCATTGTATTGGGACATCAATTGACAGTACAGGTTCCACACTCTGTGGAAGTTCTCCTAAACAGAACACAGACCCAGCACTTGACCATAGCACGACTGACAGGTTATGAACTGACATTATTCCAACCACACATAGAAATCAGACGCTGCAATACACTGAATCCTGCTACACTTTTACCATCGAGCACAACAGATCCTACTCCACATGACTGCGTGGATGTCATTAACACAATCACGAAGCCCAGACAAGACTTGACAGATGTTGCATTACCCGATCCAGACCTGACACTTTATGTGGATGGTTCATGTATGAGAACAAGTACAGGAGAGCTAGTGGCCGCATATGCAGTGACCACTGAAACTAAAGTCTTAGAAACACATCGCATTGACACCCTGTCAGCTCAAGCAGCAGAGCTCATTGCTCTGACCCAAGCCTGTATACGAGCCAAGAACCTTAAAGTAAACATATACACAGATTCACGCTATGCATTTGGAGTTGTACACGACTTCGGTGTTCTCTGGCAAGAGAGGGGTTTCCTGACCTCTCACGGAGCCAAAATCCAGCATGGTCCCCTCATTCAAGCTCTGTTGGAAGCAATACATTTGCCTACAGCAATAGCCATCATGAAGTGCAAAGCACACACAAAAGTGACAGACACTATTTCCCAGGATAACGACCTGGCAGATCGAACAGCGAAACACACAGCCCAGACTCATACTCATACGACTGATATGACAAAGACTGATGTATCTTCACTGACGCATTGCATGACAGTAAGGGACCCCACACAAGATGTCATTGACATACAGACACATGCCACTCCAGATGAAATAAAGAAATGGACTGAACAAGGAGGGGTCCTGACAGAACAGGGATGGATGACGAAGGGAAAGACCACATGGTTTCTCCCCAACTCTATGGTTCAAGTTATCATTAATACAGCACATAGTCCAGCACATTTGGGAGAGAAAGCCATGTTAGACAGTTTACAGAACCTCTGGTTTAACAAACACTTACGAGCAGCAGCAAAACAGAAAGTGCGTACCTGCATGATCTGTTGTCAGTTCAATCCAGGAAAAGGTATTCCCGTGGAACGAGGTGGATTTCATCCTCCCGACCATCCTTTTGAAGTCCTCCAGATGGATTATATCCAGATGGAACGTTGCCGAGGATTCAAGTATGTCCTCGTAGTTGTATGTGCCTTATCCCGATGGACAGAAGCATATCCCGTCCCAGATTACACTGCCCCGACCACTGCCAAGCAGTTGGTTCGTGAATTTTTCCCACGGTACGGCTTGCCCCGTGTCGTGTATTCAGATAACGGTCAGCCATTCTCGTCTGAACTCATGAAGCAGGTTTCACTTCTGTTAGGTTATCAATGGAAGTTCCACTGTGTTCGACATCCCGAGGCGGCTGGCCTTGTGGAGAGACACAATCAGACTCTGAAAACCCGTCTTGCCAAAGTGTGTAAAGAGAAAGGAGTAGATTGGATAGTAGCTTTACCAGTTGCCCTCTTTTATATGCGAATGGTAGCCCATTCTAGGACAGGGCTATCCCCGTATGAGGTGGTCTTCGGTAGACCTCCTAATATGTGGGGGACGCCTATGCCACGTAAAATAACCGATGTCGACAGTACAATGCTGACAGATTACCTTGCTTCCTTGATGTCTGCACTACTATCATGTCGTTCACAGGTCGCGGCAGCCTTTCCAGACAACACCGAGGTGAAGCCGCACGAGCTGGTCCCAGGAGATGTCGTCGTAGTCCGCAACTTCGATCGGTCAAGCCCTCTGGAGCCCCGCTGGAAAGAGCCGAAGATCGTCTTGTTGACCACGAGGACTGCAGTCAAGATCGAGGGGAGGAAGTGCTGGGTCCACTCCAGCCATGTGAAAAAATGTTATGGACTTCCGCCAAAGACTGATTCCCAGGACTTTCGCATTCCAGACACTGATACTAAACTCCCCCTGGTAGAGAAAACTCCTCAGCAGGAGTATCGAATGAAATTGAGGTCTAGTAAGTCAGACAGTTTAATTGTTTAAGTCCCCTCCTGGGTGAAGCGGTTAGACAGTTTCTTGACATGTATAAGTTAGACCCCAATAGAGAGAGAGATAGACAGGAGATCAAGAAAAAACGTTATTGTAAAAATCTCCGAAGCCGTTGTATCTGCACGTTACTTATTATGTTCTTTCTGAGTCTTACGTTGATATGCATCAGTTGGATGTTATATATGTACTTTCCCATTGCGCATTCTTTTTCTAATATCTCTGCAGAGCACACGTTTAGCGAACTACCCCCACACGAATTGTCTTATCGCCTTGCACTGCGCAACAATACATTCATCCGTGGGGCGCTAGGTGGCGCCTGACCAAGATGGCCGCACCGTAGTGAGGCTCTCGCCTGGTTGAGCCGTTAATGATCCAGCATATCATCCTAACCGGTAAAAACGCTCTGTCTGCACCGGGAACAACTTTGTCTTGCCGAGCTGAACGCTCCGACACCAAGAACTCCTTGCTGGGAGCACCACAACGGGAGAAAACCACGGTGGACCCAATGAGCGGCGCCTCACGTCCATTTACTAGCCAGCCTACCTGCGACGGAGGATTGCGAGACATCGGGGATCCGAGGCCCCGCAGTGCATGAGGCGCGAGCGCTCGGAGGGCGGAAGATCCGGGTGACCCTATTGCGGTGGACTCTGGTGGAGGTGAGGAGCCCTCCCCCCCACCCCCCAATGCGATATCTGCCGTGGGTCGCTCCCTCGCCTGCATAGGGACGGGACTGAACGCACCATTCGGCTTGCGGCCGCTGCACCTGTGTCTCTGTTGCAGGTCCCGATCTCCTCCCGCAAAGCTCGGCTCCCGACCCGCGCTGGAACCGTGTAGCCCTTGAAAACACTGCTCCGACATGGCTGCCGCATGTGGACACTGGGGCAGGAGCATCGGATAGGTTTTGGCGCGAGGGGGGGGCGGCCGTCATACACTGCTCCCGCACGGCCGGATCATCTGCGGGGCTTCCTTGCCGCCCGGCGGGGAGCGCACTGAACTCTGCTGTCAACCTGTGCCCCCCCCCTGGTGCCCTACATCCGGGTGAAGTCCCGCGGGTGGGGAACGTGTGGGGGCCGATCTTTGCCCAGCGGCAGCCAATTTGGGAGATCCAGCATAGTGGTACTTGGACACATCTGCTCAGCGCCCGGCCTGCTCAGGCCTCTGCCCCCCATCCCCCGCCCAGGAACTGTTGGTGGCCTAGCTCTTCACGGGGCCTTGCGTTCACGGTATTAGGGGCGCCGGGGTGCGCTGTCCGGCTAGCGCCCGCTGCACCTGTATATCTGATCTCCTTCCGCAGAGCTCAACTACTGACCTGCGCTGGAGCTGTGAGGCCCTTGAAAACGCTGCTCCGCCATTACCGCCGCATGCATACACTGGAGCGGGTGCTCTGACTATCTTCTGGTGCGAACAGAGGCCCGGACGCCATACCCTCCTCCCGCACGGCCCGACCATCTGCAGGGCTTCCTGACCGCCCGGCGGGGAACGTACCAGACTCTGCTGTCATCCTGCGGGCCCCCCTGACTCCCTACCTCTGGGCGAGGTCCAGCAGGTGGGGTACGTGTGGGGGCCGGTCTCCGGTGCCCAGCGGCGGCCATTCTGGGGGATCCAACGCGGTGGGACTTTGACACATCTGCTCGGTGCCCGGCCTGCTCAGACCTCTGCCTCCCATCCCCCGCCCAGGAAACGCTAGTTGCCTTGCTCCTCACGGGGCCTTGAGATCGTGGCATTAAGAACGCCGAGGCGCGCCATGGGCCGTGGCGACGCCAAGCAATCGAAGATCCCGTTTGAGGCCCGGAAGACGACCAAGACGACGCCTGGGCCTGACGACAGTCCCACCGCAACCATGCCGCCGGACGAGGACTGGAAGTCTCTGCTTCTGGGCATGAAGCAAAGCCTCACCAATATTGATGCAAAAATTGATAACATGAACTCTCGCATGGGTGGGATAGTGGCGAAAATAGACCAACATGACACACGTCTCAAAGAGGCGGAGGACAGAATCTCTGGATTGGAAGACGGAGCCATCACTGCGCATCGCCAAGCTTCCCAAATGGACAAGCTCCTTAAGGTTATTGCTGAAAAGAATGAGGACTTGGAAGCCAGATCCCGGCGAAACAACGTCCGCATTCTAGGCCTGGCAGAATCTACAAACACTGGGAAAATGGAGCCCTTTGTGGAGGCCCTGGTTACAGAACTTTTTGGGAAGGAATCCTTCTCCCCGCATCTTATCGTAGAACGGGCACACAGGTCCTTAGCGGCTAGACCACCCCCTGGAGCTGCTCCCAGACCCATTATTGCACGCTTCCTCAATTATAGAGACCGTGATACGGTACTCCGCCGCGCCCGAGAAATTGGCACTGTGACCTAAGGCAACGCCACTTTGTCCTTTTTTCCAGACTTTACCCCTGCAGTGCAAGAGGCCCGGCGAAAATTTACTGCGGTTAAAAAGAAACTGCAGTCTCTAGACATCTCTTATGCCATGCTCTACCCTGCAAAATTGAAGATTTCTAGCCAAGGCAAGCAACATATTTTCGCAAACCCACAACAGGTCGACGACTTTCTAAAGCAGCGGAGACACGATCGAGCTGGGACTAACGAAGAGAGGGGCAGATCCCGCTCACACTCGCCGATGGAGCAACAGGACTGACTCCGTCCCGGATTATGCTGTTGTAAGATGGCTTCCTGTGCTTACTGCGTGCTGCTCCAGAAACTTCATTCCCGGTGAGGTACTTTTACTGACTTTCTCTATACCGGTTTCAATAATAGACCAGGCTCGACAACCTACCTCCATCCCAAGTCGGGCAGCCCAGCGGTCGGCTGGCGCCTTTTGGGTGTGACTTGTGGGGTAGGAGGCAGGTCGGGCGCCCCTGGCAATGCTTCCCTAATGGGTGATCCCCGATATTACCTCTCCCTTCTCAGGGAGGAGACGACTCTGAACTGTTGGTTTCTAGTACTTTGTTTCCAAATCGGGTTGTTGGGTGGGGCGGGAGGTACTCTTTACCCGGCGGGTTGGAGTGGCCGGTGTGGGTGGGGAAGGGGCTCTCTTGGGGGGAATGAGACTCTGCACTGTTGTGTTTCTTTGCTATGTTTCTCTAGGTTGTTGGGAGGGGCGGGAGGTGTGCCGTACCCGGCGGGTTGGGGTGGCCGGTGTGGGTGGGATGGGGATCTAGTATTCTACACTCGTACCATCTGTTACTTGATGACAATTCAGGTTCGTTTCCACTGTGTGGAACTGACGATTGATGTTTGTATGCACGATTTGCTCTCTTGTGAGTGCTCTGCACCTCTGCATAACTGGCACAACTGTTTGAGTATCTTGACATGGGTGAGGTAGAAGGGACACAGCCTAATCAACCATTACGCTTGCTGTCATGAAATGTCCGAGGGCTCAACAATCCGCGAAAGAAGAGACTGGTTCTGGGGTATCTAGCGCGGCACGGTGTCTCTGTTGCAATGCTGCAGGAAACACACTTAATGTCGGGACCGTCTCCGCTGTTTGCAGTCCGATGGGCCTCCAGTAGAGTGTTCTCTTCATACTCCAATTATGCTAGAGGGGTGACAATTTTGGTGAGACGGGGTGTGCGTTTTACTCTCGAGGGATCAGAGGCTGACTCGGCGGGCAGGTACTGCATGGCATGGGGTAGGCTATTTTCACACAGGGTGCTATTTGTCTGTTACTATGGCCCCAACGCGGATGACCCTTCCTCCCTTCTCACAGTGTGGGGTAAGGCCCAGTCAATGGGGATTGCGCATATATTTTTGGCGGGGATTTCAACACCGTGCTTCGCCCCAATGCCGACAGGTCCCACCCTCAGCCACTACACTACACGCATACTCAGCGCACACTGTCGCATATAGTTGAGGAGTACCGTCTGACTGATGCCTGGAGGCACTTACACCCAACACAGAGGCAAGGCACACATTACTCTTCTATCCACTCCTCTTGGGCACGCCTAGACTACATTTTTTGCTCTGCAGGGCTCTCTTCCTGGATAGTTGCTGCGTCCCACCTGGCTCGCACCCTTTCCGATCATGCCCCGGTATGTGTGTCATTGTGTATTCCACAGGACGCATCTCCCTATCTCAGTTGGCGCCTTAACCCGGCATATCTTACAGACTCCACCTTCAAGGCAGAGCTGGAGCAAGACATCCGAGACTTTTTTGACCGCAATATAAACTCAGTCTCCAGCATTACCACAGTTTGGGAGGCTTTTAAAGTTACGGTCAGGGGGTGGTGTATTGCCAAAGGGGGGGGAGTCCTTCGGTCCCTCAGGGATGAGTTGCGGAAACTTGAACGTGAACTGAAACATCTCGAAAGGGAGGCGGAGAGTAACCCACCCAACTACGCAGCTAGGGCTACCCTCCGTGAAAAACTGAATGACTACACAGAACTGGCTGACAAAGAATGCAATTTCCTGGGTAAGCCGCACGCAGCGCGCATCTATGGCGAAGGGGATAGGCCCGGTAAGGCACTTGCCTCCGCGATAAACCCCCCTAGATACCACAACTATATCACAACGCTGTTAGATGAACCCGAGGTACCTCAGCGAGCACTGCCGGAGCAGCTTCGGATCCTAGCTGACCACTATTCCAAACTCTACACTTCCCAACGGTCTAACCCCACTCCCCTGAACACTTACCTTGACGATACTGCACTTGCATGGTTAGGTCCCTCCCAACAAAAATTCCTCCATCATATACTTGAACTAGAGGAGATCACAGACGCGATAATGTCCATGAAGTCCGGAAAATCGCCCGGTTCGGACGGTTTGCCGATCGATTTTTATAAAGCCTTCATGCACATTCTCGCCCCGATACTGCAGCAGGTATTCTATGCGGCGCTTGAAGAGGGCATCCTGCCGACCACTATGCGGGAAGCCCTTATAACATCGCTCCTGAAGCCTGGCAAAGTCCCTGAGTCTTGTGACTCGTACAGACCCCTCTCCCTTCTGAACTCAGATGTAAAAATACTAGCCAAAGTGCTTGCATCGCGTCTTAATTTACTGATGGAGCGGCTGGTATTACCTGACCAGGCGGGCTTCGTTCCTAACCGTGCCACCTCCCATAACCTGCGCACCCTCCAGGCTGTCATCCAGGATATTACGCCCAAGTGTGAGGCTGCGGTCGTTTTTTTAGACGCTACCAAGGCGTTTGATTCCTTGGAATGGGACTACCTGTTAGCTCTGTTGGAGCGGATGGGGTTCCCTTTCAGCTTTCTTGACTGGATACGATTGCTCTACCATCAACCAGTGGCCTCAGTTTTACTGAATGGTTCCCGGTCCCCCCCTTCGGGATTCACAGAGGCACAAGGCAGGGATGCCCACTATCCCCGGTCCTGTTTGCGCTCGCCATAGAACCCTTGGCGGCCAAGCTGAGGCAGCACCACAACCACAGGTCACTTATATACCCGGCTAGACAGCTGCTCGTTGCGCTCTATGTCGATGACATGACTCTCTATGTCCATAAGCCCAGGGAGAATCTGAACCCCCTTCTCCGAGAGATTACTAAATTTGGTGGTTTCTCGGGCATTCAAATCAACTGGTCGAAGTCGGCTCTCTTTCCGCTTACAGACATTACAACACAGTTCCCCCTAGATTACCCTGTCATCTGGGAGGCGGATGAAATCAAATATCTGGGTATTAATGTAACGAGGCGTCGGGACACCATTATTAGAGCCAACTACGGTACGGTCCTGGATACGTTAACAGATAAAGTTTCCAGGTGGATACATCTTCCCCTGTCGATGGCAGGCCGTATCTCCCTGATTAAAATGGTAGTGCTACCCAAATTATTGTATTTGTTCACTAATATTCCGTATAACCCTGGCCCTCACTTCTTTCGTGCTCTTACTTCCCAAATGTCCAGATTGATATGGGGCGGCAAGCAGCCGCGAATCAGCATGCGCACCCTTATGCTCCCTTATAACCAAGGAGGCTTTGATGTTCCGAATTTTCGGAGATATTACGACTGTGCGCAGGCTCACTTTGCGGCATACTGGCTTCACCCCCCTCCATTTATGGCCCATCTGGCTGTGGAGGATGGCTACATGAGGCCGACGCCACCGTCGGGCTATCTCTACACCGAATCCAAAATCTCAGACCGCGACCCCAGCACGGTGGATTGCACAATTCTCGCCTGGAGACACCTGGCTGACGCTCTAGACACACCCTTTTTATACTCGCCTCTGATGCCGCTCGCTCACGATCCCAGACTCCGGGTGGCCTGCGAGGAATTAGGACGCAAGATGCTCACGCGCCTGGCGCTACGCACATGGGGGGATCTATACCTTCAAGGTAGTTTTCGAACGTCTTCACAGTTTTTTGGCGATGAATCTCTGTCCGTTATGGACACCTTTCTATATGTGCGCTTGCGGCAAAACGTGAAGGCAGTCACCCCTAACTTCCCAGATGAGCCTGAGACAGTACAGCCCCTTCATTCCCTCCTTCAGACCGAGGCTCCGAAACACGTTGTCTCGTTACTATATAAACACACACAGGCGGCAGGGTCCCCACCTGCTTTGAGGGCGAGACAAGACTGGGACGCCGACCTCCAGACCCCAATGACTGACGAACAATGGACGGAGAGCTGTGCTCATGCCGTGGCCGTAACGGGCAATGCACGCCTTCGACTCATACACTACAAATTTTTGCATAGACTTTACTACACGCCAGCTAAACTGCACCGTTTCCGCCTCCGGGAGGATGACAGGTGTGCCCGCTGTGGGGCCGAGGGCGCGGATTTTTTCCACCTCGCGTGGTCGTGTCCCGGTGTGGCTGCTTATTGGGAGGAGGTATTTGCGGCCGTGTGAGACATGATCGGGGTGTCTGTGTCCCCCTGCCCGAAGATAGCATTATTGGGGCAAGCCGGCCTTAATCTGCAAGCTCACCGTAAATTCTTTGCTCTGAGCTTCCTTATAGCGAAGCGCCATGTGGCGTGCCGCTGGGGGCGCGGTCGCGCACCAAAATTTAAGGACTGGCTTGCGACAATGACTACCTGGCAAGACCACTTGCATAATTACGCCGAACTCCTTCCCCACAAGTCGAGGCCTAAGGACATATGGGGCCCGTTTACAGCGTACCTTCTGCGACTCCAAGCCCTTGCGCAACCAGATACTGCCACACCGGGAGATGGGGAGGCTTCTGGGACACCCCGCCTGATACCACACTCCTAATACATCACGCCAAAGCGCTGCGGTCTCTAGGGTTGATTGCTTTGGATGCTCTACTGCCCGCCTTCCTGCGGGCAGCATTGCCCCTGCTGCGCTGCATTGTCCACAGTTCGCCCTTGTAACATACTACACCTCTACCACCTCTGCTTCACCCGGAATGAGCGCTCTACACGTTTAGATACTGCACCAGGCGCTACCCTTCTATAGACTGCTTCTACATCCCCTCCCCCTTTAAACGATAACCTGCTGTCGGAGTTGTGACCTTGATCCACCGTGAGGGAGAGACGGACAGGCTGCGTTGGCCACACTTGCTTGTCGAACCACACACTGGCGATGTTGTTGACAGTTTTTTCTTTGGGGGGAGAGGGAGAAAATCAAATGGAAAATGAAAACCTCATGCATTCTCTGCTCTTTATTCGTTGTCAACTCCGTTATTCTAGAATGCTGCCACACACAGCTCCCTATAGTTCTGAACGCGGCCGGCCCTGCGGGGTTGTAGGCGGCTTGCTGTGTCAGATGTCATACTCTTCATTATTATACTTCTTGTTGGACTCTGGGATTGCTGCCGGCCTGCACCCGCAGGATGTAGGCGTTTACAGCTGTGTATTTAATAACTGCTTCAATAAAGGTTTTCACAAAAAAAAAAAAAAAAACAATACATTCATCCGTATGTTACACCATTCTCACCAGATCAACAATGCTACTAATTGTTGGATATGTGGCCGACTCCCTCCCTATCAGGACTACAAGGGAGCTCTGCCCCTCTTTCCTTACCCGTTTACACATAATGGTTCCTGTGGTGCATGGTTTAGTTTAATATCCTCCTTAGACACTGAATCCCGTGTTTCCCAAGGCAAATGGATATGGGGAAATCTGAACACAGTCATGAACAAAGCATGTTTCCCAGACGAAGAAGGTCTTCCGCAAATGACAGGGACCGACCTAGAAAATGAAGTGTATGGATTAGGTAATTTCACACTTGACCTCATGATTCTAAATGTTCAGTCAGAAACTAGTCCAGACCTGCCCTCTATATCAGTGTTACCAGCAAAGGGTGTATTATGCGTCAGAAAGAATGGTTCAGTACATCTAGGCCATAGTGAATGTACTACTGTGGTCGAATTCAGTGATGAAGGCAAGTCTACATTCAAAGCTTCCCGACATTCCTATTTCATTTGTGGTCAGACGGCCTATGTACGTTTACCTCTAGATTGGGATGGTACTTGTTTCATTGCATTCCTATTGCCACCAGTTTTTCTAGCCCCATCTGATTATCACAGGAATTCCCGCCTCATTCACGTTAGACAAAGGAGAGGTCTCCCAATAGTTGATCAGACTGAAACTACATGGGAACAATATACAGACTTCAATAAAGGATTCTTTCCTTATCTAGGCACTGTCTCAAATAGTAAACTGATACGCAAATTAACCAGAATCCTTGAAGCAGTAGTGAATGAGACTACTTCCGCTTTGGGCAACTTAACAGAGGAGCAGTCTGCTATGAGACTTGTTGTTCTTCAGAACCGCCTTGTCCTGGACGTCATCCTGGCCGATAGGGGCGGAGCTTGTAGAGTCATCGGATCCAGTTGTTGCGTGTTTATTCCTAATAACGCGCCATCAGTCTATAAGACCATCACCAGACTTCACGAAATTGCCCATCAGATACATCAGAACCCAGACTCCTGGACTTGGTCCGGTTGGCTCTGGAGTGTAGTAACAGCCTGGGGATGGAAGCTACTGTCATTCCTAGGGATTGTATTGGCCATAGTATTCAGTTGCTGTCTGTGTCTTCAATGTGGGCCAGCGATTTGCGGCCTGTGCGCCACAGCTTGTATTCCTCGCCCAAGTTCACGTTCCCATTCCCGAATAAAGAAAGAAGAACAGATGATGTTATATGAACAAATAGACGGTCTCATGAAAATAGATATATCCTGAAGGGTCCGTAGGGGACAAGGAGGGAATGAGGTAATTGAAATTTTTATGGTCGGATAAGTCCCCTAACGTGTACCCCAACGTCTCTATGTACGAGTTTAAAGTGCATGTAACTTCCCTCCGCAACCGAATTTGAAGACGCAAATACATTTGCGTCCAACGTCAACATGTCCTCTATCAGATCCACCATGAATGGATTGATAATTCAGTTCCTAACTATGCCATGCCAACGTCTTTACATGGTGCACTTTCACGTTTTCCTGGCTCTGCCGAGCTAGGCCCTGATTTCTGCCTTCGAACCACTTCTGTCTCTGCCTCTGAAAGCTGCAGCGCGGAGATGCATCCCTGACCTCTGCCTTACTTCCTGCCTAGCGAAGCGGTGCCTGGCTCAACCTGGCCTGCCTGCCAAAACAGTATTTTGCCTTCGAGTTATCTGTTCAGCCTCCTCAAAAACACATTCCTGTCTAGTGATTTAGGTAAACATATCCCCGGCTGCAGAGCAAAGAGCAAGTCTTCCTGTCTCCATGCAAGTATTTTACAGTTCCCGTTGCCATAGTAGGCCCATGGCCCCGCACGTAGACACGTAGACACATATGCACGCACTAGCATTCAGTATAGTATAGCCTCTGCCCGAGAGACATTTTACTCCAGATAATACATCCTCCAAACATAAGATACCAGATATGTTATAGGTCCAGGTCGTTCTGACATCCCAGACTTCTGTCTCCTTTACTAGTGTTAAAGTTCTCCCCAGTTACACGTCTATGTCACGTCATGCTAGTTGCGTGCGCATCCGCACTTCCTGCTGACTCTGCAGAATTCTCTATGCACCCACCCACTTATGACACGTTTCTGTGACGTTTCCAGCACACACCTCCGTGCACACCTTTGTACACGCCTTTATGCTACGCACATGTGTTCTTATCACTTGTCACGCCTACTGTATCCATTGCCATAACACAGTTTTACTATATATGTCATGTACTGTTAATAAATCGTTGACATCTTTTTGCCATCATTGCATATACCCCCGAACCCTTGTATTGATGGAATTGATTTCCATGGCTCGAGCCATCCTGATTAAAGCCCGAATGACTCAGACACCCCGGACTCTGACTCTCATTTGATTGAGCTATTCTTTTACTTGTCTGTAATTATATGGTAAAACTAGTACGGTAAATTATATTTACCACACAGCCAAGAATTACAGAAAGCTTGGCATGACCAAAAGGCTGTTCTGGTTGAGTACCAGCCAGGGCAGAAGGTGTGGGTGTTGGACCCAGTGGGCCCAGCAGCACTCCAGGACAAATGGACTGGACCCTACCCTATCATTGAGAAAAAGGGAGAAGTCACCTATGTGGTTGACTTTGGAACCCCTAGGAGCCCCCACAGGGTGCTCCATGTAAATCGTTTGAAAGCATTTGTTGACAGGGAAGACATGAGTCTCCTCATGGCCACAGATGGGGATCAGGAGGAAGAGAGTGACCCTCTCCCAGACCTGCTTTCCCAGAACCCTGATGATTGTTCAGTTGATGGAGTAGCCTTGGCAGGCAGCCTCACTGAGCAGCCACAGGTGGACTGCAGACAGGCCCACAGACATATGTTTTCACTCACACCCAGTCAAACTAACTGGTGCACCCATGAGGTGGACACTGGTGACAGTCTGCCTGTGAAGAATAAGATCTACAGGCAACCTGACCATGTCAGGGATTGTATAAAGGCTGAGGCGCAAAAGATGTTGGAGCTTGGAGTGATTTAGCCATCAGAGAGCCCATGGGCTAGCCCAGTGGTCCTTGTGCCAAAACCTCATACCCAAGATGGAAAGAGAGAAATGGGGTTTTGTGTGGACTACAGAGGTCTCAATGCTGTCACTAGGACAGATGCACATTCCATTCCAAGAGCAGATGAGCTCATTGATAAATTGGCTTCTGCCAAGTTTCTGAGCACATTTGATTTGACAGCTGGCTACTGGCAGATCAGACTAGCTGAAGAGTCAAAAGCCAAAACAGCATTCTCTACCCCTAGTGGACATTATCAGTTTGTGGTAATGGCCTTTGGTTTGAAGAATGCACCTGCCACCTTCCAAAGGTTGGTGAATCAAGTCCTTGCTGGGTTGGATGACTTTTGCGCAGCATATCTAGATGATATTGCTGTCTTTAGCTCTATCTGGGAGGATCACCTGATCCAACTGAAGAAGGTTCTGGAGGCCCTGCAAAAGACAGGCCTGACTATCAAGGCTACCAAGTGCCAGATAGGGCAGAGCATGGTTGTGTACCTGGGGACACCTAGTAGGTGGGGGGCAGGTTCAACCACTGGAGAGCAAGATCCAGACCATACAGGACTGGGCTCCTCCAACTACCCAGACACAAGTCAGAGCCTTCTTGGGCCTGACTGGGTATTACAGAAAATTTGTAAAGAACTATGGGTCCATTGTGACACCATTGAATGACTTGACATCCAAGAAGATGCCCAAAAAGGTTCAGTGGAGAGTTAGCTGTCAAAAGGCATTTGAAGACCTGAAGAAGGCCATGTGCTCTGCACCTATCCTGAAGAGTCCTGACTACTCCAAACAGTTAATTGTACAGACAGATGCTTCTGAGTTGGGGGTGGGAGCTGTGCTTTCACAACTTAATCAAGATGGTCAAGACCAGCCCATTGCTTTTATTAGCAGAAGGCTGACCCCCAGGGAGAAACGTTGGTCAGCTATTGAGAGGGAGGCCTTTGCTGTGGTTTGGGCCCTGAAGAAGTTGAGGCCATACTTGTTTGGTACTCACTTCCTAATTCAGACAGACCATAAGCCCCTCTTGTGGCTAAATCAGATGAAGGGTGAAAATCCCAAATTGCTCAGGTGGTCCATTTCCCTACAGGGGATGGACTTTACAGTGGAGCACCGCCCAGGGACTGACCATGGTAATGCAGATGGTCTCTCCAGGTACTTCCACTTAGAACATGAAGACTTATCTGGTCAAGGTTAAGTTTAATGTCCCTGCGTTTGGGGGGGGGGGGGTTGTGTAGGAGAGTAGGGTCTGCTATCCTATGGTCACCCCAATTTTCGCTTTTTGCTTCACTGGTTTTCGACTTACTGAGGCTGTGGGCCTGCTAATCAGACCCCCAGCCTGCTGTTCTCTCTCTAAATTTGTAATACATGTGCTATAGGTACATACCACAATTGGAAATGGACTCCTTGTCAGCCCCTGTACCATGCACTATAGGTGCTCAGGGCATAGGTGCCACCAAGGCCTACCAGGGGCTGAAGCATAGCTTTTTCCACCGCTGGCTGGTTCTTAAATTGACACAACTGGCTGATCACTCAGCTGGGGCAAGTGGGTGTAATCACCCCTTGCTTAGATATAGTATACCTATATCTAAACCTATATCTGGACACATATAAACCTGTGAGTCACTCCTATGGAAGGCCTTATGAATCCTGGAGGCAGAGTGCGTGGTCTAATGTGAGATGGAGCTCTGGCATGAGCTGAGCCTGTCTGCAGCTGTCGGGAACAACTCCCTAAGCTGTTCCGAGATAATGCCATACCATATACTATTAAGTGCCTTATAATCCTCGCGGTTATATAGCAACTTTGGTATGGCTTTATCAAAACATGTCGTGTAAGGTGTCATACGAATTGGAATACTACACCCTCGCCAGTTCTGGTGACGGGGGTAGCATTCCACCCCTCTAGAGGGAGAAGACATGTTACTTTACTGAAACGCGGTTGATTTTAAAAGAGCCTCAGATCCACAAAATGGATGCCTCTGCCACAGACACGGGTCTGGCCTCCTGCTGCTGACCGAAACTCAGCAGATGGTGGCCTGGACAAAGGGATTCCTGTCGCAGGGCGGTGTTACACCACCCCAGACAGGAGATAGTGGATTGTAGCAGGGAGGTTTGAAAGAAACCAGACACTGCCTGGGGAGCACAAGGCTGCCCCTTGCATAATCCGGCCAAACCGGTTCTGGGGCTCACCAGCCCCAGTCCCAGCGTGGCCTGGATCAAAGGAAAGGGGTGTATCCACCCCCTTCCTGGGTCCCACCCATAGGAGGGGACCTAGCAGGTAATCCAGCCCACCAGATTCGAATAAGAGTGGGAGCAGTGCCAATGCAACTCAGATTATCCTGAAGAAACATAAGAAACGAAACTCTGGACCCTTCGACATCCTCCTCAACGTAGAAGACTGAAGAATCTCCCTTGTCGTCAAGTAGTGACCACTCTGTGCACACAGGTACCATCCAGCAACTCGGCCCTTGCTTTGTTGCAGTTCCCGCCGGAACTTGAGCAACAGAGATCGACGAGATCAAGCTTGCCTGCCTTCCTCCAGCCCGATCCACAGTCCCTGCAGAGCTGAGACCCGTGGAGGCGACCAGAAGCGTGGGGCACACCATTTTGAAAAGGCCACGAGATGCTGACCGTGCAGCCCACGAGTGACCCTCGTAGCTGTACACTGGGGTTTGAGAAGCCCCAACCCTGAGCTGCTCTTGCACCGAAGCTCACCCCTCGACACTTGACGAGTGCTGCTTGGGGCCCTTCTGCTTGTGTTGGCTAGACGCGTTGGCCCGGTCACTTGCCAGCTGGCTTGTGGCCCCTGTGCTGACGAAAACCTTAAACCGACTTGCTTTTCTGGTTGCTCCCAATTTGCACCAGCTCCTGTGAAAAGGAGCCCCTGCTCTGACCCTCCTGATCCGAGTGAGAAGCGATCTCCCGGTTTCGCGTGAATTGCTTTTGCCAAGTGCTGTTTGCTCCAATCTTGAAGCCGATGGCGCTGACGGCGAGAGCCTGCGTGAGACAGATCGTGACCTGCTCCTGGACGTCGCAGATGCCCCAGAGCCCACGTGACAGCGGAGAGAAGCTCCTCGACAACCATCTGATTGCGCCCGACATTGCCTGGTTCCGTCCTGGTTCCACCCTGGTCACTGCTGAGTGACCCAGACTCTGTCCCCTCTGCTTTCAGATACTTTTCAACTTCGATCCACCCTTGGATCACACCGGACACTTCTGCTTCCCATCGCCTGCAGCATCTTCAGCTCCAAGCACCAAGAGTCTGCGTGTCAAAACCCGACGCCATTTCGACCCTATGCACCCGCTTCCTGTGGGTGAGGTAACATTGCAACGCCAGTGTTCCCACACTGGTACACACCTCTAGGGTCTGTGTCTTAAGTTTTGTTCCTTTAGGTTCAGCGGAAGTATCTTTAAACTCTACTTGTGTAACTTTTACGCACCATTGACATTGCATTGGTGCAAGCCGCACTTTACATGCTGCACCCGAATCCCGCTGGCTTTTCCCGACTTAAGCATTGCTAGTCCAGACTGCTCCCAGCGAGTCCCTAGGCCCTAGGCCTAACCACTGTTCGATTGGTATCTCTTATACCACTTTTTTAATATATGGTTTGAGTGGCCACCCGCCCTCATCCATAATTGTACAACTTTGTATGTTATACTGTGCTTTTGATTTAACGCTTCTGCCCCTTTGCTCATAAAGAGTACTGGGGATTATTTTAGAAATAAACACATATATTTTTATAATATATTCCTGTGTGGTGTCCTTTCATTTGGTATTACAGGATTGTATGTGGTAAAACAGCTCGCTTAACACGACCTCTTAAGTTAAGCCTTTAAGGCTGCTTAGTCCATGCTACCCCTAGGATAGCTTGTCTCACAAGGTTGACTTACAACCAGACACCATAAGGGATTGTTTGGGCTGATACAAGGTGGTTCCAGAATTGGAAACACCACATATCAGGCCAACTTCTCACACAAATTCTAACGGATCACGGTGGTTTTCTAAGCTGGATCTGAACGCTGGTTACCACCGGCTGGTACTGGAGGAGGAGAGTCGCTAAATTACCACTTTCAGTACCAACGGTGGCATCCCGAAACCCTTCAAGATATAAACGCCTCAAGTTCAGGATATCAACGGCTGCCGAAGTATTCCAAGACACGGTAAAGGAGATCCTGATCTGGCTGCTGGGCGTACTGAATGTAAGTGATGACTTTCTCATCCACTCACAAACTGCCGACGAGCACTACAAGCACTTCAGAGCCCCGCTGAAAAGACACCAGGACCATGGTATCACTCTCCACCGCAGAAAATGCCTGTTCTTCCAGAAGCAAATAGAGTTCTTCGGGTACACATTCAAAATAGAAGGGATCCAGGTGGGCCTGCGAAAGACCCAGGCGATCAAAGATGCGACAGCTCCAATAACGGTAGCCGAAGTACGAAGCTACCCCTGGATGGCCATGTATTGTGGCCGATTCATACCTGATCTAGCCACAATCGCAGAACCACTCCGGTACCTCACATGTGCCTATGCCATTTGGCAATGGGGAGCGACTGAAGAGGCAGCAATCCGAGCTGTTAAGAGCGCCCTCCTTGACCACACTACGCTAGTGTACTTTAACCCCACTAAGCTAACCGAAATACTAGTAGACGCCAGCCCTTTAGGCCTCTGGGCTTTCCTCATGCAAGAACAGGAACCAAGAAGATGGGCAGCCCTGGCCTACGCCAGCAAAGAGCTCTCATCAACTGAAAGGCGATATGCCCAAATTGAGACGGAAGCCTTGGCTATCGGTTGGGCGTGCTGCCATTACCACCTATATGTTTGTGGCCAGTCATTTCGAGTCATCACAGACCACCAGCTGTTGGTGCCACTGTTCAAGGGCTCAGCACTCATCCTGCCCCCACAAACGAGCGGTGGGCCATTGGACTCCAGCAGTATTAGATGGAGCTTGTGTCAAAAAGCCTGCCGATTTCCTCTCGAGGCACCCAGCCCTGCAGGAGAATGGAGCAGAAGAGCCAGACACTGTAGCAATAGTATCATATCTGTACATGATCTCCACCATTACGTGCTCCAAGGCGCTGACTCTAGAAGACGTGGCCGCAGCCACAAAAGGGGTCCCGGTCATCACCAAAGTCCGTGACACCATCCAAGGAAGGCGCCAATTCCTACAGTCAGCCAATTCATGGCCAGTTCCCGAGAAGGAAAGCCTCATGCAAATGTGTACGATAGGCAAAGAAGTGAGCGTCAAAAAGAAGCGAGCATCACTAGAGAGGGGTTCCTACTGAGAGTATCTCAGATCATCATCCCGGCATCCCTCCAACAACAAGCAACCCAGTTAGACCAGGCGGGCACCAAGGAATGAGAAGATGAAAGCTTGCATGAGGGCAAAGGTCTGGTTTCCAGGACTAGAAGCCCGAGTCGAAGAAACTGTCAGTAGATGCTATGCCTACCTAGCGACAAGAGTGCCAGAAAGAGCTGTGCCGCTCCAAACAGAAGATAACTGAAAGGGTCCTTGGGAAAAAGTGAGCAGCGATTTGGGGAGTTTTCCAGATGGCGAGATGACCCTGGCCCTGATCAACAGTTACTTGAAATATCCCATTGTGGAGGTTGTCAGCTCTACCACCTTCTCCCAAGTAGCCTCAGTGCTTGAAAAGGTCTTCGCAATGTTCGGGTGTCCTAGTGAGCTCAAGAGTTACAACGGACCCCCGTTCTAGGGCAATGAGGTCCGAGAATTCCTACTTTACCGCCGCATCACTCTACAATGGCCCCAGTCTAACGGCGAGATTGAAAGATTTATGAGGACTCTCAACAAGACTCTTCGCATTGTAGTGGCTGAAGTCGCAGATCCTGAACGGCACCCACAGAGGTTCCTACGAGAATACCGGAGCACCCCCCACCGCTCTAAACGCCAGGCGCCGTAGGAGCTCATGTTCAACGGCGTTCACCGTGACACTCTCCCACGTTCCCGGGGAGCGGCCCCAAGCCCCTATGATGAGGAAGGCACTATCAGGAGGAGAGAAAAGCGAAACCTCTCTGCCAGTCAAATCCGAAGAGCAGTCTCCTGAGAGCTATTAAGGGGGGACACTGTAATAATAAGAGACAGGAGACCTGGAGGTAGGTTCCAGACCTGCTACAAACCCGGTACTGGACAGAGGTCAGCATATGGATGAAGCCCTGGAAGGGTGGGAGACAAGCAGAGCCGAGCAGTTCTCGCCTGGAAAAAGCCAACCGGCATGACTATCACCTGAAGGCTGCCCCACCCCATGAGGAGGACGCTAGAGAGAGCACAGTAGCCCCTTCAACATCCAGGGGACCTGGATCTTCCTCGGGCCTCAGAAATATAAACCACAGGTGTTAGACCTGGCACCATTGGCGTGAGTCTCCCTTCCATTTTTCGCATTTGTCTCCTCTGTGTATGCTGGTGTTAGATGCTCTGGGCGCTGTGCCACTGCCATTCAGTGCCACGGCGCGAATGCTCCCTGTTGTAATTTGACTGTATGAATTAGTATAATCCTAATAGACCCAATGAACATGATAGGAAAGTCGAAATTAGTATGCCTGAGCTGCAAATATGAAGACAATTCTTTGTATCTTCTGTGATTGAAAATACCACTTTTAGGAAGTAGGTATTTTCTTGACTAAACCTTCCAGTGTGCTCTGCTGTTATATGCATTGGCTGTCTGTTTTGGGGGTCAGGGGAGGCTGAATAGAGAGATCCGCAGTGGAGTATGGGGAGGGGCTACCCTTTGATCTGAGCAGGGCTGTGCCTGGGAAGTGAATGATGGCTCTATCTCCCACTGTGCGTCTGATGGCAGACCCTTTCTTTCTCAAAGGCAGAATGCAGCCTTGTAAACAAAGTGCTCCAGGACGACACCAAACAGGTTCTGGCTGGGTTCAGTGATTTGTGACTTTTTGAGAACATAGAATTTTGGGGTATATAGACCTGTGCTAAGACCCCGAGACGGTGTGTTACTTCTGGATGTCAAGATGTACCTCTGTCCGTGTAACTAGAGGGAAAGGACTCTGAAACTTTCATCCTTCTTGCTGAAGCAACTACCCAAGAGCCTGTTTTGAGCTTGCCTCCTGTCGAAGTCTCAGGGACATTACACTTCTCCCATCAGCCATCCGGATTCCTATTTGAGGGGAATCTACTCACAGGTGAGACCTCTGTTGAGAAGTCCAAGCCTCTGGTTCTACTGCGGGAAACGCGGACTGAAAGTCATCGCAATCGCTATTGTGGGCAGCGGCAGCTGAGGAGCTGTTGCCGCTGAGAGCCCGCATTTTCCTGTGCTACCAAAATCATCGATATCGCTATTGTGGGCCGCCGCAGCTGAGGAGCTGTTGCCGCTGAGAGCCCGCATTTTCCTGTGTTACCAAAGCCATCATTATTGCTATTGTGGGCCGATGCAGCTGAGGGGCTGTTGCCGCTGTGAGCTCGCATTTGCCTGTGTTACCAAAGTCATCGTTATCGCTATTGTGGGCCGCCACAGCTGAGGAGCTGTCGCTGCTGAGAGCCCACATTTGCCTGTGTTACCAAAGTCATCGTTATACGCTATTTTGGGTCGCTGCAGCTGAGGAGCTGTGTCGCTGAGTGCCCACATTTGCCGTCCTGCGAGAATCATCGCTATCGCTATTGTGGGCCGCTTTGCTGCTGAGAGCCCACACTTGCCTGTGTTACCAAAGTCATTGTTATCGCTATTTTGGGCCGCTGCAGCTAAGGAGCTGTGCCGCTGAGTGCCCGCATTTGCTGCCCTGCCAGAATCATCGCAATCCCTATTGTGGGCCGCTGCAGCTGAGGAGCTATGCCACTGAGTGCCTGCACTAGTCCCCACTTCAAGGATCTTGTTACCACCTGCGTATGCCGCTTGGTGACCGCCTTTTACCTGGGAGCTGTGGCTGCTGCGAGTCTGCCTTTCATCACTGCTGCTTCCTTTAAATTTCAGGTACATTGTGCAACACCAGGTCACATGGACCCCGGCCTCAAACTAAGTTTGTTCCACACGCTTTTTTGAGTGCCTTTATTGCTTTTGAAGTGAACCTGTAAGTATGTGCATTGTGGCCCCTTGAGCGCACGTTAGCCTTGTGTTCAGTCTATATAAAGATAACTATTTTTCTATTACTGCTTATGGTGTACGTTTGTAGCGTCTTCCCTGCGTTATTGTGTATGGTCATAAATGCTTCACACACTGCCTCTGAGATAGGCCAGTCTGCTTGTGCTACGCTACCACAGGGTTGAGCAGGGGTAATTAAAGGGTGAAGCCTCCTTACTCTGACTTAGGAAGTAGGATCCCTATTTGGACTTTGGTGCCAGCCGCTGCCAAC
Source organism: Lissotriton vulgaris (assembly GCF_964263255.1). Lineage (NCBI taxonomy): Eukaryota > Metazoa > Chordata > Amphibia > Caudata > Salamandridae > Lissotriton > Lissotriton vulgaris. The sequence continues at coordinate 169,289 of NW_028246568.1, forward strand.
TAGAGTTCCCCATTTCTAACACCAGAGGCCTCATTTATGAAAAGTGACGCATCGCTGCGAGAAAACAGCGATGCGTCACTTTTCATTGCGACCCCAATGATGCGTCATATTTACAATATGACGCATCATTGCGCAAGGAATTACAGATACGTCAATATTTCTGACGCATCTGTAAGCGCAAAAGTGACGCATTGCTGGAGTGTGTCACAAAAGTGACGCAACTCCAGCAATGCGTCCTTTCACATGGGGAAAGCCCCATGTGAAAGGGCTTGCGTCAGTCTTACGCCTGCTGTGAGGCAGGTGCAAGATTTTGACGCAACAGCGTCCTAAAAGTGACGCAGTGAGATCTCATAGATTTCACTGCGTCACTATTACGAGGCTTTTTGCGGGGGAACGCCCCCTCTGCATAAATTATACCTGACGCAGGTATAATGAATGAAATGAAAAATTCCACTTATATAGCGCATAACTGCCCGAAGGCCTCGCAGCTCTGGTGACTGATTACTGTGTTCGACTGCAGGGCAGAGTTAGTACGCTTTTGAGAACAGGTAGGTTTTTAAGTCTCTCCTAAATGACATCAGATTGTCATTTTGTCTAAGGGACAGAGGCAGGGAATTCCATGCCTTCGCTGCTGAGCAAGTAAATGAACTGCCACCCCAACGGGCTTTCTTGATTTTTGCCGTAGTTGCCAAATGCAGAGAGGCCGAACGAAGAGTTCTAGACGGCACATAGGGCGGTACTAGGGGGAGCAGCACTGCCGGGCCAGTTTGATGAAAGGATTTGTGCAGAATGCACATGGCCTTGAACAATGTTCTTGCAGCCACTGGGAGCCAATGAAGCTCCTTTAGGGCAGTTCTCGCTGACTGCCAACGGGGGATGTTAAATAGTAAGCGCGCGGCACAATTTTGAGTGACTTGGAGTTTTTTTGTCACTGATGCCGGAGCCCCTAGATATAAAGCGTTTCCATAATCCAGGCGGGAGAGTATCAGGGCCTGTACCATGACCCTTCTCGCCTGGAATGGAAGTAAGGGGAGCACTTTCCTGAGCATTTTCATTAGCCCCACGCATACGGAGGCTGTTTTAGTGGCTTGAACCGAGAAATCCAGTGCTCTATCCAGCCAGATTCCCAAACTCTTTATCTGGTCCTTTGGGAGAGGAGGGGCGCCGAGACACGAAGGCCAGTTCAACAGGAAGGTAGGAGAAGGGTTACCTAGTAACATGATCTCGGTCTTCTCCCCGTTGAGTTTGAGATGGGAGAGTTGCATCCACTCAGCATCAGCATCTAGACACGGACCCAGAGTGTTAGACGAACCCTCCTTGTGGTCCAATGAGACCACAAGTTGGGTATCGTCAGCGTAGGTGACAATCCGCACACCGTAGGGGAGAACAATCTTCTCTAGAGGCTGCATATAGACATTGAACAGTGTGGGGCTCAGGGAGGAGCCCTGAGGAACCCCACAGCTGAGCGGATGTTCAGATGATACCACCTCGCCCTAAAATACCTGGAAAAAGCGTTCCTCCAAAAAAGAGGTCAGCCACTTCAGGGCCGCGCCCAACACCCCCATGCCCTTCAAACGATGTAATAGGGTGGCATGGTTAACAGTGTCGAACGCGGCACTGAGGTCCAACAGTATGATAGCAGTTTTTCCACCTTGGTCCATTATTGCTCTGGCCGCCTCTGTGACCGCCAGAAGGGCGGTCTCAGTGCCATGTTGAGGACGGAACCCTGTTTGGGAGGCCTGTAAAAGTTTGTTGGACTCCAAGTAGTCCCCTAATGTTTAATTGATATGTCTCTCCAACAACTTACTCAACCACGGAAGCAGCGAGATAGGGCGGAAATTGGATAAGTTGTTAGAATCCAAGTTCGGTTTTTTCAGCAAAGCCCTAACGCGCGCACACTTCCACGTAGAAGGGACAGAGTTGGAGGTAATGGAGGTATTCAGAACTTCCAGCAAAGACGGGCGAATAGCGCCCATTGCTTTCTCTAGGGTCTGGGGCGGGGCTGGGTCGTTAGGAGATCCTGAGGTGACCTTCTGGACCAAAGTATCTAAAGCATTAGAATCCAGGAGTGGAAACGTGACCAGAGAGCATGATACATGCGAGTCTGAGTCTGAACCAGAGGGGGAGAATATGTCATCGCCATTTGTCGCAAATTGGGAGTAAATGGCCTGAATCTTCTGAGAGAAGAAGGTAGCGAGATCCTCACAGCGGGCCTGTAAACCCTCTGATGGTGGTCTTTCAGATGGAGGGGATATCAAAGATTTTGCAATTTTAAAAATTTTCCGGGGGGAGTTGGCCGTCATACTAATTTTAGTTTCATAAAACTCGGCTTGGGCAAGTTTTATCTGGCTCTTATAGGGCCTTATTGCTGATCTGTACTCTGAACTCTTAAGTTGAGAGCGATCCTTCCTCCATGCTCTTTCAGCTTTACGGCAGGCTTGTCTTAGCAGCCTAAGGGCGGGAGAGTACCATGGAGCAACTTTAGATCTTTTTATTGTTTGCAAAAAACACTTCGAAAGGACTAAATCCAGAGTGCTAGAAATCCAGTTGTGAAAATTAAGGACAGCTAGATCAGGATTCGTCGTTTTCCGAGGCGGCTGTTCGGAGAGGGCCTGTTCCCATGTAGGAAGCGGAAGGGCATTCCATTTCCTACCCCAATGCCTGTCGTGAGTTTGACCAATGATAGGGGTATTGATAGCCCATGTGAGGGGGACCAGAAAATGGTCCGACCAAGGCAGTGGTACCGGCGTTTCAGCAGAAAGCGTGTCTAAGTTGCTAAATATATGATCCAAAAGATGACCCCTGTTATGTGTCGCCTGAAACCCCTTTTGCGTCAGGTTAATAGCCTGAAGGTTTAGTCGAAGATTGTTAGCCGCGGCATCAAGAGGGTCATCTAAATGCAAATTTAGGTCCCCTAACAAAGTGAAGTTGTCTGAGGTCAGCACAGAATTAGCGACTAAGTCCGTGATGTCGGAAATGAAGTCGCCGAGCGAGCCTGGTGGTCGATAGACCACGATACCAGAAAAGGTACTTGTGGGGGACAAATATAAAGAGAAGTATAAGCTTTCACATGTTAAAGAGTTTGAGGAAGTGATACGGCAGCTGTAAATGCCCTTATAGATAATAGCCAATCCCCCACCCCTGCCTAACTGGCGAGCAAGGCGTTTAATGGTATAGCCTTGGGGGATGGCCCAGACTACAGTAGGGTCGTTTTGGAGCTGCAGCCAAGTCTCTGTTAAGAAAAGGGCGTCTGGATTGTATTCCTCAATCAATAGTGTCAGTTCAGTGTGGTGTTTAGGGAGTGAGCGACAGTTCAGAAGCAGCATTTTTATAATATGTGAAGGCTGATGTTTACTAACTTGTTTTCCTATAATCGGAGAAGGAAGGCTCCAATTACGGTAATTCTAATGTTCCAATAAAGTGCTCAAACAATTTTTAAAATTCGATATCTAAAATGTAGCAATATTACACTATTAAAACACAGTTTTAAAATACTTGTTCCAAATGCGTTCACTAGTGCGCCCGTTAGCGCGATGAGGTTTGATGAGATATAATGTAGCGCAGGGGTTTAGAAAGTGACGCTTCTGCTTAGATGCGTTACTTTGTAAATAGTGCGCAACAGGAGGCATGTTTTACGCCGCCGATGCATCACAAAAAGTGACGCACCTGCGGCGTAAAAGTGACGCACGTTATGAGTGAACTGAGAGAGCCAGTGACATCCCTGAGAGACTTTGAATGTCATGTGGGTAGCCAGCGGAACCACCGAGAGTACTTCAAGATCTGAGTTAGGATGGGATGTAACGAGTCGGTAGTCTAGCTGCACTCGGCCGGTCCGCGCCGGATATGTGACACCCACGCCTGAAGAGTGAGCGTGCAAATTAAAGAGGTGGGCGTGACCGCACGGGGTCAGTCCACAGCACAGTATACATGAGTGTGGTGTGTTTATTTTATGCGCAGCTGCAGCCTGCAAATGGATATAGCGACATCCTGTGGTGCATCCTCGGGATGCAACACCAAGTACTGATTACAGGCAATTATCCTTAGCGGTCCTACTACGCCTTTTAATTTATACCTTTGGGCGGGCCATGCCATTAGGGTTGAGGTGTAATACATCCGAGTTAAAGGGATCAGGTATGGTGGCCGGGTGGCCCACTATACTATACATATCATAAATGATAAAATTCAACTGCCAGAGTCACAATTTGTCAGGTGCCATAATTACTATTCAGTTACACGGCTGTCATCGATAATGGGGAATAATATGTAAAGTTTGATGCTCACTGTACCAAAATCCCTAAATACCGGTATTTACCAGGCATTTTTTCCCAATATAAATCAGCAAGAAACCTACCGAAATATTATATCCCGGAGATGCTTTAATGATAACAGACGTTAATACGTCTATCGGAATTGTAATCCTAATTAGTAACTAGAGGTACTTCAGTATGCGTATAGTGCCCTCAAGTGGCCATTATAGAACCTACAGAAAAATCATCCTGCACGTTTCCAAACAGATTACAGTGACGTCTTTCGATAGTAAATGTACTGCTATTCGCTCGTAAGCGCCGGCGCCATAATGTAAATGGTTCATAGTATTACAACATCTATGCAGCCCCTTACTAAAACCACAAGGTTCCTCTTCTTAAAATGCAAGTTGAAGCATGATAATGATTTTACAAAAAATATAATTCCTCACATTTGAAAGTATCGTAATTATTATTAGACAGTGATTTTCAAACCAATTGCAAATTGAACTCTATAAGGTTAAATACGTATATAGAAAATTATTGCAAATTTTTGCTAAACATATAAATTATCATTACTTATTTCTGACTAGCCACCTATTTATTAAAAAAAAAAAAATACGGAGTCTCTCCAACATGGCTGTCCTCGTTACCGGAAGTAAGCCCGGCGAGTGGCTGGCCCAGGCCCAGGTGTGTATAAGCAGAGTAGCTGAGGCTGTCCCAGAGAGCTCGCGGTCTGTATGAACCTTCTGCCGGGGCTATGGCGGCCGCCCGGGAGGATGACATGTTCGACTCGATTGTGATGGCTGAGGAGAGGTGAGAGCTCCTTTGGCGGATGCGCTGTATGGCACAGGCGAAAATGATTGTGTTGCTGTCAGTCTTCTGGATGGTATGCACTGTATGCTGTTCTATGCATCAGCTTCCATTGTCAGAGTAGAGAAGCGTGCTCGCTATTCTCATTCCTGGCAAAACCAGCATTAGAATAGTGAATAGGTTATAGGTTTCGCCTATACCAGAGGTGTTGGCTTAGCCAATTTATTTATGCGTTTTTATATAGCGCAGACTTTACCCGAAGGCGTCAGAGCCCTTCATAAAAGGAACAGAAAATTACAAGTGAATAAATTACAAAAGCAGACGTTAAGTTACAAGAGGTAAAAGTGACAACTTTGAGCAAACAAAATACATGAGGTAGCAAACAGTGCATTACAGGAGGAAAGAGTGACAAGTGTGCAGTTTAAAAGAGAAAATAAAGTACAATTAGAGGTAATATACTGCAATATATGCTAGACACTCAGGCAGAAGAACAAACGTTTCGTAGGCAATGGTGGCACTTGTGCAAGTATCAAAAGCAAACAAAATGTGAGAGGTAGCAAACAGTGTGTTACAAGAGAAAAGTGGTGTGTGCATGTTACAAAAGAGTACCAAACACAGGTACAAGGATAATACTGCATTAAATGGCAAACACTTCAACCACAAGAACACATTGGGAAGGCACTTCCAGAGTCATGGAGAATAGAGTTTTCAGTAATGGGAGGTCTTCCTTCAGATAGTAGAGAGGGTATGACTTACTTTTGGAGGTGTCTTTGGAGGAGGAGAACTTTGAAGTCCGTTATGAAGACCTGGGAGGAGGTGGTGGTCTGGAGCTGAGGCGGTAGTGAGTTCCAGATTCTCACCGCGTTGCCTGAAAAGGATTGGGCCATCGATCTTTCCTTCTTGAAAGTGGGAGGTTCGAGCAGTAGATTTTCCTCATTACGTGATGGTCTAGAGCAGGGGTCTTCAAACTGTGGGGCGCGACCCCCAGGGGGGCCGTGGAGTGGTGTGAAGGGGGTCGCGCATTCAGTCACACGCCTGCCCTAGCCTCCAGGGCTTCAGCCCTCCGCTTCCCCCGTCCTGTGTCTCAGCCCGGGCTGCTGCAATGAAACTCGAGCTGCTGGGGGCTCGGCTGGGCAGTGTCTGGAATCTTATCTCCGGCACGCCCGAGTTTTTCACAGGTCTTTAAAGACCATTAGCATATTTACATGCCTTTGTAAACTGGTTACAGAGGCTTAATGTTTTTTATGGTTCCAGTACCCCCTGGGCCCCCACTCTGCCTATTCCTTACATTTGTATTTTTGCTGTAGTGTGAGAATGCATTTAATGAAAAGGAATATAAAGTTGGGTTGCCAAAAGTAAAATGCCTACTCTTGACACTAAATAGTTATAAATAAAAAAGTATGTATTAATTAGTTATGTGACTTTTCTGTCATTGTTCTTTTTAATTTTCAGTCATGGATCATTGAGGCAGCCCTAGAACACAATTAAAAGTGACACAATGAAAAGTGCTTTCTATTTATATTTTCTGTTCTAAGTATTCACAGATAAGTGCTAAAAATACAGCTTTAGGTGACTACTTATTTCTGTGCCATCAAAATAATGAGCTGTAACCCTAATCATAAGACTGGAAGTATGTTGCAGGATCAGCACATTATTTATTTCCTCCACCCTCAATCCCTGATTAATGCCATTATAGCATTAGTTTAACTTATATTTGAAACCCTACACTTCAAGTTTCTGGGAATGCACCCTGCTTTCAGACAACTCACTTCTCATTCTCGCCTTCACTTTCACGCTCACCCTGCACTCACAGCGATCACAATGCACTCGCACTGATCAGCATGCACTCATAGCGATCACAATGCACTCACACTGATCGCCATGCACTCACACTGATCGCCGTGCACTCACACTGATCGCCGTGCACTCACACTGATCGCCGTGCACTCACACTGATCGCCGTGCACTCACACTGATCGCCGTGCACTCACACTGATCGCCGTGCACTCACACTGATCGCCGTGCACTCACACTGATCGCCGTGCACTCACACTGATCGCCGTGCACTCACACTGATCGCCGTGCACTCACACTGATCGCCGTGCACTCACACCAATCACCCACTCACACCAATCACCCGCTCACCCTGCACTCACGGTGATCACAATGCACTCACAGTGATCACAATGCACTCACAACATTTACCCGCTCACTCTGCACTCACACTGATCACAGTGCATTCACACTGATCGCAATGCATTCACACTGATCACAATGCACTCATACTGATCACCATGCACTCACATTCACCCACTCACCCTGCACTCACAGTGATCACTATGCACTCACACTGATCACCATGCACTCACAACATTCACCCGCTCACCCTGCACTCAGTGATCATAATGCTCTCACAGTGATCACAATGCACTCACACTGTTCACCATGCACTCACAACATTCACCCGCTCACCCTGCACTCAGTGATCATAATGCACTCACAGTGATCACAATGCACTCACACTGATCACCATGCACTCACAACATTCACCCGCTCACCCTGCTCTTACAGTGATCACTCTGCACTAAAAATGTGCTTGGATTGTTCACTCTGTACCTCACCCTGCAGTCACACGAGCACACTTCTCATCCTGCACTCATGTGACACTTCACTCACCTTCACCCCCCCCCACTGCTCAATCTGTAGCTCACTCAAACCATGCCATCATTAACCATGCACTAATTTGTCCCACTCTGCACTTACAGTCGAACCCAAATTCATATGGTCACCTCACTGAACCTGTAGTCACTCCTTTTACCCTACTCTCACAATGTTGCATTGCTCTCCGTGTAGTCACATGGGCACTCTTGTCACCTACACAGTGCAGAAGGTTAAAGTACCTGGTACACAGAAGATGTACCATTCACATCACAGAAGTGAGTGTGAGTAAACAATGAGTATTTTGTCAGACAGGTGCTATAGAGAGATTAGGTGTATTGTTGGTGAATGGTAGTGAGGGAATTCATGGAGAAGGTGGAAAGACTGTTTCACCGTGTGCAACTAGTGCTAGGGCCAGCCCTGGCTGGGAGTGTTAAACCCCGCCGAAGTTCGGGTCTAGTGGATACCCTGCTACTGCCTATTATTATTTACATTTGTAGTGCACTACTTTTACCAAAAGGTGTCCTAGGGCTAATAACCATCTACCTGCAATGTGACAGAGGGATCCGGAGTTGGGAGAGGAGAGAAGAGAGGTATGGAAGGAAGGGGTGAGAGGAAAGGGGCATGGGTAAACTGTTTAACTCTGCGCAAGACCGCCAGGGTTTGAAGAGACACTTGCTGCTCCCGGCCATGGCCAGGTGAGCTTCTAATGTGGCAGCGTGTATTTCTGCGGAGTTGGAGGCCCTTCATAAAGGTTGACTAGACATCTTTCTGATATTAATTGCTGTATTTTGGTTATAAACTGGCACTGATGGGGTGAAATCTTTCCTCAGTGTTACTGTGTTTAAAACATTTCAAAATAATAAAGCAATGCTATCCCAAAATGCGCAGCATCACAGAACATTATTTACATTTTCTACTCGCGCAATTTTATTCAAGCCGGTCTCATAATTTGGTACTCACCTGCCTCATAATTCCAGTAGCCCTGCCTGAGGTTTAGAAATGTTTGTCAGGAGAGGGTCCTTACGCCTGTAAATGTTGACAGGGGGGTCTCGGCATCCAAAAGTTTGAAGACCTCTGGTCTAGAGCCTCCAGAGAGTTTCAGTTTATTCGCCAGGTAGCGAGGAGAGGAGGAGTGCAAAGCTTTGTGGGTGATACAGGCAGTCTTGTAGATCGCTCTAGCCTCGATGGGAAGCCAGCGGAGGGTGGATAGCAGCGGTTTGATGTGGTCGCTTCTTTTGGCTCCATAAATAAAACGAGCTGCTGAATGGAGAACAAATTTAAGGGGAGACAAGTGAGATTTGGGGAGGCCAGTAAGAAGAGAATTGCAGTAGTCCAGTCTGGAGAGGACCAGCGATTGCACCAGGGTTTTTAGGTCCTGCTACAGGAAAAAGCGACGAGTTCCCCAAAGAAGGCGCAGTTGGTATCGAGCAGACTTTGTAATGGAATTGATGTGGGAGGTTAGATTGAATTTTTTGTCGAGTATGACACCAAGGGATTTTGCGCTGTCAACAATGATGGGTTTATTGTTAAGTAGGGTCATCTGATCTATCCATGATTGAACCGGGGTAGGAGAGAGTGAGGAGGAGAGGAGGAGGAGGAGAGGAGGAGAAGAGGAGGAATTCAGTTTTGGAGGGATTCAGAATCAGTTGATGAGTTGACATCCAGTTTTGAATGGAGTCGAGAGTAGAGCTTAGGATGGAAAGTTCGAGAGTTGAGGCAACCTTGAGGTAGATTTGAGTGTCGTCTGCATAGAGATGATAGTGGACCCCGGATTTACGTAGGAGATTTCCCAGTGGTTCTAAATAGAGATTGAACAATGTGGGTGCAAGTATAGAGCCTTGAACACCTTGACCTACTGCCACAGGAGCTGAAAGACTGTTCGATATTTTGATCATTTGGGATCTATCTGAGAGGTAGGAGGCAAATCATTTAAGCACAGTGCCCTCCATGCCCATTCTCTGTTGGAGGGTGTTTTGATTGACGGTGTCTAAGGCTACAGAAAAGTCTAGGAGAATTAGAAGACAGGACCCCCCCCCCCCCCCCCCACCCCAATCGAGTATCCACGCGCGTCATCAACCACTTACAGTAGTGCTGTTTCAGTGCTTCTGTTTTGGATGAAGCCAGACTGACAATTGTCAAGAAGATCACTGTCCTTGATATGACGAGAGAATTGTTTCGCTACACATCTTTGTGATTTTCGCTAGAAAGGGTAGATTAGTCATGGGGCGGACGTTGTTTGTCATTCGCTTCAGCAGTGGGTTTTTTAAGCAGAGGGGTGACCTAGCCAGTTTTGTAGGAGACAGGAAGGGAGCCTTGACAGAGGGAGAGGTTGACCAGAGTGGTCCAATAGGAAAGGGAATGGGTATAGAAGTCCATGGCAATGGCACTGGGGATGGGGTCCAGAGAATGGTTGGAGGGCTTTGTTTCGCAGATGCACTTGAGGAGGACATCTTCAGATATTGGGTCAAAGTTCGGCAAAATGGATGAGGATTTGCGCTCCTCTGGAGGGGTAGGATGAGCGACCTGATCTACAAGTGATTTCACTTTTTCATAGAAGAATATAGCAAAATCCGCTGCTTTCTTTGTAGAATCCTCCAACTTGGAGGTTGGGGTAGAGCAGTTAGGAATCTTGATGAGATCGAATAGTTTTTTGGGTCTAATTTTGGTTGAGTCAAGAAGGGTTTTGAAGTGCGATGCTTTCCCAAGGAAGATGTGCTTGTGGTACTTGGATCTTGCTGAACGAAGCGTGGCCAAATTATCGGTGGAGGGCACTTGCCTCCATTGTTTCTCCAGGAATCTTAGCTGCTTCCTTTCTTCATGGAGGGATTTGTTGAACCAAGGTGCTGAGGGAGTTGGCTTTATCTTTTTGTTTTTGAGTGGAGCGAAGTTATTGATTTTGGCTGCAAGGACTGTGAGGCATTGGGAGGTGAGTTCGTCAATATCTAGTTTCGGGTCCAGCCTTGGAAGTGATAACATAGCAGATTCACAGAGGGGACCGACGTCAATATTTTTAGCATCACTGAACCAGGAGGTAGCCCTCTTAGGTTGGCCAAGAGTTATAGAGTGTGGTAGGTGAAGAGAGAATGCGATGAGGAGGTGGTCGCACTAGTCTACATGAATAGGGGTAGTGATAGAGAGCATGCCTGTTTTAGAAATAACAAGGTCCAGGATTGAGCCCTTAGAGTGTGTTGATTCTGTGCAGTGTTGGATAAGAATATTTGCAGAGAGGAAGGTGGCCAGCGAGTTTGCAGAAGAGTCATGCGGTACGCCCCAGTGGAGATTGAAGTCGCCCACAAAGGTCTGATTGTCACTTCGCGAGTATTGGTCGCTGATGAAGTCAGTGAGTTCCTCCATAAACGAAGGGCCACTACCAGGCGGGCGGTAAATGACATGGAATCTGAGGGGTGAGCGGTGGTGCAATTGTAGCTCAAGAGAAAGGCATTCAAAGGTGTGGAAGGAGCTGCTAGGAGAAGCCTTAAGTTGAAGGGAGTTTCTAAAGATGACTGCAACACCTCCCCCAATATTGTCAGTTCTGTCATTCCTAAATATAGAATAGCCTGTGGGTAATAGGAGATCAAACCTAGAGTGAGAGGTATCGTTGAACCTGGTCTCTGTGAGGAAGATCATGTCAATATTGTGAAAGGTGAGGGTATCGGAGATTTCAAGTTGAGAAGTGTGGCTCAGGGGTTAGAGGCGGCAGACCCGGAGCTTGAGTTCGGCCCTGGACCAGGGTTCAATTCCCCGCCTCAGCGGGTCTTGGGCTCAATAATTCCACAGACTCGTTAATTCTCGCTCCGGTGCCTTCTCGACTCACGGGTTCACACTCTGCGACTCTGTGCAATAGCTTGCTTAATCTCCACATCGGCCCCTCGCGGTGGGATGCCTGGCTTTCACCTTGTGGATACCCTGCCAGGGTTATCTCACAGGGGAATACCAGGACGGGTTCCCTAAGCAAGCGCGGAGATGCCCCAGGGTAAGTCATGCGCTATATAAGCTTCATACAAGTTTGTGTTTTGCTGCAGATCTTCAGTTGTGGAGCAGACAGCGCAGCTCTGTCAAGACTGTTTTGGTGACGGGGGCACTTGGGCTCTGAAGGGTGATCGGGATATTGTACTTATGCGGGGGTGCTCGGGAGGGTGTAGGTGGATGCCTGGTTCTGACAGAGTAGATTGTCGGAATAGTGTTGATATTAGGGTTACTAGGGGATTCAGGTTGAAGAAGGGTGGCGTTCAAGGGCTTGTGTGTGTTAACAAAGTTTGCGGACAACAGGTTGAGCTTGGCTGTATTGGGGTGAGGGGGCAAGGTGCTACTCGTGGGAAGTTGGGAAGGAGTAGAGGTGCATGGAAAGGTGGAAATCTTGGAGCTTAAAAGTGAAATGGCAGCTACAAGCTGGGAGATGGAGGTGATAAGAGAGCCTAGCTTATTTTCCAGAGAGAGTTGGGTGGCTCGATGGAAACTGGAGGGGGTGGAATTGGTGGTGAAAGACAGGGAGAGGTGGGGGGACAGGAGGTGAGTTGGGGTATAGGGTTCAAGAGTGGGGAAAGGTGGAGGTTGAGAGCAGGAGTTGGTGAATCGGAGGTGAAGGGAGAGTTGTCTTTGTTGGCGTTGCAAGAGGGAGAGGAATTAAGGACATATTTAGGGGGAAATGGGTGTGGAACAAGGCGATAAGGTGGAAGGAGAGGGGAAGACTGTGTGGAGTCATGGGCCCTTCATCTAGGAATACATGATGCCACATGGCACTAGAGAATATTTACAAGGGAATTGTTTACATATGATAGGACCAACTTGACCACTTTCAGAACCTTCACAAAGCAAATATAGTTGAAGTAGAACAGAATATAAACGAACACCCAGTGACCATTGGTGAACACTGTACTTAACACCAGACTGTTAAGAGAACCACATTCGGCACCAACCGCATTGTACGCCCATGATCACAACCGACTACTATTGGAACCTAAGCTCCTGTGGATCACTAACGTTAGGGGCAAAGAGCATAGGGTGGAGCAAAATCTGACTAGTAAAACCTAAATATGCACAACCACCTCGTCATCTTAAGACCACCTGTAGTGGTACTCAGAACAGTGTGCGGAAATCAAATAACATGAAAAAACATTTCCTAGCACTACCTATACGTACAAGGGCCTGGTGCCCTACAAATCTCGCAGTCTCCCTGGCTAACTGGACACCTCAGAGGGGGACTCAAATGCCCTGAGTCCATAGTGTCAATGGTGCTGCCAATGCAGCGGGAGTCCTAACTCAATCAGAACTGTCCCCACATAAAGTTGCCTAAATGTTGAAGCTGGTACTACTTGCTGCGCAGCTGTAAAAGGCCTAAACGGTGCATCTGGCACTACTTGCTGCACAGCTGTTAGTGGCCTAAACGGTGCAGCTGACACTACTTGCTGTGCAGCTGTATTATTATTATTATTATTATTAAAAAGGATTTGGTACCGCGCACATACACCAATTGGTTTCTTGGCGCTCAAGACCGGGTGGGAGGAGAACATTCAGGAGCAGGGCCGCTAGCCATGCGCCAGACGGAACAGGTAAGTTTTTAGAGGGTTTCGAAAGCAACGATAATCGGTAGACAGACGAATGGCAAGAGGGAGGGAATTCCAGGTAGCCGGAGCAAGGAAGGAGAAGCAAGCTCCTCCATGTTTCTTGCGGTTAAACCTAGGGGTGATCAGAAGGTTGTGAGCCGAGGATCTGAGGTGACGGGAAGGGACATAGGCAAGTAAACAGGAAGAAATAAAGGCAGGAGCGCATGAAAACAGGGATTTGAAAATGGTGCAGGCCATTTTAAAAACACACCGCTGTGCAACTGGGAGCCAGTGTAAAGTTTTCAGCAAAGGGGTGACATGCTGATGTTTAGGCTGCCGAAAAATTAGTCTGGCTGCCTGATTCTGGACCAGTTGAAGTCGGGAAAGATGGCAGACAGGGACCCCCACGTATAGACAGTTGGCATAATCTAGACGTGAGGTGATGAGGGCAAGGATAACAAGAATAAGGGCCTCTTGAGATAGAAACCTGCGAATCTTCCCGATTCGGCGGAGGTGGAAAAAACAAGCCGAAGTGACGGTGTTAATGTGAGGCCGCATTGAGAGGTCACTAGAAATAGTGACCCCCAAGCTCTTCACTGTGTTCACTGGACAAGGAGGGGAACCCAAAGCTACAGACCAGAAGTTGGGAGACCAGGGAGTAAGAGAACCACCGGTCACCACCAGCTCCGTTTTACTGGGGTTGAGCTTAAGAGATGAGGCAAAGGCTGCCAGGGCGCTGATACTACCATTTTCTTCCGCAGAACTTCTGAGGCTAGAAAATATCCTTTTTTCCCTTTTTTTGCCAGGTGTAAACTCTCGGGAATTATGTCTTTCTCCCCAGTTACACGGAGCCTCCGAGCCATCAAAGTCACCGCCTTCTGCCTCCGGCGATGCTCTATGTCCTCCGGTTTGTGCACACACTTGTGGACACTTCATACGGCGTCTGGATCTGGTAGGAATCACACCGTGGTGGCGGGCACCGGGGAGGCGAGATTTTCATACATAATTACTGTACTTCCGGGGAAGAAGAAAAGGGATTTAGCCATGTGTTCATCAGCGTGTCTAAAAGTTAATGACATAGAGGAGAGTATTGTAGAGTGGTGGGTGTGAGAAGTTGGCCTGATATGTGGTATTTCCAATTCTGGAACCACCTTGTATCAGTCCAAAAAATCCCTTATGGTGTCTGGTTGTAAGTCAACCTTGTAGACAAGCTATCCTAGGGGTAGCATGGACTAAGCAGCCTTAAAGGCTTAACTTAAGAGGTCGTGTTAAGCGAGCTGTTTTACCACATACAATCCTGTAATACCAAATGAAAGGACACCACACAAGTATATATTATAAAAATATATGTGTTCATTTCTAAATTAATCCCCAGTACTCTTTATGAGGAAAGGGGCACAAGCGTTAAATCAAAAGCACAGTATAACATACAAAGTTGCACAATTATGGATGAGTGCGGGTGGCCACTCAAACCATATACTAAAAAAATGGTATAAGAGATACCAATCGAACAGTGGTTAGGCCTAGGGCCTAGAGAATCGCTGGGAGCAGTCAGGACTAGCAATGCTGAAGTCGGTAGAAGCCCGCGGGATTCGGGTGCAGCACGTAAAGTGCGGCTTGCACCAATACAATGTCAATGGTGCGTAAAAGTTACACAAAGTTAGTTTAAAGATACTTCCGCTGAACCTAGAGGAACAAAACTTAAGACACAGACCCTAGAGGTGTGTCCCAGTGTAGGGACACCGGCGTTGCAATGTTACCTCGCCCACAGGAAGTGGGTGCACAGGGTCGAAGTGGCGTCGGGTTTTGACACGCAGGTTCTTGGTGCTTCGAGCTGGAGAAGCTGCAGGCGATGGGAAGCAGAAGTGTCCGGTGTGATCCAAGGGTGGATCGAAGTCGAGATGAATCTGAAAGCAGAGGGGACAGAGTCTGGGTCACTCAGCAGTGACCAGGGTGGAACCAGGACGGAACCTGGCAATGTCGGGCGCAATCAGATGGTTGTCGAGAGGCTTCTCTCCGCTGTCACGTGGGCTCTGGAGCATCTGCGACGTCCAGGAGCAGGTCACGATCTGCCCCACGTAGGCTCCCGCCGTCAGCACCGTCGGCTTCAAGATTGCAGCAAACAGCACTTGGCAAAAGCAATCCACGCGGAACCGGGAGATTGCTTCTCACTCTGACCAGGAGGGTCAGAGTGGGGGCTCCTTTTCACAGGAGCTGGTGCAGATCTGGAGCAACCAGAAAAGCAAGTCGTATTCAAGTTTTCGTCGGCACAGGGGCCACAAGCCAGCTGGCAAGTGACCGGGCCAACGCACTGAGCCAATACAAGCAGAAGGGCCCCACGCAGCACTCGTCGAGTGTGGAGGGGGTAGCTTTGGTGCAAGTGTAGCTCAGGGTTGGGGCTTCTCAAACCCCGGTATACAGATTCGAGGGTCACTCGTGGGCTGCACGGTCAGCGACTCGTGGCCTTTTCAAGATGGCGTGCCCCACGCTTCCGGTCGCCTCCACGGTTCTCAGCTCTGCAGGGACCGTGGATCGGGCTGGCGGAAGGTAGGCAAGCTTGATCTCGTCGATCTCTGTCGCTCGAGTTCCGGCGGGAACTGCAACAAAGCAAGGGTCGAGGTGCTGGTTGGTACCTGTTTGCACAGGGTGGTCACTCCTTGACCACAAGGGAGATTCTTCAATCTTCTACGTTGAGTAGGATGTCGAAAGGTCCAGAATTCGTTTCTTATGTTTCTTCAGGATGATCTGAGTTGCATTGGCACTGCTCCCACTCTTATTCGAATCTGGTGGGTTGACATCCTGCTAGGTCCCCTCCTATGGGTGGGACCCAGGAAGGGGGTGGTTATACCCCTTTCCTTTGATCCAGGCCGCGCTGGGACTGGGGCTGGTGTGCCCCAGAACCGGTTTGGCCGGATTATGCAAGGGGCAGCCTTGTGCTCCCCAGGCAGTGTCTGGTTTCTTTGAAACCACCCTGCTACAATCCACTATCTCCTGTCTGGGGTGGTTTGACACCGCCCTGCGACAGGAAACCCTTTGTCCAGGCCACCATTTGCTGAGTTTCGGTCAGCAGCAGGAGGCCAGACCCGTGTCTGTGGCAGAGGCATCCATTTTGTGGATCTGAGGCTCATTTTAAATCAACCGCGTTTTAGTAAAGTAACATGTCTTCTCCCTCTAGAAGGGTGGAATGCTACCCCCGTCGCCAGAACTGGCGAGGGGGTAGTATTCCAAGTCGTATGACACCTTACACGACATGTTTTGATAAAGCCAAACCAAAGTTGTTATATAACCGCGAGGATTATAAGGTGCTTAAGAGTATATGGTATGGCATTATCCCGGATCAGCTTAGGGAGTTGTTCCCGACAGCTGCAGACAGGCTCAGCTCATGCCAGAGCTCCATCTCACATAAAACCACGCACTCTGCCTCCAGGATTGATAAGGGCTTCCATAGGAGTGACTCACAGGTTTATATGTGTCCAGATATAGATTTAGATATAGGTATACTATATCTAAGCAAGGGGTGATTACACCCACTTGCCCCAGCTGAGTGATCAGCCAGGTGTGTCAATTTAAGAACCAGCCAGGGGTGGCAAAAGCTATGCTTCAGCCCCTGGTAGGCCTTGGTGGCACCTATGCCCTGAGTACCTATAGTGCATGGTACAGGGGCTGACAAGGAGTCCATTTCCAATTGTGGTATGTACCTATAGCACATGTATTACAAATTTAGAGAGAGAACAGCAGGCTGGGGGTCTGATTAGCAGGCCCACAGCCTCAGTAAGTCGAAAACCAGTGAAGCAAAAAGCAAAAATTGGGGTGACCATAGGATAGCAGACCCTACTCTCCTACAGTGGGGCATAGCGGTGTGGAATAGAGTGGAAGCTGAGTGTCAAAGTGGTGTGGCATAGTGTCGTGGAGTGGCATACAATGAAGTGGCGTAGTGTGTCGTAAAGTGTAATGTCGTAGCGTGTATTGAAATGTTGAATGGAGAAGAGTAGAGTGTTGTGAAGTGGCATATAGTGGAGTAGAGTGGCGGGGCACAGAGTGTAAAAGAGTGGCTTGGTGTACAGAGGAGTGGGGGTAGAGTGTCGTGGAGTAGAGTATTGTAGAGTAGAATAAAGTGTAGAGGGATTTGAGTAGAGTGTCTTAGAGGGGGATGGAGTAGAGTGTAGTAAAAACACAACGTCCTGAGCACATGTCAATTTAATTTTTCACAAGCACATCTATCATGCAATTTACCAGTTTCAACGAAAATAACAGGAATAAGAAAATAAGATGGGCAACACAGTAGTTGATTTTTTTTCTGTTCTTTATGTGATTATGGTCCTCCTTCAAGAGGAGACCCACAGAAGAACCCAGCCAACACGTGTTTCGTCAACGGGTAGTAACCCGTGACTCTTCAGGGCTGATAAAAATCCAAAATGAACGGGATCGGGGAACCAGTGATAATTCCAACCCTGTTCCAAAACGGGTTTAAACGATAAAGAATGGCCAATCTATGACTTCAATGTTACGTGACAACGGGCCCCAAAGTCAAGGATGCCTAGTAATCTGACGGGCGGGTACAGCCGTCGATTCCGGGACAGCAGATGGCGCTGTGGGTGCTGTTTACTGGGCACCCTTTACTGTGGGACCCAATGTCAAGTAACATTACATTACCATGGTGTGGTAGCATACTGCCATTACAGACAATAGATTTTCAATTAAAATAACCATTACATTTGCAGATACCGATTTTTTTGATAACTATACAGTGCACTAACATGAGTGTGTGGGAATGGCATCACCTAGTGTATTGATTTGTTTTGATTGTATTAAAATATGTGTTTACACCACACTTCAGAATTACAAACATTGGCTTCATTTGTGCTTTCCTGGTTCTCATATTTTCTGAAATATTTGCACAGTTAATTTACAGACAGTGAAATGTTGTTGTGTGCTAGTAAAATACCTATCCTTTCCCACCTGAGTAGCCTGATAAATGATCACATAAATCCTCTGACTTCGTAGTCAAAGTTAGAAAAGTAAATACCAAGCTCCCTCGGAAGATAAGTATGACATTTGAAATCTATATGTGATTGCACAGTAAATGTGACCAGATATAAACAAAATTTAAGAACCTATTCTAGCACTCATGGTAGAATACAAGAAGCTAGTCAGAGAGTAGGTCAACAGTCTATTCTCCACGGGAGCAGCAAAAAGATGCTGGAGAGCCTAAAACAAATAAAGGCTGCAAATAAGCAAATGTGAGTAACAAACCACAAAGCCAATGGTAAGCATTGAGCCAATTGCCTTCTCAGGGTAGCTATAAGAATGTCTCCAAGAAGACTTTGCAAAAAGACAGCTGTGCTGTCTGGTAAAATTCGATCAAAAAATTCGTTTTTCCTAATGGTACAAGCCCACAGATCCTTAAATGCATGGCCCCGACCTGGTGTTCCGTCGAGGCATATAATAGCCCACATATTGAACTAGGCTGACCGCAATGCTATACTGCGGGGCCCCCAATCAAGAGACTTACTGCACTGCTGATCTTCATGAGTTATGGTTTTTCTGGACTGCACCCTCAGAGTGCAATAACAACCGCTCTCCTTCCAAAGCGTCAAGCAGTAACAGTGGGATATTGGCGTCCAACAGTAGCGACCCTTCCGCTAATGCGGTGGATTGTCGCCCACTGCTAAAAAGGGAAAATAAAATAACTACATATTGTTATCATTTTTTTTTTCTCTCTTGTGTCCATAGTGGGGCGGGGCCTGGCTGGCCAGGGGAGGGGAGGTGTGGTATGCACTCCCAAAGAGCGCATGTACTGTTTGGCCAGCCTCTTGGGCCGACCATACAGTTCATGCGAACTTTGCATCTTCCTGCAGGCTGTATTACACAGCCTGGTCAGGAACATGCACAGGCACCCTGATCTAGTCAGAACTCTGTTCCACGGCGCTCAGACTAATCAGTACACTGAACTACAGCGTTGTGATTGGCTCATGGTAGCCTGTCTGCCCGTGTGTTTCCTACTGCCGCCAGTGGAACAGGAAGATTAAGAGGACGGAGGAGAGGTGGCAGCTGGCTGTTCAAGTAAAGTTCTTTTTTTTTGTATTGTATTCCTTCCCCCACCCCAACAACCCTATCCTGTAGCAGCTGCTACTGGCATTCAATATATGTTCAGTGCTTTTTAGAGGTAAATCCCTGATCTTTGACACATCTGAGGCGTCATGGGAAATGGTGGAAGAGAGACCTCACCTCAAGACTGATGCTACGAAGACCAGAGGGAACTCCACCTTGGACCAGGAGGCTCCCATCAGTAGGTGATCCACTGATGGGAATAATACTCATTACCGCTTCATTTATACAGTAAACACAAAATAAAAATGGATAATAACCGAAAAAATGTGCAAAAAAACAATATGGATAAATAAAGACAGAAATGTTGGAAAGAGAAGTACCATAAAACCAGGAGCACTAATTATTAATGCTGACAGACGAGCAGAATGGGAGGAGGAGTGTAGTTGGAACTTTGTTACTGTCGGACATGCTGGTTATGGTTTATGTAAATACTAAGACCCCAACGGTCAATGTCCCAGTACTTACATCCTGCAAAAAACAATTAAGAGTATTTAAAAAAAGTAAAATACCACACAAACTATTAAATATTTGGCTTATTTCACATACAAAAGTAGAAGTTTTAATTTGTATAGAAAAGTTGGATCAATTCAGAACTTGGTTTTATTTTGAAAAGAAGAATTGATATGCTAGATTCTGGTATATCACTGTCTTTTCTTATTCCAATTGCATGCTCTTTCCTATCTGTGTATATCAGTGCTTCATTTAATGCCAACAAAACAATACGGTGGGGGAGGACCTAGGGGAGGTTTAAAGACCAAGCTCTGGGTACTATCCCCAAAAGAACTGATAAACAACAGAGGTACCAGAGGGTCTCAAAAGAAAACGCCCAAGAGTAAAGAAAACCAACCGAGAACCCACAATTTCTCACAGGTTGTGTCCCAGAGAGCTCTCCAAGCCACCAAGCGTCCACAGTAGTATCTGTTCGGTGTATTAGTGCTACGCCCACGAACCAAGCTAAAAGTAATATTTAGCCTCATATTTCAAATTCCTTCACATTTTTAACCTGTTTCAAAATGTTCAATTTTACATATTGCTTTTTATTGTGAATGTATACTTTATTAATCTTCCTATATTATTTTGTTTCCTAAAGAGTGGGAGGTCCCCCGAGAAGGCCACATGTGAAAAACTACTAATTTAGGGTATTAGGCAGGTCTATCCTGAAAGAATCTTATTTGTGGAGCAAACCATCCGGTATCCCCCTATAAATAGTCGGGACCCACCCTCCCCCGCCCCCTTCCCCCACACACACACACACACACCCCTTCTTTGTTTGAAGGTCACTGATAGATTGTCTTAAACCCCAAAGGCGGCATCCATTCAGTACATCAGATCAGACATCTACAGGCCTTGAAACATCTGCGATCAAAGACAGAGGTCAAATGTCAGCTTATGTGTTCTGACAAATTGCTACTGTTATTTACTTATATTTCTCTGACTGCGAAGTTAGAGGATTTTGTAAAGTGAACTGTCTGGCACTTCTGTTGGCAGCCCAACATTTAAATAGCTTCGTAATTAATTGTACAAATATGTCTAAATATTTTTCAGTAATTAGGAAAGTGCTCTTTCTGTAATACTGAAGTGAGATGGAAACAAAGATTTTAATAGGATAAAAACAAATCAGATTACTTTACTTGGTGATATGCAAATGATATATATTTTCTGAAACCTTAATTCTAAGCATTTGTATACTAATAATTTTATAGGTAAAAATGCATGTTAGTGGGGAAAGTTTGTGGCCATTTCAATGGAAACTTTGTAAATTACAGTGTGCTACCACATTATAGCCTTATAGCCCACCATAGCGGGCTACACTGGCTATTAAAGGCCCGATTCAATGTTAAAGGCCCGTAAGGGACTTTAAGAAAGCAGCTGGACTTTTATTGCCGATATAGCCCTGCTACTAAGGGCTATAAGGCTATTAGAACATCCTGCCACTAGAGGGCAGAATGTTTTAACGAATAACGCAATGCCTTCAGGGAGCGCGAGGAGTTTGAAATTACCTCAGGCTACCTGAAACCTTTGTTCATAGTCAGAGCTGTGAACAAAGAAACATTGGAATGTTGGAGCTCCTGGCTTATACCAGCCATTATAAGCCCGGTGTACGCCATTTTTTTCAATGGTACTCCCAACATACCAATGTTCTAATAAGCATTAGTAATATATTTATTATAAGTGAGTTTTTAAATATCAATTGAGAAACATTCCTCACCTTGATGTCAATGGTCTTAGTAAACTAAGAGACCCTTTTCTTGGGTGCCCTATATATGGGTAGATTTTTAATATATGTGGAGATAAACTTTAGTCTATTAAATCAAAGAAAAGAGTTTTTGTACAGTATTCATGCTAAACTCCTATTTTTGAAGGTGCTCTTGTATATGATAATGAAGCAAAGGGCTGCTTGGTGAAATAAATATTTGCCTAGGATCACACAATTTGAAAAAAGTTTTATTGGTCAAGTGCATTAATGTTAGGTCTAGTTGGTTAATCAAGTCACTAGACTTGCAGGTCTAGAAAAATGTTTCTTTTTTCGAGTCTGGATGTATTTTCCATTCCCTCACCTTCTGACAGTACAGACGGGAACATAGGTGTATTTAGAATGTGATAGACTACCCAGGTGAGCTTACTCTGTAGAGTATTGATAAGAAACAACTGCATGGAACCCCCAAAATCTTTACTCATGCAAATCACATTGTTTATTGTAAAGTAGTCTAATATAAATTATATGAATATGGATTAACATTATAATGGATAACTAAGCAGTTATGATTACTAGGAAAGTAAATACAATATAGATCTTTATGTGTTATTAATAACACCCCCCTAATCAATTAGACAGAAATTCTCTATTTGCCTTGACGCACCCTGTCGTTATACTATTTGTTGTTGAGTCACACATTGTTGCTTGCATACCTGCTGCATTCTTTTGGCAATCTTGGTAATATTTATCCATATTTATGTTTTTCTGTTAAAAAAAAATGTTGAAACTAGCTGACTTCAAAATATTTTTAATCAGTAAATGAGTACTCGCACTTGAATATTTTATTCTCTTTTTGAAAATAACAAGAAACAAAACCTTTTTTCTATCTTGTATTTGTGTTAAGATTTTAAAAAAATGATCATCTTGGCAATAACATAACACTGGAAGTGTGAGGATCATTCACCGAATTTTCTTTTTTCAAACAAGGATTTTAAATCCGTTTAACCATCTCAACTGAGATTAGATAAAAGTATAAAATATTAAAACACCAGTGAAAAACCAGAGGAACAATACTCTGAATTACAAGATTAGGCAAAGAATTCAGATGGGCTGTCGGTTGTTTGCTTTAAAATGTTACATTTTGAAGAGATTGCACAAGTAATTTGTCATTCTGTTGCCATGCTGCATTTTTTAATCCATCTAACTCTTTCCTTTAAGGTTCCATGGTGAAGGCTATGATGAAGGTTATTCTGAAGGAGTGCAAGCTGGTTTAATTGAGGGACATCAATATGGTGCAATAAATGGCGCTAAAATTGGATCAGAGGTAAAATATATCATAGATTTATTTATTTTAATTAGTAACAATCCTCTCGCAATATGATCAACCATTAACTATTATACTCAATACTCACAACGTTTATTCTACAATTAAAGTATTTTATTTGGACATAAAATATGACATAGTAGTCAATAGTGAATATGGGTAAAACGAAATTCCGATTGAAAAGTATTTTTTTTTTCTTTAGTTTATATATTTGAAACAGTTTGTCGAATCTACTCAAAGCTTCCAATCAAATAGGTTTTTTGAGGATCCCTCCAGGAAGGAGGGAGTAAATGGTGCGAGGAAAGGAGTAGGGTGGAGGAAGATAAACTTGTTTCCCATATTTGCTCCCAATGGAAACAAAAGGTCTCACCTATTCAAGAGCTATTGGCTTTGCCAGTGTGGTTTACCCAAGTTGTACACCAGTGTGGCTGTTAAGCATGGCTAGAGCGGAGTGGCGTAGAGCAGAGTGGCTTTGAGTGCAGTGGCATAGCAAAGAATGGAGTAAAGTGTCATAGAGTGGAGTAGCAAAGAGTGGTGTGGATTGGTATAGATTTGTGTGCAGTGGAGGATTGGAGTGACCTAGTGCCATGGCATAGTTTGGTAGGCAGTGGAATCAAGTGTCTAGAGTGGAGTAGTGTTGTAGAGTAGCATAGAGTGTTGTGAAGTGGCAAAGATTGTTGTGGAGTGGCAAAGATTGTTGTGGAGTAGAGCATTGTGTAGTGGCATAGAGGGATGTAAAGTGTTGTAGAGTGTCATGGAGTCACGAGGAGGGAAATGCACAGTGTCAGTAGCGTAAAGTGGCAGAGTGGCATGAGTGTGGTAGAGTGGCATACAGTGGAGTAGAGTGTCCTCGAGTGGCATACAGCTGGGTGGTGTGTAGTGGAGTAGTGTCATAGAGTGGCGTGTAGTAGACTGTTAAAAATGGGGTGTCATAGAGTGGATTAAAGTGGCATCGAGGGAATTGTGTAAAATGGAGTGGAGTATTGTGAAATGGAATTGAGTGGCGTAGTTTGGAATGACAAAAAAGGGGTGCAGAGTGAAGTGTTGTGCAAAGGAGGGGCGTGGAGTGGCTTAGAGTGTTGTAGAGTTGTTGACTGGAGTAGGGTGTTGTAGAGTGGAGTGGCATAGATTGCAGTAGAGTTGTGGAGCAAAGTAGAGTGGTCGAGTGGAGTAGGGTGTCTTAGAGTGAAGTGGCATAGAGGGAATAACTAAGAGTGACATAGAATGAAGCGGCATACAGTGGAGGGGTGTACAGTGGAGTAGAGTGGCATGCATTTTCTTAGAGTGGAGGGGCATAGAGTGGAATAAAGTCACATGAACTGTCATAGAGTAAAATGGCATAGAGTGTAGTGTTGTGGCGTACAGTGGTGTTGAGTGGAGTGGAGTGTCGTGGAGTGGCATAAAGTGGAGTATGCATGGTGTGGTAGCGCTTTGACACAAAAAGAGTTTACAATTGTAGCTTCCATTTAACCCCTTCGCTGCTAGGCCTTTTCCCCTCCTGTGCTAAGCCCTTTTTTGGCGATTTGGGGTAGTGCGCGCTTAGACCCTTGTAACTTTTTGACCACATAAGGTATCCACGCCAAATTTGCGTCCTTTTCTTCCAACATCATGTGGATTCTAAAGGCGCCCAGGGTTTGTGGATTACCTTGGAGGGGTCCCAGAAATTAACCAAAATATAGTGATTGTTTTGTTTTTTTCACAAAAATTGGAAAAACGGGCTGCAAATGAAAGCCTCTGGGTTTTTCCCTGAAAATGTTATCAAAAAAGGGTTTGTGGGGCTGAAATCTCCATTTTCTCAGCTTTTAGGAACTGACAGTCTTTGTCAGAGAACCGACATTTTTCACACAGTTTTGGCATTTTTCTGGGACATAGCCTATTTTTGCTATTTTTAGAGCTTTCCACCTCCTTCCAGTTAATGGTAGAAATGAGTTTGAAAGCAATAATGGATCCTAGAAAGCTGTACATTTTCAAAAAGTAGACAAAATCCTGAATTCAGAAAGGGGTCATTTGTCTAAATCCATGAAGGTTTCTTTATAGAAACTAACAGTTAAATATTGGAATAATTGAAAATTTGTTGAAAAAAACAGCCTTTTGTCTCCACGTTTTCACCTATAACTTTTTCTAATTTTGACAGCTCTTGGAAAGCAATATACCGTTACATCCGTTAGACCTTCCTAGTTGTGGGGATATATAGGACTTGTAGTTTCACCAAGAACCCGACGAACCCAGATCCAAAAACTGAGCAGCAACTTGCAATGGTATTTTTTCATTTACTGGGTATAGAGCACTTTGTCTTGGAAAATGTATACATGGAAAAATCTGTATGAAAGACACCTATGTATTTCTGAATTGGGTACAAAATATAGAGTTCAGAAACAGTATATAATTGCTAATTTTCAAAATTGGGAATACTCATACTAGCATGAGAATTATTGGTCATTTTTCAAAATTATTTTTTTTTTACACAATGTCTTTCATTGAAAGGGAGAAATGCGCAAAAGCTCAATTGGTAATAACAGGTGATTTACAAATCTGAATTACCCCAAGTCTCCCGATAAAAACGGTACCTCCCTTGTGTGGGTCGGCCTTGTGCCTGCGACAGGAAATGGCGCAAAATGCAACGTGGTGACACCTAAATTTTGCAGTTACAAATTGACCCTTTTTTAGCAAAGTGCCTACCTGTAGTTTTTGCACCCTAGCTCTGCCGGCACCTAGGGAAACCTAGCAAACCTATACATTTTTGAAAAGTAGACACCCAGGGGAATTCAGGATGGGGTGACTCGACTGCCTACCACCAGGTCTTATTACCCAGAATCCCTTGCAAACCTAAGAATTTGACCAAAAAAAACACATTTTCCTCACATTTCTGTGGAGGAAAGTTCTGGAATCTGCTTGGATCAACAAATTTCCACCCACCCAGTGTTCCCCCAGGTCTCCCAAAAACAATGGTACCTCACTTGCGTGGGTAGGCATAGTGGCTGCGACACGAAACGGCGCAAAACGCAACATGGTCGCACCTCAATTTCCCAGTGAAATCTTGCGCTCTTTGGACAAAGAGACTACCTTTTGTTTTTGAGCCCTAGCTCTGCCAGCACCTAGGGAAACCTAGCAAACCTATACATTTTTGAAAAGTAGACACCCAGGGGAATTCAGGATGGGGTGACTCGTCTGCCTACCCCCAGGTTTTGTTACCCAGAATACCTTGCAAAGCTAAGAATTTGACAAAAAAACACACATTTTCCTCACATTTCTGTGGTGGAAAGTTTTGGAATCTGCGTGGATCAACAAATTTCTACTCACCCAGCGTTCCCCCAGGTCTCCCGAGACAAATGGTACCTCACTTGCGTGGGTAGGCATAGTGGCTGCGACACGAAACAGCGCAAAACGCAACGTGGTGGCACCTCAATTTCCCAGTGAAATCTTGTGCTTTTTGGACAAAGAGACTACCTTTTGTTTTTGAGTCCTAGCTCTGCCAGCACCTAGGGAAACCTAGCAAACCTATACATTTTTGAAAAGTAGACACCCAGGGAAATTCAGGATGGGGTGACTCGTCTGCCTACCCCCAGGTTTTGTTACCCAGAATTCCTTGCAAAGCTAAGAAATTGGAAAAAAAAACGCATTTTCCTCACATTTCTGTGGTGGAAAGTTCCGGAATCTGCGTGGATCAACAAATTTCCACCCACCCAGCGTTCCCCCAGGTCTCCCGAGAAAAATGGTATCTCATTTGCGTGGGTAGGCATAGTGGCTGCGACAGGAAACAGTGCAAAACGCAACGTGGTCACAACTCAATTTTTCAGTGAAATTGTGCACTTTTTGGGCAAAGAGACTACCTTTTTGTTTTTGAACCCTAGCTCTGCCGGCACCTAGGGAAACCTAGCAAACCTATATATTTTTGAAAAGTAGACACCCAGGGGAATTCAGGATGGGGTCAATCGACTGCCTACACCCAGGTTCTCTTACCCAGAATCCCTTGCAAAGCTAAGAAATTGGAAAAAAAACGCATTTTCCTCACATTTCTGTGGTGGAAAGTTCCGGAATCTGCATGGATCATCAAATTTCCACCACCCAGCGTTCCCCCAGGTCTCCCGAGAAAAATGGTATCTCATTTGCGTGGGTAGGCATAGTGGCTGCGACAGGAAACAGTGCAAAACGCAACGTGGTCACAACTCAATTTTTCAGTGAAATTGTGCACTTTTTGGGCAAAGAGACTACCTTTTGTTTTTGAACCCTAGCTCTGCCGGCACCTAGGGAAACCTAGCAAACCTATATATTTTTGAAAAGTAGACACCCAGGGGAATTCAGGATGGGGTGACTCGACTGCCTACCTCCAGGTTCTCTTACCCAGAATCCCTTGCAAAGCTAAGAAATTGGACAAAAAACGCATTTTCCTCACATTTCTGTGGTGGAAAGTTCCGGAATCTGCGTGGATCAACAAATTTCCACCCACCCAGCGTTCCCCCAGGTCTCCCGAAAAAATGGTATCTCACTTGCGTGGGTAGGCATAGTGGCTGCGACAGGAAACAGTGCAAAACGCAACCTGGTCACAACTCAATTTTTCAGTGAAATTGAGCACTTTTTGGGCAAAGAGACTACCTTTTGTTTTTGAACCCAGCTCTGCCGGCATCTAGGGAAACCTAGCAAACCTATACATTTTTGAAAAGTAGACATCCAGGGGAATTCAGGATGGGGTGACTCGACTGCCTACCCCCAGGTTCTGTTACCCAGAATCCCTTGTAAAGTTGAGAAATTTGAAAAAAAAAAACAAATTTTCCTCACATTTCTGTGGTGGAAAGTTCTGGAATCTGCGTGGATCAACAAATTTCCACCCACCCAGCGTTCCCCCAGATCTCCCGAGAAAAATGGTATCTCATTTGCGTGGGTAGGCATAGTGGCTGCGAAAGGAAATGGTTCAAATTGTACGGTGGTGAATTTACAATACCAAATTGCAAAACAACCTTGATTTTTGGGGGGGGGGGGGGCACCTGAGTTTTTGGCCCAGGGCTCGGTGGTATTCTTTGGAAAGTACAAAACCCAAACAGTTCTGAAAAGTAGACCCCCCGGGGAGTCCAGGGAGGTATGGCATGCGTGGGTCCCCGAACGTTTTCCTACCCAGAACACCTTGCAAACCTTAAAATTAGGTAAAATAATCACTTTTCCAAACTTTTTTGCGTGGGATCACCATGCCGGCAAAAATGTCCTACCACCCAGCGCTCCCCTTGTTCTCACGAGTAAAAGGATACCTCACTTGTGTGGGTGCCCCAAAGCAGAACAGGCCAAAAACGAATGTTGAAAAAAGTAGTATTTCAGTGTTACAAATTAAGCCCCCCTGCCTTAGTCACAGGCCTTTGGCCCACCCACACAAGTGAGGTATCATTTTACTCGGGAGAACAAGGGGAACGCAGGGTGGTAGGACATTTGTGCCGACACGGCGATCCCACGCAAAAATGTATGGATAACTGTTTTTTTAACCTAAATTTGTGGTTTGCAGGGATTTCTGGGTAGGAAAACATTGGGGGACCCACGCATGCCATACCTCCCTGGACTCCCCCGGGTGTCTAGTTTTCAGAACTGTTTGGGTTTGGTAGTTTCCAAAGATGCCCGCCGAGCCCCGGTCCAAAAACTCAGTCCCCCCCCCCCCAAAAAAAGAAGGTAATCTTGCTATTGGTTATTGTAATGTCTCCACCGTACGATTTGGACCTTTTCCTGTTGCAGCCACTATGCCTACCCACGCAAGTGAGGTACCATTTTTATCGGGAGACCTGGGGGAACGCTGGGTGGGAGGAAATTTGTGTGAGCCCAGTGACGCCACGCTTTCCCACACAAAAAAAGTGTGTATAAACCGATTTTTCCATCAAAAATTGAGGTTTGCAAGGGATTCTGGGTAAAGGAACATTGGAGAATCCACGCAAGCCATACCTCCTTGGAAGCCCCCGGGTGTCTACTTTTCAGAAATGTGTGGGTTTGGTAGGTTTCCCTACATGGCCGTCTCGCACGGGGCCAAAAACCCAGGTAACCCCTCTTGCAAAAGCTGGTGGTATTGAATGTCAATCCCACCAGCTTTTGAAAGAGGGGTTACCTGGGTTTTTGGCCCCGTGCGAGACGGCCATGTAGGAAAACCTACCAAACCCACACATTTATGGAAAGTAGACACCCGGGGGCTTCCAAGGAGGTATGGCTTGCGTGGATCCTCCAACGTTCCTTTACCCAGAATCCCTTGCATACCTCAATTTTTGCAGAAAAAGTCAGTTTTTCACACTTTTTTTGTGTGGGAAAGCGTGGCGTCACTGGGCTCACACAAATTTCCTCCCACCCAGCGTTCCCCCAGGTCTCCCGATAAAAATGGTACCTCACTTGCGTGGGTAGGCATAGTGGCTGCAACAGGAAACGGTTCAAATTGTACGGTGGAGAATTAAGTTTTCAATTTGAGAGCGTGTGATTCAAGGAAATTGTGACAGACAATTTCAAGTTTGCAGGAGATTCTGTATAAAAATCAATAGAATTCACCAGAAAGACATGACCATATACTTCCATGGTTTAACAATAATAACTAAATTTAGTAAGTTATTTATAGCTATAATGTACACCGTAACAGAGTTACTCAAAAGAGAAACATTCAAGGCACGGCTAACTATTCCTCAAAGACACACACATACAGGTTGGATTTGGCACGAGGGCGAGTGATGGTTCAGTACATAAAATTTTACTAACAAGAACTTTCGAAAAATGAAATGCTCTGTCAATAAATAAATGCATAAAAACCGAACCAGTGACTCGCAACTCGTGAGCTGTAAAGCCACGACAAGGCACCAACCGTTTTACAGGCCATTCACGCGCCTTTCATACCTGATACAAACCAGACCATTGACACCATCCAGAAAGAAAAGCAACACATTACAACAATCACAATCGGGGACAAGGTACATCCTACTTCAGAAAGAGATAAAAGACAAACATTACTGCACAGCCATCTAATCCGCAAGCACACACACATTCTGGTTGGATTTGGCAAGAGGGTGAGTGATGATTCAGTACATACAATTGTATTCGCAAGTAATTTCAAAAAAATGAAAAACACTGCGTATAATTGAAAGTATGATAAACTGAACCACTGACTCACAGCTCGTGAGCTGTAAAGCCACGTCAAGGCACCAACCTCTTTACAGGCCATTCATACACCTTTCGTACATGTGACACATACAAAACATTCACACCGCCAGCCGCGGACCCATCACATTTCAACACTCACACCAGCAGACAGCGCCATTCAAGGGCCCATCACTTTCACACGCCCACATTTCTGACATTGCAACAACACAAAATGATGGACTGCGTGGAGTGTCACTCACCTAGCAGTGTGTGTAGTGACCAACAAAAAGTAACTACTCGCACACCGCTAGCCGAGCGCCAGTCCACCCACACCACCATCCAAGCACCAGACCATGCACACCGCCAGCCAAACACCACTCAGCGCGCACCGACAGCCAAGTACCACTCCACACACACCGCCAGCCAAGTACCACGCCACGCACACCATCCAGTCAAACGCCACTCCACGCACATCACCAGCCAAGCACCACTCCACACACACCGCCAGCCAAGCACCACTCCATGCACAGACAGTCAAGTACCACTCCACGCACACCACCAGCCAAGCGCCACTCCACACACACCACCAGCCAAGCGCCACTGTTATGTTATGTTATGTTAATGGGTGACTTATATAGCGCACGGCTACTCCAAGGAGTGTCCCGGCGCTTTCTGACCCATTACTGAAAAAGAAGAAGGATAACAGACATAACAGTATTATTGATTAAAAAGCCACGTTTTCAGGGCCTTTCTAAAGGCAAACAAATTGGAGATGTGGCGGAGACCAACGGGAAGAGAGTTCCATAGTCTGGGGGCAAGATGTTTAAAGGAACGTCCACCAATTCTGGCTTTCTTAATGGGAGGCACCATTGCCAAGCCAAGATTTTCCGACCGGAGAGATCTGGTGGGCTTGTAAAAGGAAAGCCGTTTCCTAATGTAAGAAGCCCCTACCAGATGGAGTGCCTTGTGGGCCAGTGTAAGAGCTTTGAATATGATTCGTTTTTTAATCGGAAGCCAGTGCAGGGAGACTAGCAACTCAGAGGCTCTGGCTTGCCGGGGTAGGCCGAAGATGGCTCTAGCCGCAGAGTTTTGCACAACCTGGAGTTTGTGCAAAAGATAATCCGGCAAGCCCAGGTAGAGGATGTTAGAATAGTCAAGCCTGGAACAAATCAGAGCTTGTACTGTCAACTTCCTATGGGCAGCGGGGAGCATAGGAAGGAATTTACGAATCATTTTTAGCAGACCAAAACAGGTACCTGTGAGGCCTGTGATCTGCGTTTTCAAAGCAAGGGTGTTATCAATTTTAACCCCCAGGTTTTTTGCAACCGAAGAAGAGGAGGAAGGGGGGGGACATGCTCACTGGCCACCATTCCTGCCAGGGCGGCTCTGCCGGACATCCGAAGAAGAGCACCTCAGATTTATCAGGGTTGCATTTGAGGCTGCTTCGCTGAAACCAGTTGAAGACAGCCCCAAGGCAACCACGGATGCTCTCCCCGTCAAACTCCGTGCCCTTCTTGCAGGTGAAGAGTAGCTGGGTGTCGTCAGCGTATGATATGATCTGGGCACCCATTGACTCCGCCAGCGCCGCCAATGGAGTCATGAAGATGTTAAAAAGGGTCGGGCTCAACACCGACCCTTGCGGGACTCCGACATCCATGGGCGGAACTTCAGCAGAGTACGGGGGGGCCCAGACCACTTGACGGCGACCCGCTAGGAAAGATCTCAGCCAGCTCAGCACCGTCCCTCTGAGACCGATCTCGTGAAGTCTTCTCAAGAGGGCCTCATGCGGGACGGTGTCGAAGGCCGCCGACAAGTCCAACATCACCAGCATTGCTCTTCCGCCTGCGTCGAGGACTTCCTTGATGGCTTCGCTAACTTCCAAAAGAGCGGTCTCAGTACTCAGATTGGAGCGGAAGCCAGATTGGGTGGAGTGGAGTAACCCATGGTCTTCAAGGAAGGAAGACAGCACAAGATGAACGTGCTTCTCGACGATCTTAGCCAGGGTGGGTAGGAGAGATATGGGCCTATAGTTGGCATGTATCTCTGGATCGAGGCCTGGTTTTTTTAAAAGGGGAACAACCATAGCCTTCTTCCAGGCTGGTGGAACAGTGCCGCTGGACAGAGAAAGGTTGAGAATGGGGGAGATTATGGGATTCAGGGTCAAGGCATTCCTAGCTAGAAAGCTCGCCGGACTAGGGTCAAGCGGGGAGCCAGATTTGATTTTGAGTAAAAGATCCAGAGAATTAGATTCCAGTAAGGGAGGAAACTCCGATAGAGTGGGGCAGGGGTCAGGAGATGAGGACATCAAATTAGATTCATACATTAAAGCAGTTGGAACAGCAGGTGGAAAGGATTCTTGAATCAATTTGATTTTAGTGTTAAAGAAAATGGCCATCTCCCTAACCCAGGGTTCAGAGAACTTGTGCTGGACTATGCTCGATTTTGGAGAGGTAAATTCTTTGACAATGGAAAAAATTTCTTTACTGGAGTTTGCCGCAGACTCGATTCTATCTGAAAAATAGTTTTTTTTGGCCTCAAGAATGTCAGAATGGTAGGATTTAATAGCTAGTTTATAAGCAAACTTAGTTTCTAGATCATAATGCTTCCGCCATAGTCTTTCGGCTACCTTACAATTACGGCGTGCTAGAGCAAGTGATTTAGAAAACCAAGGGGCCGAACTACGCTTGACGGATGAAGAAGGGGTGGAGAGAGGCGCGAGATCATCAAGCCTATCCGTTAACCATTCCTGGAAGGTTTCAAGGTCCCTCTCCAGATGGCCGGATTGGATACAGGGATAATCCTGAAGCGTTTGAGCCAGATTCTCAGGAGTAATTTTATGTAGGGGTCTTCTGGGATGTCTGTGGTGGTCTGAGTTAGTATAAGTAGTTGTACTTCTGCCCTGGATCAAAAAACTGATCAATGTGTGGTCAGACCAGAGAACAGGGGTGGGCTGGGACATAACAAGGGGAAAGGTGGAAAACACTTGATCAAGCGTGTGACCCTTGTTATGCGTTGCACTTGAGATGTAAGGAATTAGACCAAGAGGAGCAGTAATGTCCATGATTTTAGTCGCTTCACTATCAGACTCGACGTCCATATGGATGTTAAAATCCCCTAACATTATGCAGTTTTCCACCTTCAAGCAGAGAGAAGTGATAACCGATTGAAGGTCCTCAAAGAAGGAACCCCGCAGACCCGGAGGTCTATAAACAAGAAGCCCGGTAAAAGATTGATGCGGGGAGAGTGCAATGGAGAAGGCGAGGGATTCGCAGCCAGGAATAGACAGAGATGGAATTATTGAGCAGGCAAAAGATTTTAGGACTGCAAGTGCAACACCACCACCTTTTCCCACTGTCCTATCCTGTCTATAAACAATATATTCTGGCGGGAAGGCTACCGCGATGTCAGGATTAGACGAATCGCAGAGCCATGTTTCTGTGAGCATGAGACAGAGTGGTTTCTCAGAGGTAAGTAGCTCAAAGATGTCCAAAGCGTGCCTATGCAATGAACGGGTGTTAAGTAGTAAGCACTTAAACTGTTTAGACAGGGATGGCCGGGAACCCTCAGAAGCCCGGTAAATGTTAGGATACCAACCGCAACCTGGGCAGCAGCATTTACCTTTAAAGCGGCCGGGGAACACATATCGACAAGTGGCGGTGTTAGGGTTAAATGAGAGTAGATCCTCAGCAGAGTACATACGCCTAAGTACAGAGCCTGCCGCCGTGCCGACCGCTGCCGTGTCGCGGACGGGCGCAGACGGGCAGGACTCTGGCACGACTCCGGCGCAGATCCGGCGCGACCACTGATCGCGTCCGCTGCGCGGAGTCATCCCTGCCCGTTTTTATGACGCTGAAATCGCGTCAGTAAGCCCAACCCTACCCAAGATGGCGGCCAAAAACCGGTGCTCTGCCCTCGGCGTCGATACTCAGCCGAGAGCAGGTCCGGTGAAAGAGGGGAGGGGGTGAGAGGGAGACTTGAAGCGCAACGAGCGCTGGGGGGTCCAAAGCACAAATGTACAATAATAATCCCACCTATTCAGCTCAGGTGAGGCGAAGTGCAAAATGCAAGATGCTGCAATTAAAATCAATAAAAACACAGAGGATAGGCAAGAGACCTCCCGGCTTCCGCCTCAGGAGGGGGAAAAGCGTGCAGAGTCAGAATTACCTGCACTCGCCCTCTCGTCCCTTTTATGACGCTGAAATCGCGTCAGTAAGCCCAACCCTACCCAAGATGGCGGCCAAAAACCGGTGCTCTGCCCTCGGCGTCGATACTCAGCCGAGAGCAGGTCCGGTGAAAGAGGGGAGGGGGTGAGAGGGAGACTTGAAGCGCAACGAGCGCTGGGGGGTCCAAAGCACAAATGTACAATAATAATCCCACCTATTCAGCTCAGGTGAGGCGAAGTGCAAAATGCAAGATGCTGCAATTAAAATCAATAAAAACACAGAGGATAGGCAAGAGACCTCCCGGCTTCCGCCTCAGGAGGGGGAAAAGCGTGCAGAGTCAGAATTACCTGCACTCGCCCTCTCGTCCCTTTTATGACGCTGAAATCGCGTCAGTAAGCCCAACCCTACCCAAGATGGCGGCCAAAAACCGGTGCTCTGCCCTCGGCGTCGATACTCAGCCGAGAGCAGGTCCGGTGAAAGAGGGGAGGGGGTGAGAGGGAGACTTGAAGCGCAACGAGCGCTGGGGGGTCCAAAGCACAAATGTACAATAATAATCCCACCTATTCAGCTCAGGTGAGGCGAAGTGCAAAATGCAAGATGCTGCAATTAAAATCAATAAAAACACAGAGGATAGGCAAGAGACCTCCCGGCTTCCGCCTCAGGAGGGGGAAAAGCGTGCAGAGTCAGAATTGACTCCACTCCACACACACCACCAGCCAAGCGCCACTCCACACACACCACCAGCCAAGTGCCACTCCACGCACACCACCAGCCATGCACCACTCCACACACACCGCCAGCCAAGCACCACTCCATGCACAGACAGCCAAGCGCCACTCCACGCACACCACCACCCAAGCACCACTCCACGCACACCACCAGCCAAGCGCCACTCCACACACACCACCAGCCAAGCGCCACTCCACACACACCACCAGCCAAGCGCCACTCCACACACACCACCAGCCAAGCACCACTCCACGCACACCACCAGCCAAGTACCACTCCACACACACCACCAGCCAAGCAACACTCCACGCACACTGCAAGCCAAGCGCCACTCCACACACACCACCAGCCAAGCGCCACTCCACGCACACCACCAGCCAAGCACCACTCCACACACACCTCCAGCCAAGCACCACTCCATGCACAGACAGCCAAGTACCACTCCACGCACACCACCAGCCAAGCACCACTCAACACACCGCCAGCCAAGCACCACTCCATGCACAGACAGCCAAGCGCCACTCCACGCACACCACCAGCCAAGCACCACTCCACACACACCTCCAGCCAAGCACCACTCCATGCACAGACAGCCAAGTACCACTCCACACACACCGCAAGCCAAACGCCACTCCACACACAGCCAGCCAAGCACCACTCCACACACACCGCCAGCCAAGTACCACTCCACGCACACCATCCAGTCAAACGCCAGTCCACACACACCGCCAGCCAAGCACCACTCCACGCACACCGCCTACCAAGCACCAGCCCACACACACCGCCTGCCAAGCACCAGCCCACACACACCGCCTGCCAAGCACCAGCCCACGCACATCGCCAGCCAAGCTCCCATCCACACACACTGCCAGCCAAGCACCAGTCCAGACACACCACCAGCCAAACACCAATCCACGCACACCACCAAATAATTTTTTTTTAAAAACAAAGAAAAAAATTACAAACCATTTGGAACTAGATATAAAACTACAACTACAAACAGCGTTAACTAAAAAACAAAATACTAATGCCACAGATGCAACTGAATAACCAATAAAAAAACATTACAGACCAGGCAGTACACCATTAGACTCACGGTAGCTCCCAAAATTTCTTTTGAGTGTGATACATTTTGAAACATCTGGGCATACAAAGCCCAGGATTAGAAGGACAATCAGCACAGTGCATACGAGTATCCTTCCGCACATCTCTTCGATAGCAGACTTTACATCTCTTACAGGGATTGTTTTTTCTGGGCGTGGCAGGAATGTAATCAGCAAAGTGGCGATCTCGCAATCTAGCCACTTCCTCCACCACTCCGACTCTGGGAACATGTGCCTGATCCACAACAACAAGGCTGCCTATCACAGACTCCTGAAACTGAACAAAAGTCGACTTTGACGCAGGAGAACACTCCTTGAACACAACAAAAGCATTAAAAGTTGCTAAATTGAACAGATGGATGGCCAACTTCTTATACCAAATATAAGACTTACGAATAGCAGTGTAAGGTTCCAACCTCTGATCAATTCTGTCAACACCACCCATGTGCTTATTGTAGTCTACAATGCACACAGGTTTACGCACTTCAGCAACAGCACCCCAAACGGGCATAGATGTAGTACTTTCATCATGGATGGTACTCAGCATGTACACATCCCTCCTGTCGACAAATTTTACAGCTAGCAGTTCATCACTACGCAAGGCACTGCACTGTCCCCTCTGAAGCTTTTTGCAAACAAGCTCTTTCGGATAACCTTTACGGTTAGAGCGGATTGTGCCACAGGCAAAAGTGTCTACTTTCAACAACTCCTTAAACAATGGCAAAACAGTGTAGAAGTTATCAAGGTACAAATGGTGGCCTCTGTTAAACAGTCCTCTAGCAAGATCCCAGACAATTTTCTCTGCCACTCCAAAAGTGGACGGACAACCAGGAGGGTCAATAGTGGAATCCTTACCAGTGTACACACGTAAATTGGAGACATATCCTGTCCTACTCTCCGCCAACATATACAGCTTAATTCCATAACGTGCCCTCTTGCTAGGAATGTACTGCTTAAAAAGTAAACGACCCTTGAACAAGATCAAAGACTCATCAATAGAAATTTCTTTGCCTGGAGAATAGATCTCTGAAAATCGATCTACAAAATGATCAATAACAGGCCTAATCTTAAAAAGGCGGTCATAGTCAGGGTGATCTCTTGGCAACGCCAAATCATTGTCAACGAAATGCAGCATCCGAAGCAAAAGTAAATACCGATCACGAGACATAACTGCAGGAAATATAGACGTTGCCATCAAGGGACTGGAAGACCAATATGAAGCCAGAGAAGGCTTCCTTATCAAGCCCATCAAAAAAGTCAAACCTAAAAACCTATTCATCTCATCCAGATTTGTGGGAGTCCAACGGGTAGCTCTAGAGTGGGGCCTAAGTTTGGCATTGTTCTTCCTCAAAAACTGTTCCGCATACAAATTAGTATGCTCAACAATCTCAGCCAAAAAGACATCATCCATGAACAACTTAAAAAACTGTATAGGCAAGAAATTGTCACAATCCACTTTACACCCTGCATAACCAGTAAAGTCAGACAACACCGGCTGCACCATTTTTGGATCAACCCAGAGTCCAGCACTTCCAATGGGAATGCTTGCAGCACCAGGCTGCAAGCCAGATGTCTCTTGCTGCATCGGCACATCAATCTCCTCCTCTAAAACAGGCACTTCGTCCGCACTGAGAGTGGATTCATCATCCGATGATTCCATGTGGAGAGAAAACTCACTGCCTGAATCATCCTCTCCCTCAGACGCACTGTCAGTCTCATAATCCAGCTCAGAGGAAGATTCAAGAAGCAAACTAATCACCTGCTGAGCAGTCATTCTACGGCTAGCCATAATGCTAACTAAAAAAGATTATTTGTCAAACACGTGAACAACAAATCCTTTGGAAAAAAAAGAAATAAACACAATGTTGCTTTATCTCACAGACCTATATACTCCAACACTATACCACTCACTTGACAGAAGCAGCTAGACTCGGCACCACCTACTCTGCACAGACACGGAAAGGATCAACAATATCCAACTAAAAAAAAAAAAGGTAAAAAACAAATTACACATAAAACAACGCAAAAAACATCGCAATTAATTTCATGCTCAGAACACAAACAGAAATACAGCCATTATGACAGCACTTACAATAAAAGACATTTATGCATAACAATAATACTCATTTGAAGTAAACCCTACAAAAATCTTTTTCTTACCAAATAAATGCAAATACGCAAAACTGCAGAACAACCACTGCCAAAACCACAAACAGGAATCACAAGCTTTACACTACAATAAAAAGGAGAAGAAAAAACATTACAATCACATATTCAAATAATGCACCAGTCAACACACAATACACCAAAAAAGCTAAGGGGTAAGTGGGCCTAAGAGTATAAATAAAATATTCACCCCTGTAAAAGGGGAGAAACCCTTGCCCTTGAGGCCACCCCCCACACATGGCTTCATTGGTGGTCCAGTGGGCCAATACATTATCAAACATTCTATGTACCAAAATAAATTGCACCCTTTGGGGAGCTACCCTTGCCCAAGGGGCCGCTCCCCATACACATCCCTGGTGGTCTAGTGGCCAAATGGATACTGACCCTTGCCCTAGGGGTCACTTTCCTTCTAAACATCCCTGGTGGCCTAGTGGGCCCTACAAAAAACAAAAATACCGACGTGATCTGCCTACCCCAAGGGGGCAGACTGCCAGAAACATGCCCCCAAGGGGAGTGACCCTTGCACAAGGGGCCACTCCCTATAGAACGCAAAATCTGTGGTTCAGGCAGGCAGAAAAATACAAAATATATGGGGGGCAGACACCATAGACATATTTGCACCCCTTGGGGAGTGAGCCTTGCCCAAAGGGGCCACTCCCCACACACATCCCTGGTGGTCTAGTGGGCCAAAATGGAAAGTGACCCTTGCCCAAGGGGACACTCTCCTTATAACCATCCCTGGTGGCCTAGTGGGCTACAAAAAACAAAGCATGGCTTGATCTGCCCCCCCCCATGGGGGCAGACAGCCAAAAGCATGCCCCCAAGGGGAGTGATCCTTGCCCAAGGGGCCACTCCCCATACAGAGTAAAATTGGTGGTCCAGGGGGCTCAAAAATACATAAATATATGTCCTGCCCCTCCCCCCCCCGGGGGGCAGACACTGTAAAATTATATGCCCCCTTGGGGAGCGACCCTTGCCCAAGGGGCCACTCCCCACACACATCCCTGGTGATCTAGTGGGGCCTAAATGGAGAGTAACCTTTGCTCGAGGGATCACTCTCCTCCCTGGTGGCCTAGTGGGCTACAAAAAACAAAAAGCATGGCTTCATCAGCCCCCCCACGGGGGCAGACAGCCAAAAACATGCCCCCAAGGGGAGTGACCCTTGCCCAAGGGGCCACTCCCCAAACAATGTTGCATTGGTGGTCCAGTGGGCTACAAAAATCTAAAATATATCTCCTGCCCCCCCCCCCCCCGGGGGGGGGGCAAGCACAGTAAAATATTATGCACCCCTGGGGGAGCGACCCTTGCTCAAGGGGCTGCTCCCCGAAACAGAAATCACTCAAAAAAATAAAAAAATCGGACTATTCTGCATTCCTGCTGCACGACCGTGCAGCAGGAATGCAGAAAAGAGGCACCGGGGGGAAAGGCAAACCCTTTTCTGTCCCCCGGTGCCTCGCAAAGAAAGATTGATGCAGCGAGATCGCTGTGCGTACCTGTTTCCCCACCGAGGCGCAGCTTGGAAATGGCGGCCACCGGTGGGGAAACAGAAAGTAAACAAGTGCCGACGTCAGCGCGGCTCGCGCGCTGACGTCATCGGTGACGTAGGAGGGGGCGGGTGGGGGAGGCACGGGAAGGTCTTCCCCTGCCTCCCGCGGTAAAAAAAAAAAGATCGAGGACACAAGGGTGGAGCTGCAGCCCTCCTCCCGCAGGTAGGCGCCATGACGGCCGGGAGCCGTCATCAGCACACGAGCGCCGTGTGCCATGACGGCTCCCGGCCGTCATCAGCATCGAAGGGGTTAAAGCTTTCCTCTCTGCGCAGCAAAAACAAGTGAATGGAATTACACCTGACTTGGTACGGAAGAAACTTGATGTATCAGCATGCTTTCTTTGTGAGACCCTTATGATTCAAAAACATATCAGGCGCTCTTACAAAGTGTAATTAGACAGAGGTTCTTGTATATATTGACAGTTTATCCTCGGATTATTCAGGGAGCAGGATCCTGAAATCTTCCACGGACAATAGATTTGAAAAATAAGCAGATCCTGTTGGTAGAGGGAGCATTGTTGTGCTGTTGTCCTATTTAGGACGCGTGGCTCCTTATAGGAATAGAATGAAAGGGCAATCTCTAGTCACCTTGGTCTGAAATAAGTGGGAAAAGCAAGGCAGAATCCCTTGACTGCCTTGAGGATATTGGGAGCGGATACTGTATTCGGAAATACAAAACGGACACGTTTTTTTACGGGGTTCACAGCTTCAAATATGGTGTAGCTGAGCTGCCTATTGTATAAAAGAGCTGCAGATTTTTGGGGGGAAATTCTAAATTTGTTTTTAGTAAATCTTGGAAATGTTTAAAAAAAAAAAAAAAATCATAGCTCATACTCAGTGAGCACTGTGGAGACATGCGCATAACAAAGTGCACAGTGGGGTTGGATTAGTCACCCATGAATGGTTAGGCGCAGGGTCCGCCCCACTCTTCGGCTAACCTCCACTGAGTACATCAAACGCTCACTCGCAGTGGGTTGGGTTTAGGGCTTTTCCAGCCACTTACAGCGAAAGGTAATACATATCAGAGATTCTTCACTCACTCAGGGTTGGTCCACCTTCGTGGGTGCGACCAACCCAAGCTGGGCACAACAGTTATGGAAAGTGTATGCAGTAGATGATAAAACAAAAACATTAAAGTAGACTGAAGAAACCATCAATTAAGATGACCCGGAAAATCCAATCTCTGGTCTAACCCCCAAAGCAGTATCTGGATTAATCAAAACGATGTCAAATTAAATCCATCTAAGTCAGAAATGTGTCTAGTTTAAATCAAAGTGAACCGCTCCCCGCTATTGCCCTCCACTCTCCCCCCACCTTTGGCATCATTTTGCAATCTGTACCTTTATAAACGAATGGCCAGTGTCACTAAGATGTGCGCTCTGAGATGAAACTCACAATAATAAAGTCTAATGTCGTCAAAACTGCTAAATTGATTACGGACACTAAGTCTATCTCG
This sequence comes from Lissotriton vulgaris, assembly GCF_964263255.1. Lineage (NCBI taxonomy): Eukaryota > Metazoa > Chordata > Amphibia > Caudata > Salamandridae > Lissotriton > Lissotriton vulgaris. The sequence goes on from NW_028246568.1 coordinate 210,431, forward strand.
GCTGGGTAAGAAAAGCATCTATAGTCTACCAAAATGTGTCAGTCAGATGCGTTTGGAATCGTTTTAGCCCTAACCATCTAAGTCAACAATATATATATCTTTTTTGGCAGCTTTATATAGCGCAGACTCGACCCAAAGGTATTGGAGTGCTTTACATAGCATCAGTTACATTAAACAAGGTCACAGCAGAATTATTTTTCTTTTTAAGACCGAAGTAAGTTGAGTGATTTTCCCAGAATCACAGGATGTTGAGGCAGCTCTGAATTTGATCCTAGTTACCCAGTTCCATAGTCGGCTGGTCTTGCTGTAACCTGTAGGTCTTTACTGAGAGTATTTTATGGCTGCTTTGTAGCCCTGTCAAGCTTCTCAGGTCCGTGCATGGCTATCTAGTTTGGTATAGGTTTTACTTTTGATTCTAGGACTTTTAGTCTTGTTTAGTCTATTATAAAATAAGTGCTGCTAGTCATAGAATGCAAGGAAAAAATGGGACTGGAGCCAGCTCATCAGCAATGGACCTGCAGCACATGGCAGCAAAGGCTTTGAAGGTGGGGCACTGGCTAAGGCTTTCATAGAGGGGGCTGGATAGGAGTATAATGGGCACTCTATATGAGGTAAAAGACCAAGACAAGCACTGCTGCTGTGAGGAAAACTATGACTTTGAGTTTCAAGGACCTCATAAACGTTTAGAAGGTGAAACTTGCGGCAGGACTAGTAACTTAGCTTTACCAAAAGGTAGTGGTTTGGGGGACCGAACATCAAAGGCTATCACTACTGCAATATGTGTTATGATTTTAGCCCAAATATAGTAGGAGTATTTGGGGAGGAAAGTATATACAAAGACAAGTATTTTGTAAACCTGAGTGTTCTTCCTCTTTCCTGCACCACCTTACCCCACATTATTATTGTGTCCTCTATGGGTGGAGGTGCTAATGATCTATATTGTATTGGAATAAATGATGTGTGTTTAATTGTAAATTTGTTGCCCTATATTTTCTTTATGGGGCGTTTGCTTCTTGCATTTTGTGAAATACTCAATAAAACAATCAATACTAAAAAAAGGTCTTGGTATCTGCTTTACTGCGATTTCCAGGAGTCTAGTGGTCGATATCCAGCTGAGCACAATTTCAGGAGACACCTGTTTATACACAAGTTCAGAAGCCTGGATCTTTAAAATATCCACCCATGTTCAAGGTTTTCTGTTGGAAGATACACCCACACGGCCCAGGGTAACCACTGGACTACAGATCTGGCCAGTAAAGTGGGATTTAGGATTTGGGTACAGAAACAAATAGAATGTTATGGTTACAGACGTGGTTAAAACAGTTCCAAAATTAGATCAAGGAGGTCATTTGCAGCCTACTGGAAACAATAAGGATAAATGGGGTCAAGATGAGAAACATTAATATCCACTTAGGTCGGGATGGCTGCAGGTTCGAAATCTTTAGGTGGTGCTGATAGGCGTCAGTCAGCTCAACCTTTTACTTCTCCTCATGAGGGCGCGGGGCTGTATCTCTCCTCTCCTCTCTTCTCTTTAGAGTTCAGCTTCTTCCTTCTTCCAAACAAGTCTAGTCCTTTACCCTATGTCTAATCTAGGGTAATCAGCCACTTGACCCAAGTAAAGATTCTCTCTGAGCTGGTGTTGTCTGAGGCTCATTTCAAAGGACAAAAAAAGGACAATGAGTCGCAAGTTCTATTTTTACCAAAATCTAGGGTTCTTGTAATGCGTAGACCCTCATTCACATTGAACATACGTTGTGGTATATCTTGATTCTTCGTTCTGGTAGTTATGTGAAAAGCAACACCATTGGGTCTTTTATCACTCGAATACTGGGTTCTCCAAGTGATGTCCCTTCATCCACCCGGTAGTAGACTGTCTGGTTTTTTGACAGCTGTGATAAAACGTGCAAGAGAGTATGTGAAGTGTGGGTTAAAATTACCTCCTGTCCTCAGGTTTTATCTTTAATTTGCAGAGGATGGGGCAAGTGAAAAAAAAAGTGAGTGGTGGTGCTGTGAAAGAAGTGTTAATGTTCCACTGCACCTGGTGATGGTTTGTGGTCGGTTCGTGGTAGGTCGAACACAGCAAATCCAAGGATATGAAGGACGGAGTGCTGAAAACTTTTCAGACACTCACCCCCAGTCACAGATCTTGATTGAATCCAACATCATTCTTTAGCACACTTTGCCACCTCAGTGCAGACCCAGCTATATACAAATCAGTCTTGACCCTGTGCCTCATGGGACCAGTCCAGCCCAAACTCACCTGGTCCCCTGGTAGTCCTCCTGGAGCTGTGGCCCTTCTTCAGGACCAGATCGTAGTTGGCTACTTTCCTAGTAGTTGTCGATGAGTAAGTACTTTACTCACCAATCTTTATCATTTCGCTCATTCGCTCATCTTCATTTCTGAGTAATAGATGCTGATTTAGTGTATAACTAGAAGAGATAAAAAGACAATATAGACAGAAACAATTGTAGATATATTTCATATATTACAATGTTGATATGACCCTATTCCATTTGGAAAGATGATCTTGATACTGCTGGAAGGTAAGGGGGTTCATTTGTATGTAAGTTGTTCACTACATGTATTATGCACTCAAAAACTGATATCTATATCTAATGCTACAATTACAGGTGTATAGAGTGGATTCTTTCCTCTGTAGTGGACATGTAGAGATACTAAGTGGATATTGGATTATGAACAGATGGATATACATGTTTTTACTTCAACCGCGCTTGTGGGTGTGGTTGGTGAGTACATGATCCTTTGAAGTTCCTCCCACCAGCCAACGTGCAAGCACGCATAGCTGGGAGAGAAACAGGAACCCATCGCAACTTCTCTGAGTTGTCTGAACAAATCTTTCCCAAAAAGAAAGAAATTATTGTTCAAACACCATTCAATGATATTAATATTAACCTTATTGTGTTTGTGATACTCCTATGTTCTTTTGGCCAGGAAATATTTGACTGCAACCAAACCTTTTACATGGTCTATGCTCGTATATAAAGACTCTACGTCTAAGGTAATTAATAGCATATCATCATTCCACCAGAGATCTTTAATTTTTTCCAGAAAATCACTAGTATTTTTCACGTAGCTGGGTAGATCTTTCACAATATCTTGCAAGAAAGAGTCAATGTATTGACCACCTTGTTCACCAGCACTTTTAATAGCCGAAATAATAGGTCTTCCAGGTGTGGGAGTTATACCTTTATGGATTTTCTGAATTAAATACAAAACAGGGAGAACTGGAAATTCATTGTTCATAAATTTGAACTCTCTGAAGAAATTAGTCCTTCCCTGTGCCATTGAGATAGCGGTTAGTAAAGAGTCTCCTTCGCTTAAGCATATTCCTTGTGTGTCGTTTTCTCGTAACAATTGACATCATTCAATTATCTATTGGCTTCATTTACATAGTCTTTCTTGGGCCAGATGACCAAATTACCACCTTTTATCTGAGATTTCTATCACAATTTCATTTTTTTCACTAAGTTTTTTCATAAGGTTAGCATAGTCTTGTTTGTTGTGTTGGCTTTTGTTTCTGTTTTTACTTTTGGTTTGTGGATACAATTGTTTAATGCCATTAATAACACAGTCATGAAATGTATCCACTGCGTCCTTAGGCATCAATGGGATGAAACTGGATTTAACTTTAAAAGGACTTATCCCAGCACCTTTTTGCGACATATTCATTTCGCTTAGTCTTAATTGTGTAGCTAAGTCAGAGTCAGGCCCTGAAGGTTGAGAGCTAGTAGCTTCATTGAGATCATGCATGGTAAGAAGGGTTGACCCATCAGAGGATCGTAATCTGTGTTCTTCATTATTGATTTCTATTGGGCACACATCTGCTACAGTAGTGCTATTAAATGTTTTCAATGCGAAGAATTTTTTCAATTTAAGTTTTCTAATGAAACAAAAAACATCTATGCGTGTAGAAGCATAGTTGAAGCACTGATTAGGGCAATAGTTCAGTCCAAGCGCTAATAGTTGTTCTTCCGCTTTGGTTAGAGTGACATTGGACAAATTGATGATAGATTTATCCCCTACTGTCGTTTCCTTTGCCATTGAGTTTTTGTCTTCTTTTTCTGCTTTTTGTTTACGCTTACTTCTACTCTCTCGTCTTCGTTTGTGCCTTCTTTTATTATTGATTTCTTTTGTTGCCTTGGTCTCAATGTCTGCAGTCTCTACTCGACTAAAAAAATCCTATTCCTGTTCTAAATTTAATTTAGTTGCCACTTGCTGTTTGTTGGAATCCGAATCAAAGCTGGACTCACTGGTTAAAGACACCGTTTCTACGCTACATAACTCTTCATTAGCATTTGACATGGTGTTTGAAGATAAAGATGGCTGAGAAACTGTTTTTTTGCCCTTATTTCTATATTGTTGTCTTTTGGCTGTATTGTATTTGCCGTCAAAGTGAAAATTTGACCATTGTTGTAATCCGCCTGGTCACGTGCGAACTTGTGCGCTTTTCTAATCTAATTTTTTCCTCATGTTTGCGTAGTCTTTCATTCATAGTGTCTTTCATTTTTTTGCTAATGTCCGATTCTTCCATTTGATCAATTTCATCATTCAGCCTATCAATTTCCTCTAGGATTCCTTCATGGTCAATGGCAGCATACTTTATTAGAATATGGACTAAATTCATTGAAGCCGCAAGGTTGTTTTCCCCCATTCCTTTAACATGGAGGGATTGGTTTCATCAAAACTGGGAGCCAGAAAAATACGCCAACCACGTGGGACACGCCCCACTTCCGCGTATATATACATTTGTCAACTTTTTAGAAACTCTCATAGTCACTGGATGAAGATAAATTCACTAAATCCATAATTGAAAACCTACTTGTGAGTTTATCTCTATTTTGACTCTATTGCTGTGGAAGTCAAGGACTACCCTTAGTCCGTGAGGACCACCTTTTACATATTCTTTGTAAACATCAGCAATAGGTTGCCCATTAGGACCTAACACCGATGGCAAATATTCGAACAGCCTGTGCCCCTCATTACCTAAGGCACTCAATAATAACGCTTGCTTTCTTGCTGGTGTAAAATTTTGTCCATCCAATGGTATAATTTAATTCTCTAACATCTCCAGCCAATCCTCCCACAATATCATTGGTGAACCTGGTTGAGAAAGGAAAGCCAATGGGGTAATAATATTATAAGCAGCCATAAACACTGAAATGGCGTAAAACCAAAGACGTAATGTACTACCTGTGTGCAAACCCTATTCACTGTTCTATTACACAATGCACAGAAATTGTTTGATGTGCAGAAAACCGTGTAACACCTGCACAGACCATGCCGTCTTCAACACCAGCTTATATAAACCTTCATGAGCCACTGTAACCAGTTCACAGAAAGCACCGTTGAAATAACCCTCCATTCAGCACATGAAACAGTGTGCCAATCACCGGTATGGCACAGCTGAGCACGAGAAGGCACAAGTAGAAAACTACAAACAGTGGGCCTGCCAGATGCGCTCGAGGAAAACTACAAACGGTAAGCCTAAGCAATCTCTCAATTCTCGGCTACCCGCTTACTATAAAGTTTTCTTGTGCAACTTCCATTCAATGTAAACTGCTAGTAATCATCCCTCAGTATTGCCAAGGAAAGGTACAGAAAGTTTAGAAAAGGTCAGAAAATCACCGGAGGCCGACTTGTAGACCACCCAGGTTGTGTCCAATTCTTTCCGTCGTCCTCCACAAACTTCAAGTCGTCACCAAAATGTTGAGATAGAAAGATACACCCACACACCACCATGATTGTTCAGTAATGAAGATTTAATGGAGACACAACCTGGCATCAGTCCACAACATGATGCCAGGCACAACTGACATTCTTGGAATACCCCCCGCATTACATTGTAATCATAGAACACCTGTAAATGCAGTGACATCACAACACTACCCAAGGCAATGCAGGCACTGCATGCAGTGGCTTCACAACAGTGCACAAGGCAATGCAGGCACTGCTTTCTGCTCTTCTTGCTTGTGTCAAGTAACACGCTGTCCCTTCCTTCGGCTCGGCTACAGCTGGCAGAGACAGATGTGATCTTTAGCCAGTCTGACTGCCAGCCTGCTGCCTCTGAAGCCAATGGGCCACCTGTATGAGGTGAAGCTGCTACCTATCTCCTGCAGATCTCCCGAGCAGCATGTAAGACTGTCGCATCACTGGGAAACGCTGAGCACTGACCCCTGAGTTTATCGATGATTGGTCAATCAATCAAGAATTTATAGAGTACTCTACTTACCCGTGAGGGTCTCAAGGCGCTGGGGGAAAAAAGGGAGGGGGGGACGCTACTGGTCGAACAGCCAGGTCTTGAGTAGCCTCCTGAAGGTCAGTAGGTCTTGGGTCTGTCATAGGTTCAGTAGGAGGGTGTTCCATGTCTTAGCGGCGAGGTGGGAGAAGGATCTGCTGCCAGTAGTTGTTCTTCGGATGCGAGGGACGGTGGCGAGGGCGAGGTCGGCGGAACGGAGCTGGCGGTTGGGGATGTAGAAGAAGAGTCGTCTGTTGAGGTAGGCTGTGCGGTCTTGTGAAGTGCCTTGTGTGCGTGGATAAGGAGCTTGAAGGAAATCCTGTTGTTGGCAGGGAGCCAGTGCAGGTTTCTCAGGTGGGGGGTGATGTGGCTGTGACGTGGTACGTTGAGGATCAGGCGTGCAGAGGTGTTTTAAATGCGTTGCAGTCGTTTGATGAGCTTGGCTGGGGCTCCCGCGTAGACTGCATTTCCATAGTCGAGTCTGCTACTGACGAGGGCCTGGGTGACTGTTCTTCTTGAATATGTCTGGATCCACCTGCAGATCTTGCGGAGCATGTGGAGGATGTTGATGCAGGAGGAGGAGACTGCGTTGACTTGCTTGGTCATGGGGAGTGTTTAGTCGAGGATGACTCCCTGGTTGCGTTCGTGGTCGGTGGGTGTCGGGGCTGCTCCCAGTGCCGTAGGCCACCAGGAGTCATCCCAGGCTGAAGGGTTGTAGCAGAGGATGAAGACCTCCGTCTTGTCCGTGTTCAGCTTCAGTTGGCTGATCTTCATCTAGTCAGCGACGGCCTTCATTCCTTCATGGAGGTTGGATTTGCCGGTGAGGGGGTCCTTAGTGAGGGAGAGGATCAGTTAAGTGTTGTCGGCGTAGGAGATTATGTTGAGGTTGTGCTGTCGGGTGACTTGTGCGAGAGGGGCCATGTAGATCTTTAACAGTGTCGGACTGAGGGATGATCCCTAGGGTACGCCGCAGATGATGTTGGAGGCTTCGGATCGGAATGGGGGAGGCGTATACTCTGGGTTCTGCTGGAGAGGAAGGAGGTGGTCCATTCCTGGGCCTTGTCTCGGATCCCTGCGTTGTGGTGGCGTGTGCGAAGTGTGCGGTGGCAGATGGTGTTGAAGGTGGCGGAGAGATCCAGGAGGATGAGGGCCGCGGTCTCACCGTTGTCCAGCAGGGTCCTGATGTTGTCGGTGGCGGCGATGAGGGCAGTCTCATTGCTGTGGTAGCTGCGGAACCCTGACTGGGATGGGTCCAGGATGCTGTGTTCTTCGAGGTATCGGGCTAGCTGTCTGTTGTCGATCTTCTCGATGACCTTGGCTGGGAACGGAAGCAGGGAGATGGGCCGGAAGTTCTTGAGGTCTCTCGGGTCCGCCTTGGGTTTTTTGAGTAGGGCGTTTATCTCTGTGTGTTTCCAGTTCTCTGGGAAGGTCGAAGGAGAGATTGATGACGTTGCACAGGTGGGGTGCGATGGAGCTTCTGGCTTTGCTGAAGATGTGGTGCGGGAGTGGGTCTGACAGGGAGCCGGAGTGGATTGTGCTCATGGTCTTGATAGTGTCATCTATGTTCACGTTGGGCCAGGCTGGCAGGGGGTCGTGGTCGATGGTGTACGGGGTGGCTGGAGTGTCGATGTCTATTGGGGCTGTCAGGGCGTTGAAGCTGTCGTGGATGTCAGCGTTCTTGCGGTCAGGAAGGTGGCGAGGGAGTCACACAGGGCTTGCAACGGCGGGATGTCGTTGGTGTTGGAGCTGGGGTTGGAGAGTTCCTTTACGATGTTGAAGAGCTCCTAGCTGTTGTGTGGTCGAGGCAGTCTTTGAAGGTCACAATAAATAAATAAATGTCGAAAGTACTAGCCTCTGCCGGGGTGAGGTTGTGTAAAATGGGGCACGAAACTGGTGAGAGACCCTCTTCACTGCAGCCTTTTTTGTTGTTTATTGTTTTTATGAGGTCTGTCCTGTCTGAGACATTCAGGTGATGGAGGGTGTTGGTGGATTGGAATGCTCCTGGACATACAGTAGCACTATCATGCGATCTGCGGAGCAGCATTCAGACTTCTCTTTAGGGGACGTGTAAGCAGGGAGCATGGAGAAACTGTCCCGGACCACAGGTCCGCCACATGCCCTGTCATTTAGGAAGTGGGAGCAGGCGTACTCCTGTTCACTATATGCATCACAGAGACAAACCATAGGGACGGATAACGGTGGACCGAAAGAGAAACTAGGTGGGAGAGGACAGGGGAGGTAAGAGGGGATTGAGGGGGATAAGAAAAAAGAAAGGGGTGGCATGAGAGACACCCTGAGACCAGACAGCAGGAAGGAAAGGGATAAAGTGAGTAAGAAATAGGGAAGCAAGGAGGAGAACGGAAAGAGAGACAGACCAAGGAAGGGAAAGTAGTAAGCGGATAGGGATGAGAAACGGAGAAGGTAGAATAATTGCAGTGAGAGAGGCGAAAAGAGAAACATGGCATCTCATAATACCATCTGGGGAAGAAATCACACAGTAATTTACTCTGATCCATAACCTGCAATGTGATTGTGTGAAATGTCACCATCAAAGGAGAGGGGTTGTTTGATGTCCTAAACAGTGAATTTGTCATTTTGCTAATGAATTGGTGTAGTGCTTGAAACATCAGGTGTGTGCTTGCTCTGTTTTTTTAGTTGTTGTGAAAGGAAAGGCTCTTTTGTTGTGAAGGGAAAGGCTCTTTACTACAGTACTGTCTTTTTTCCTTCTTGCCTCTTCCGAAATATTCGGTGTCTCTTTTTCCCTGATTTATTATTACGTGTGCGTAAAAAAAATGGCTTCTAATTAATTTCTGTGAGTCTTTCTTCTGCAGTGATCATGAACTTTTCTGTTTGTTTTGATTACATAGATTGGATTTTATCTTGGTTTTATCCTAACCTGGAGGAGTATTCTCCGCTCTGAAACCAATGAAGATAGCAAGCTCAGGTAAGAAAAATTATGTGAGTCTCAGGGTCTTCATTACGTGTTCCTTGTAAAATGGTAACTTTTTAAATACATTTTATTAAATGTAAATACAGCCACAGCAGGTGAAAAGTACTTTCAGCCATAGAATCTCAATAGCAAAATAGCATAGTGACTATACAGAAGTAAGGGATTTAGTAATGCTAGATTTACTCAAATTAGTCCTAGTACCTATACAGCTGTAAAGCAAATATACAGAAAAACAAACCGATGAAGTAAGATACATAATAGGGATCTAAGAATTCACACATCTAATCAGTTATATTATGACTCATCGAACACCAACTGTATTCCCTCATATTTCTTTAAATTCTTTTATATCCCACCCAACATTCACTTATATTTTGATATCCATGCCAAATGACCTACCAACCTCATAGCTGCCAAGGTTTCAGATTGCTTATGGGTGGCATTTTCATAATCTCAGTGTAATTATAAGTCACATTTAATGACTATGAATGAACTTTCTCGCGAACAGTATAATGTCACCCACACTTGGGGGTCGATTACAATGTTGGTCAAAAAGACTCAGAAAGGCATTCGGTTAGTTCGCATCCGATTCTTTCCGATCAACTCTGAAACATTTCCGAACGACCGATTATGAAGTTCGGAAATCGTTCGGATTTCCGACTCGTGACCGAACGCCATTCAGAGTTACCGAGTCGGTCGGAGCCAACTCGTGCAGGTCTACAGACCGCGTTCCCGACCGAGTGATTAGGAAGTCGGATTCAGACAGCCTTTCTGAATCGGTTGTTCCGACATGTATCAGCTGTCAGAATCTGGCTTTGGGGGCCAATAGCAGGCCTCCCTTCACCCAGGGGCCTCAGAATGTGGCCCGTGTGGGTACCCATGGGTCCCCCCTTCCCAACCATGCATAGTGTGGCATGCACCGTGGGGTGCACGCCACATGGTGCTCGATTTTCCGCAACCTCCCCTTTCTTCAATGGGAGCCTGTGTAGTCGGTCGAAACACTGGTTCCCATTGAAGTCAATGGGAGTCCGACTGAATGGTGTTCGGAGCCACCGTAATTGGTTGGTCGGACTCCCCGAATCCGATTCGGCCGTAAACCAATCCGAAACCGATTCGGTCGGAATGCGTTCATAAACACATCGTAATCGACCCGTTAGTACTAGGGTCGATTACGATTCAACCTAGGGTGTGGGATGTGCATGGCACATCCCACACCCTAGGTTGAACACCTTCTGCCGAGCTTGGGCTGCAGGGAAACAATACATCAAACAGAGATTTCCTGCCTTATCCAGCCTGAACCTCCCTGGATGGCAATAAATCAAATTAATGGCATTATCAGATCATGATCAATTGATAGTCTGTCCAGGCTTTTTGCTACATGGGACCCAGGGCCGACTACAGGATAGGAGAGGAGCCACATCGGGAATCTTTTCTCCGTGCATTTCTCTAACTAGGCCCCTCTTTTACTGTAGTTTAGACTGACCCGGTTTTTGGCATGTATTTAGAAGCTACGTTTTGCGGCTGGACATTACATCTGTTTGAGCTGGGGATGGTTTTTCTGTTTTGGTCTTGAAATCTCGGAAGTTTGTATGGCCTACTTTGATAAGAGGATATTTCCACCTCATAATATATTAAGAATCCTATATCTCCACTTGTGCACTATCGCCATCTTGTGGCGTTTGAAAAACAACACTTGAGCTCAGCTTTTTTCAGTCTGCCCCAGCAAAGTGAGAAACTGGCACTATCGTACTTCAGGACACGGTTCTTTCACCTGACCTTCTCAGCCATTGCGCTAATGTGGGGAAATTACCGGGTAAAATGGGAAAATTACCAGCTAACGCGAGATGCGCTGTACTTGGCAGAGCTTCTCCTCGGTTTCCAAAGTTTGAGAATCTATCCGTTATGCCTAAACATGGCAGGACCATTATTTCAGTTTGCATTTACATTTCTGTAATTGGCTTTTCATTATATTAAATTAAAGCATTAGTATATAACATTTTATGTGCAATAAAAGAGTAAGAAAAGTGTGATGCAAGGGTTGTCAGAAGCGAAATAAAATTGAAGTGAATAGGAATTCATTAACTCATGTCCGTTTGAGGAAAAAAAAAAGAAACTAGAGACGAGAGAGACAGATTTCAGCTTGTTGTTTGGATGACAATAGGTAGTCCTTATTCATTTTTGTTTTGCTTCCTTTGCTACTTTGAAGAGTAGTGCAGAAAGTCATTTGTCTTTCAGCAAGTGTTCCTAATTTGCAGGTTGATTCCTCTTTCAATTTATAACCGACTGAGTTTCGTGGTTTTCCATAAGAAGTGGCACAGTCGTGTGATGGTTTCTGTAGGGACCTGGGCCAGGAGGAGAATCCATTATGGTTTGGTTTGTCACAGTCCTGCCTCCTAATTATGAGGCATGTTGTTCTTTTACAAATACAGTGACAAGTTCTACAAAGGAACACGAAATGGGTGACAGATTTTTGTCTGTGACCACCGCTCGGACAATCTGGTGATTTTGCTTGGGACCCTCTGGCCAAGAGTTCGTTAACACGAAAAATAGTTGTTTTTGAGACATTAACATTTGTGATAATTGGCCGACGCTTTGATGGAAATGAAGATTTGCGCCATAGAATGATTTTATTTGATACGTTGCTGGGGCTATTTTTGTAGAGCAATCCTTGTAATTGTTGCTTCAACTTGGATTTTGCATTGTTGTTGCTAAGCTATGTGCGAAGTAAAAAGTCCAAGAGCTTTTCATAGATGGCTCATGGGGGTAGTATTTTTGGATTTTAGGGCATCGCGCGTTGTGGTATCAACAAGATGATTGGACGTGCTGAATTCTCTTTTGGCAGCGCAGTGCAAGGTCATTGGCTACTGTCTACAATAGATACGTAATCTAATTCTGCTTCTAACGTTTCATTTGTTGAATATTTGGTAAGGCCCATACATTTTTCCACCTGTGCATCTTCAGGCAGTCTGCTGCTGAGGTCACTGTAAAAACCCCATAATTAAGTAAAAAACACGATTCCTCCTACGTTTTCTTGCCCCACTGTTTTGAGGATTTCTGGGTTCACATTGCTGTATTTGTTTTATTGTACAATGGCCGTAGCACCTTTAGTCCTCACTAGTGCGTCATTGAGGTAGTTCTTCTAGGTTAGGGAATTGCATATGGTCATGCCTCGGTGTTTGAAGAAGTCTTATATGGAGCTGTGCAAAAGAACCAATTGATGGACGGAATGCTGGACAATGCAAACATTCACCCCCAGTCACTAGGATATCTGTTAAATCCATCATTCTTTCGCTCACCATGCCACCCCATTTTGGACCCAGCCACATGCAAATCAGTCTTGACCCTGTTCCTTGTGGGAACTGTCCAGCCCGAACTGCCAAGCCAGGCCCTGCCTAGACCGGAAACGAGCATCCTGGGGACTGGCTTAGCAGTTCGGGCTGGACTGTTCCCATGAGGCACAGGGTCAAGACTGATTTGCATATGGCCAGGTCAAACTGGGATGGCATGGTGAGCAAAAGAATGATGAATTTAACCCAGATCTCTTGACTGGGGGTGAATGTTTGATTTGTTCTGCATTCCGTCCATCAATTGTGTGTCTCTGTGAACATGGAGCTGGGCTGCTTTCTCAGAGTCAGTGGTCTACCGAGCGAACTTTTAGCATGCAGTCCCCAGGCCATAACCTTTGACCTTGCCAGATTGATATGAGGTGGTGGGTAGCAAAGTTTCTTTCGGTTGCATTGAGTGGAGTTTGGAGGGCATTTTGTGTCCTCCTCAGTAGAAATGAGTCATTGCCATAGGAGAGCTAATAAATCAGGATTTTGGTGATTTTTACTATATCTTGGGAGGCTTTTAAGTAGCCTCCCAATATAGACATGTAATTTGTTTATAGATTAAACAGCAATAGGTCAAGATGCACCTTGCTTTACTCCTATGACTCTGGTGACCAATTTTCTTCTAGCTCTAGTGATACCTACTCCGAGTTGGTCCTCTGAGATTGGAATAGACTCTCTTTACTATTCGCAAAAAATTTGGGAACATTATAAGGTTTCTAGTTGCGACTGTCGCAGATTTCTTTAAAAGCGGATGAATGCCTGGGAAAGGTTCAAAAAGGGCCAACGAGGGGCTACTGCCTCAAGAGTGAAAACTCATGAAGTGATAGTGATTGAAGATTGAGTCTGTTGTATACATGCCTCACCCGAATTCACCCTTGATCAGATTCACAGTTTGACAGTAGTCCTGTACCCAAGACCCATGTGTTCTGGGATGATTTCGTGAATACTTTTTCCTCTGTTACTTAGGCATTGATTCTTGTCTAGGGTCAAGTAATCAAATCCATAATTTAATATTATTATAACTGGCGATAGATGATCAGGTAATCGGTTTCCCCAAATCAGAAATATTTTTCCAAAACTATTTAAATCCAATGCTTGCTCATCTCATATGCAGAAGTGAGAATTCTGCACTTCCTTTAATATGAAGTATTTTACCCAGGATGAGTATTTATCCTGCCTGTATTTTATTTATAGTAAATAGAACAGATGATGGACGGATGCTGACTAAATCATACATTCACCCCCAGTCTCAGATCTAGGTTTAATCTATCATTTCTTTGCTCACCACACCAACTAGTATGGACCCAGCCATATGCATATCAGCTTTGACCCTGCTCCCCATGAGAACAGTCCAGCCCAAACTGCCAGGCGAGGTTTTCCCTGGACCAGGTACAAGCATTCTGGGACCGGTTTCTGGGTATCACTCCTCATAATACACGCTAGCTTGAATCCAGTGGCACAGTGTGCATGGTATCCAGGTCTGGGCATACCGTTCCCACCTAGGGTGACATAACAAAAAGAACAGAGGATGGACGGAATGCTGAACAAATCAAACATTCATCCCCATTCACAGATCTAGGTTTAACATATATACGTGCATTGCTCTGCACAATCGGTATTCACAAATGTTAGTCCAATCTCGTCATATGTCATCTAAGGTAATCTTTATTTTTCTTAGAAATGGAACAGACCAGCCAACGCGTTTCGTTCATTACATGTGAACTTCGTCAGTGCTGTAAAACATACAAATACATATAGTGTAAAACTACAGAAATACAACTGGCGTGTGATTTAGACCTTACAGGCAGGTCTTCCCTTGATACGTGTCGTTCTCACACTACCGAATCAGTTTCTCTCAGTGAGTACTTCCTGTCCAGCTAGTCTGCATGTATACGCGTATGTGCCTTTGCGTTCACGTGATACACGTAGAATTTCTTAAAGGGATGTTATTATAAAACCGGAATAGACCAGTTATGTACATAGATCGTTTAAAGTAAGGCTTACGTAAATAATCGTACGAATTGCACAGAAACACAAGACTACCACCATACTAAATTGAACATACAACTGGTAATGGGGATGAACAGCCCAACGTAAAACTGTAGAGCCATATGTCCAGCATCCAAGTATTACAACAAGACTGTTGTAATATTCAGATAGAAACATGCAAATAACGAAGAGATACCTCACCCTCTTATGAGTAAGTAGATTTGGTGTTGATCTCATTAAGATAATACAATTCATCCCCACGGTAGAGCCCTGCACCTTGCGTCTTAGCTTACAAAAAAGTTTTATACGATTCAAAATCCTAATTCGCCTCCATTAGATTAAGTGTTGGAATAACTACTGAGGTATGGCCACAAGACAATGTGGTCTACACGAACATAAAACCAGGCACCTTGTATCTAAATGTAACAAGCATTTACAATACAATGGTCTCGGCATTATTAAAGGTAGAGCTATTTGCATTGCTCATGACTTTTTTTAAAATTATAAATAAATGGCATTGTCATTTACATTGCCAATAGCTTAATCATTAAATAAATGGCATTGTCATTTACAATGCCAATAGCTTAATCGCTCGCAAATGCATGACCTATTGCATTTACACCCACACAGAGCCACACACACAAAGCCACACACACACACACACACACACACACAGCCACACACACACACACACAGAGCCACCCACACCGAGCCACCCACACAGAGTCATTCACATAGAGCCACCTACACACCTGGGGTAAGGAAGACATAGCACATCTCCACTGAACACAAACACACACCAGTGGGCAAGGAAGCGCCCATCACCCTCTTGTACAGCTACATATGCACACATACTAGGAGAAATGCAAGACACAAATACCTCCCTCCAATACCAGCACATAACACACCTGGGATAAGGGAAACATAGCACATCTCAACTGAACACAAACACACACCAGTGGGCAAGGAAGCGCCCATCACCCTCTTATACAGCTACATATACACACATACTAGGAGAAATGCAAGACACAAACACCTCCCTCCAAAACAAGCACAATACACACCTGAGGTAAGGACGACATGGTACATCTCCACTGTACACAAACACACACCAGTGGGCAGGGAAGCTCACAGCAGCCTCTTATACAGCCACATATACACCATACTAGGAGAAATGCAAGACACAAACACCTCCCTCCAATACTAGCACATTACACACCTGGGGTAAGAAAGACATACATTGGCCATTCCCCCTTTGAGAAAACCCACAGTTTTTTCATCCCACTTAAAGCCCTGGATTCTTCATAAAATGCAAACCCTCTATAGCGGATTGTAATACGGTTCGAGCGGAAGACGTCTGTTAAACCCATAGATACTACATTCTCTAAACATTTAGTGAAAACACCAACATATACATGCAGGAAAATGAAACCCTAGCAGAGCTGATTGATAAATGATGTATGGCTTGCACCAAAATGCAACCATCTCGGCCCTTTAACTCGAGGAGCGGCAAAAGTCCCTCTCCGTCGACCCCCACAAGGCACAGTAAAGCGGTAAATAAAAACGTCAATTTATGCGCTTTTGAATCCTGCATCAAAACTGGAATGTACAACTCTTCAAGACAAATCCATATCGAGGTTGATTCAGTCAGATAACAAAACATCCAGTCACCAGCAGCACTTCAGATGTGGATCTTAGGGCAAAGCCTGCGGTTTCAGGTCCTAAATTTGCTTTTTTGGACCTTCTGGTCAGAGCAGGCTGCCCTGGCTATATCATCTTGCCTAGTACCAAGTGTTCATCAATCCACAATGTAAAGCCTCCTGCAAACAGATTTTCAGCCACCTCTTTGGACCGACTTTATACCCTCCAATGTTTGCCTACAGCTAGCTGTTGAGTGGCTCATCTCTATGGCCTGGCTGTGTTGCAGCCAATCAAAGATGATGCAAGTTCTGGGATTTAACCATACAAGCTCTAGCGCCTAGATGTGCCAGCTCATTGGGCAAGCCATGCCAGAACAATGGGAACGCCATGGCCCCCAAAGGGACAACCTACAGGGAAGACATTTATGTATATGTTGGAAGGTGTAAAGACACATCCATGCCTCCACTTTGAGAACTCCACCTCCTGACCTTGCAGTTTATAGGGATTTGTAGCTCAGGATTCAGTTGTCATACAGTCCGCATCATGATGACAATTCTTGGGGCTGGTCATGCGATTTCCATGGTCAAGCATACAGTCTCTAAATAATAGATAACGATGTCTCAGGTGCTAAGTATGCCATGTCTCTGAGTTGTGCAAAAGATGGCTGGGTTTAAACTGGAATGGCATGGGAGCAAAACAACGATGGATTTAGGTCAGATCTCTGTGCTGGGGTGAATGTTTGACATTCTGTCCGTCAATTGTTGGGCAGTGGAAACAAGGTGGACCGACCATACCACTTTCACATGCCATCTTTGAAGCCTCCATGATCTTTCCGCGCAGTATTCAGGGGTCAACTTTGTGACTTCCAAAGGCTACCTGTACAATTTGGGCGGGGAACCAGTGCAAACTACAATAGTGTCTATGCAGACTTCAGGGACTGACCGCACAACCTATAAAACTCCTTCAACTGAAAAACAAAAACAAAAGCAGTTCCATTGGTGAGTGAGTAGAAATTACTTGGTCAGCACTACTATTCCCATAGAATATAAAATTAGAGGACCCTAACAAGCCCCTGTGGAGCGGGGCGGAAGGCAAGCAAAATCAATTAACACATATGCGATATATGGGAGACCCTGGGTCCTTCTTCACATCCACATTGGGGGGGGGGGTGTTGGGGAGGGCATCATTTTGCGACAAGCCACTAACAAGTTAGTAAACTGCCTCTTGCACTGAAGAACATGAGTGCCAAACGATACCCGGGGGACAAACCCGGCAATACTTTGCAATACTTAGCCCAAGTGCAGAAGCAAAAACTAATGTTGCTGTCTGACTTATTGATTTAAAAAGCAGTCCTCAGACCCGCTTACTTCTGCTAACCAATCCACTTAGCACGAGTCCCTCTGTCCTCGCTATTTTTATCTGGACTCTCAGCAGCCATGCCACCTCTCGTGCAGTTTTTCTAGAGCTGCTCGCGCGCACAGAGGAGACAACATCCATTCCACATATACATTCCTTTTCCGGGGTTGCTTCCCATCCTTATTGTCATGGGCAGCGCGTGCACCGAGCCCTGCAAAGCCAAGGGTGTCTTAGGAGCCCACGCCACTACCGCATCCACTCTTGAAATGGACATGTATGTTATGTGCTGTGACCACCGTGAGCATTTAATGTGCCCATTCCTCCGGAGTCGTGACTCTAAACAAGATTAGGAATGCACGCGCCTTATCACACCCTACTACCTGCCTAGATCCGCCAACCAGAGCCCATCCTAGGCATCCATCAGCGCTGCCCAACAGCCCTGCCACCTGCTGATGTTAAAGATGGAGACCGATACTAGGCGCTGTCCGGGCAGATACAAGGTTACATCAGATAGTAAAAACATCAACGCCGTATACAGAGAGGAAACAGAGGGCACTAAACTGCATGTTAAGTTGCTGCCACACTGGCTACACAGGGTCGCGCGCTATACTGAGCGTGAGAGATCACAAACAGCAGCTGTGTTGACACGAACCTTGTGACCTCCAGCAGATTTCGCTGTACTGACCTCAAGGATTTGTCCTCCGCCTGTTCGTCGTAGTCTTCCTCCTCCGGCTCTTCCTGCCCTGCGCTTCCACGGACAGCAGACCACGTCAACTTGGCCCACTGCACTGGTGACAGGATTTGCCGCGGGCTGTACGCCATGTTTCCGAGCGAGAAAACCCCCTGAAACGTCCCTTCTCCCCCAGCACCACGGTCACTGGCACAATCAGCACCTCTCCCTCACAGCACCCTGAATGAATGAATGAATGAAATTATTTGTAGAGCGCGCGATGGCCAAAACGGCTTCCTGGCGCTGGGAGCTCTAGAGAACCGAACAGACAGGCCAGGAGGTTTAGCGGGGGTAGGCCAGGGCAAACAGGAAAGTTTTTAGCGCTTTACGGAAGTGTGAAAAGATAGGGATCGAACGCATAGAAAGAGGAAGGGAGTTCCAGAACCGGGGAGCAAGAACAGAAAAACGGGTTCCACCAGTGCGAGATTTGCGAAAGCGGGGAACAGTGAGGAGGGCAGAAGATGATGAACGGAGAGTGCGGGCAGGGGTGTGAGGGGAAATCAAAGAATTGATGAAAGCCGGTGCAGAGTGATCAAGGGCCCGATAAACAAGGCACCCTAATTTGAACAGGGACCTCTGCAAAATGGGCAACCAGTGAAGGGATTTGAGGACGGGAGTGATGTGATGGGTTTTGGGCAAGTGAAAGATGAGACGAGCAGCCTGATTCTGGATAGCTTGTAAGCGGCGGGTTTCATAGGCAGGAATGCCAGCGAACAAGCTATTGCCATAATCAAGGCGGGAGGTGATAAGGGCAGAAATAATAATTTTAAGGGAGTCAGGAGAAAAGAAACGAGAGATTTTCCGGATCATCCGGAGGGAAAGAAAACAGGAGGACACCACGGCACTGACCTGGCCGTGCATGGACAGGTCCTGTCTGACCTTGATGCCCAGAGTTTTAACGGAGGGAACGGGGGTGGGAGGAGGGCCAAGAATGGGGGCCAGAAAGCAGGGGACCAGGGGCTGGATGAGCCGCCAATCAGGACAAGCTCAGTCTTATCTGGATTGAGCTTGAGGTGGTTGGCGCTCATCCACCCAGAAATAAAGACCATGGTGGAGTGAAAAAAGGATAGAGAGTGAGAAGAAGAGGAAAGATCAAAGACGAGCTGGAGGTCGTCAGCGTAGTTATACACAGAGACCCCCAGCTCAAGAAGGGAAGAGATAAGAGGGTGAATGTAGAGATTGAAGAGAAGGGGAGAAAGGGAGGAACCTTGGGGGACCCCACAGGGCACCGGGAGGGGGGAAGCAGAAAAACCGGGAAGGTGAACGGCTTGAGAACGACCTGTCAAAAAGGAGGTGATCCAGGAGAGGACAGAACCTCGTATGCCCGCTGCGCTGACACGGTCCAAAAGAATGTTATGGTCGACCGTGTCAAACGCAGCGGACAAGTCGAGGAGGATCAAAGCTTGGGGAGAGTTGACGTCGGCCTTGGCTTTAAGCTCGTCAAGGACGGCTAGCACCACGGTTTCGGTCGAATGACCCGAACGGAAACCGGCTTGGTGAGAAGCCAGGAGCTGGTTCTGTTCAACATAAGCAGAGAGACAGGAAGTAACGTAAGATTCGAGAATTTTAGCAAGATAGGGAAGAAGAGAGATAGGTCTAAAGTTAGAGGGAAGGGAAGAATCGAGACCAGGTTTTTTAAGAATGGGAGAAACAATAGCAGATTTAAATGAAGAAGGGACCAATCCAGTGGAAAGAGAGGCATTAAGAAGGGAGAGAGGGGTGTCAGGACAGGAAGAAAAAAGGGTTTTGAGAATGCGGGCGGGGGCACAGTCAGTAGGGGAGCCGGACTTGATTTTAGTGAGCAGAGCTAGAAAAGATTCCAAGGAGAGGGGGGGAAAAGAAGAAAAGAAAGATTTAGGCGCAGAGGGGACCGAGTGAAGAGGAGTAAAAGGAGTGACCAAGATGTTAGATTTAATTTTAACAATCTTCTCGATGAAGAAGTTGTTAAGAGAAGAGCAAAGGGCCTGGGAGGGAGTGAAGTGAGGGCAAGCATGATCAGAGGTGGCCAAGTTGTTGACCAAAGAAAAGATTTCTTTAGATTTATTAGCCGAGAGCGCCACTTGTTCGGAGAAGTACTTGGTCTTAGTGGCCAAGATGGCCTTCTTGTACTCCTTAAGAAGAAATTAATATTTGGCCTTGTGGTCGGGGCAGTAGCTACGACGCCAAAGGCGCTCTGAGCGTCTAAGCTCCAATTTGAGAGTCTTGAGCTCCGGGCTAAACCAGCGGTGCGCCTCGTGAGGGCGAATGGACTTGACTAACTTGAGGGGGGCTACTAAATCACATGCGGAAGAGAGCCAGTCACCAACTGCAGCGGCCTGTGAGTCAAGGGAAAAGCCAGTGAGGTCTGGGGAAGAAGAAGCAAGGGAGTGAGAGAGGGAGGCCAAGTCAACACGATTCCAGCTACGGGAGAAGACATTCTTGGGACGAAGGGGCTTGTGGGGGGAGCCAGTGGTAATAGAGAAAGAAATGAGAGAGTGATCAGACCATGTACATGGGAGGATGCTGGGGAGGGAAAACTATGTCCTGGGATGACCAGACTTGGTCCAGGATGTGTCCAAGATTGTGGGTAGGGACCAAAACATGGGACTTAAGGTTGAGACAGAGGAGAGTGGCCGTGAAGTCCTTGGATGCTGAGTCCTCTCTGGGGTCGCCAGGCCAGTAGTTAAAGTCCCCAAGCAGAAGAACAGAGGAGTTATTAACCACCAGCGTGGCGAGAAGTTCCTGCAGGGAGGCCACAAACAGGGGCATGTTCAGGGGAGGGCGGTAGACAAGGACAACAGTGAGAGGTGCAGACAGATTGGAGGAGCGAGCGACCAGGAAGTCCACTCCAGCGATGGGTGCTTGGGGGAGAAGCTGGAATTGAATAGTGGATCGGACAATCATGGCAACACCCCCCCCCGATCTTGTCCGCGGGGCGGTCGGCCCGGAGGACATAATAAGAATGGGGAAGGATGGCAAGAATGTCGGGTAGGGAGGCCTCCGAAAACCATGTTTCCGTTAGGAACAGAAAGTCTGGGGAGTCAGTGGTTAGAAGGTTAAACAGGTCAAGTTGGTGTTTGCCTGCCGAGCGAGTATTGAGGAGATAGGCAGAGGCAGTGTGAGGGGGAGATGAAGGTCCATTGGGGGAGTCGATGTCCGGTGTAGGCAAGGGGATAATAGGATGTGGAAACACAACACGGTCTGAATGGGGGACATAGATATCTAATGCAACAAGATGCTGCATGAGGGTATGGGAAAGAGGCATCTCAGTGGAGCAGGCGAGGAGTTGTGCAGGCGTATATGACAACAAGGAGGCAGGGGGTGTGGCCCCTGGTCCCGGCCCGTCGTGGACGGGCGCAGACGGGCTTAACTTAGGCGCAACTTCGGCGCGCCCGCTGCGCTCGTCCGCTGCGCGGCCGGGATAATAGTGCCATAAGTAAGGAACCGGAAACAGTAGGGCGTGGCAGGGGGTGGAGGAACAGAGGAGCTGCCCCGCCAACCAGAGAGCAGCCCAAGATGTAAGACACGCCCGTCCCCGCCCTCGTGACCGGCCCATCAGAGGGGGAGGGAACGCTCAGCGTGGGGCGCTCTGGTGGCGGTAAACAAGGAAGTCCCAGGAGGACAAGGGGTGCGCGGTGTCCTCAGCGCAGCCCCTGAAACAAGGAGCAAGGTGAGTAAAAGTGTCCAAGCACGGATAAAATGAACGTTGCGCCGCGCCTCGGCAGCGTTGTTGCTCCCGGCGAAGCCTCGGGAGGTCTGACGATTCCACATAACTCTAACATCAGTCACCTCCCTCATTTCCCAAAAGCGACACACATGGGGCTGTCACATTCAGCAACTTCCGTCCCATACGCACGCCTGGGACAGGCAATCTCAACAGTCACTCAGCATCCCTTCCTCACTCCCTGGGCACCTCGCGCTCAGACTGCCCGAGGGTGCGCCCTTTTCTCACGCCATGGGAACATCCAACCGGACTGCCAGAATCAGCTGGCTGGAAGATAGATGGAGGCAGCTGCGAGGGGGACACCCGAGGGGAGACACCCCCTTCTCAGACTGCACTACCCTGGAGGGGGCTGGGAAGGTGTTCCTGAAAGTCTGCGCGGCTTCTCGTGTTGAAAGTCGGGACAAAGACACGGACAGCGGGAGGGGGGGGTTCGGGATACAACGGGAACAAAGACACGGACAGGGGGAGGTGGGCGGGATACAACGGGAGCAAAGACAAGGACAGCGGGAGGGGGTGGGATACAATGGGAAAGAGGACAACGGGAAAGAGGACACGGACAGCAGGAGGGGGGCGGGAACAAGCAGCAAAATGGCAGACGAAAATTTCGGATTCGGGGGCGTGTTTTGGCGTTCTGAGTGACGGATGACGTCACAGGGCGAAAGAACGCAAAAAACACGCCCCCGAATCCGAAAGAGACGGTGCATTAACTGAGAGATGCCCCTCTCATCCAATGGCTGGCCTCCGTTTAGGGAGCCAGCCAATGGAAGAGAGAGGCGGGTTCAAGCCCCGTACTAAAAATCATTAAATATCCGACCGGAGACTGCGCAAGCGCAGCCTTTCGGTCCTCGACCTAAAAAGTGCTGGTATAGGGTAGACCTTAAAGGAAGGTCGTCATTAATGTGTGCCGTTTTCAAAGTCACGAGCCGGCTTCTGTTAGGCTAGTCTTCGTGTATACGTTGACATCTTGGGGCTTTCACGTGATACATGTAGAATTTCTTAAAGGGATATTATTAGAAAAGAGGAATGGACTTGTTATATTTGTAGATCGGTATAATGCTAGTCAATTCATTTAGAAAACAAATGCGAGATGCTACTAGAGAACGAAATACCTAGGTGGTTGCTGGCGTCGGTCTAAGGTTGGATGAAGTTTCCTCTTGGTGCAGCGTCGATTGAAGGAGTCTGTTGCCAGACTTGGCAGCGATTAGTGGAGCATAAAGTTACTACGACGCTAGTGGTCCCAGGAAACACAGTAGCAATCTGTAAGTTCATGGGAGGCAGAACTACAGTTGCCACAATGCACTAGACCATCTGAAATTGGGTGATCCCTCAGAGGGCCCGCTAGCCAGAGATTCTTCAGGTCTGGATTTTGGTTTTAACTGCAGTTTGCAGGGACTAGTGCCGCTGGTCTAAGGGAGTATGAGGGTGATTTTGCTACCACATGAGTCCCTCTGTCTTGGGTACCAAGAGACAGCCTAGGACACGTTTCAGTCAGACTGTTCCAGGAGCGTTGCCACAGGTGAAGAATATCCCTCTTTTGCTTTGTGAAAGTCCTGTTGTTTCAAGCACAGGCCTCTTCTTCTGTCCTCTTTAAATCAGGTTGTTCAAAACTGAGGTTCTGGGGTCAGCGTTGTCCCTTAAGTTCTGAATTTGGGGGAGTTTGGGTTGTGGGAGCAAGTTGCTAATGGATTTTTCCAAGGAAACGAATGAACAACAAAAGGCATTTCTCTTCATACGACCTCAATTACATCAGTTGGACATCAAGTATGGCTTATTTGCACCTGCACGTTTTCGTATTACCAGAAATGGTGAATCCAAAGATTTCTATGATCCAGAACTTCTACGGTCATTTCTAGAAGACATCAAATCACTGGCCATGGAAACACAGTCCTCACATCCTGACAACTTACAAGCATCTTCTTCTTACTCCTCACAAATGCTGTTGCATAATTCACGTGCACACAGCAACTCTAGGCAGAGAGGCAGAGACTTGAACAGAGTTACCCGCTCCCAGGAAGGTAAAGCCTCCGCTTTACATCCTGTCTCTACAATTACAAAAGAACAGCAGAGAGACAGATCTAGGTCTCCTCTTAAAACTCATTCGGATGCTGACTGAATATTTTAATGTTCTCTAATTGCCTATCAGATGTCTAGATATAGATATTACTATATATTATAATTAGTTTTATTCTTTTTCCGCAAGATTATTATCAGAATTTTTGATGATTTATAGTTAATATTGCCCTTCTGAGGTACAATGTTAATTTACCCATTATTAAAATTGGGTTTTCATATGTTTAGGTACAGTTCATAACAACCTCTAAATCTATTGCTTGTTATTGCTTACTCTTAGAAGTAGTAGAGGCATAAATATAGATCACCTCTTAACACTTCCTTGGATGTTGACTGATTAATTTACTGTTATTTAACTGTATCTTTTTATACCTTGCTATAGTTTCACTATATCTTACATTTACCCCTGGTTTCTCTTGTACAACATTATTAGTAGAATTGACCTGTTTGCCTTTTGTGTTACTATATTCATTTATGTATTGTTAGATAATTTACAGTCAGTATTATTTTTATGATGTGAAATGTTTATCTACTTATTAAATAGTTTGGTGCATGATTAGACATATTTCGCAGTAAACTGCATTTTTATTTTTTCGTATTTAATAATTCTTAGGGGTATTTGAATTACCTTATCTATATTTGCATGTTTTATCCTTCCTATATTGCTCAGTGAGTTACGGTTGCTATTGTTATTTCTTTTCTTTATATTTCCGATTTTTTCTCCTTTTATTTATTATGTATGTTCCCCCATTATCCTATAGTGTAGTTCACCATCTTTCATTGTAGTATAGCAGTTTAATATGTATTTCTTTAGCTTTACCTTAGATATTAAGTGCTAATATGCGCTTTTATGTCCATTTAATTGGGAGAGTTCATACTATTAGTAACTCGCTTTTTATTATGAGGTTGTTGTTATTCGTACTACTCATAATTTTGCCATAATATATTGCACTCTTCCCATACTATTTTCCTATTATTTTACCATGCCAGGGTTTTGTTTGTTGCTATTTCATTCACAAGATATGACAAGATAATATGGGCATGGTCTAATGTAGTCATTTTAGTATTCTGTTGAATAATTATTACTTATTGCATTCTCAGGTTGTCTTCATTCCTCCTCTATCCTCTTCTACTATACATATCTTTCTTTCTTTCCTAGTTCAACTTTTTGGGCTCCCTACCTAACATTATCATCTTCTCTGCTGATTTCTGCTTTTTTATTTTGCTAGATGGGGTCCTACCCCATGGTGGTGCTCATGTACGCCCGGACCCGCGGTTCACAGTCTAGGTTTTCTAACATTCTTCATATCTACTTCTCCCATCCACTTCTTTTAACTCCCTTATTCCTTTTTCTTTCTCCTACTTTCCTTTTCTCTTATACTATCTCACTTAATAGCCAGAGTAACTACTCCTCCAATTCAGCCCTATTCCTCCCCCTCTTCTATTCTTCTTCTTGATCATTGTGTGTTTACTATACTTTTTTATATATTTTTCTTTCTTTCCATTATGACTCGTAATCATCCTTTATCTGTTATTACATGGAATGTGCACGGCCTCACCCATTACATTAAAAGGAAAAAGGTACTTTCCTTTTTTCAGTCCAAACATGTGGACATAGCTTTATTACAGGAAACGCACCTTGATGAAATTGAATCATACAAACTCAGTAGAGACTGGGTTGGTAAGGTCATTCAGAGCAGCATTCATAAAGATGATTACACCAATCCCAATCCTGTCCGTAAATATGGAGTGGCTAATCTCATCCGGAGATCGCTTCTCATTACGATTTCTAAGACTTGGTCAGATCCTGATGGCTGCTATGTCTTCCTAAATTACGCATTTTTAACTCTTCAATCTGTCTTGGTTCGATCTATGCTCCGATTGGTACTAAAAAACTATTTTTTCTTCAAATGAACCATCTTCTTACAGAAATTAATGCTTCCCAATACCTTATTGGCGGAGACGGGAATCTGGTACAAGATCCTATCCTTGATAAAACGGGTCCATTTGACAAGGTTAATGCAGCAGATAGGGCCATTTTACAAGATATCCTTTCTAATAATGGTTTGGTTGATCATTGGCGTCTTAGTCATCCGCATGATAAGGAATATACATTATTTTCTTCCTTGCATGGCACATTCTCCTGCCTAGATAATTTTCTTCTATCGCACAAAGTGGTTCAATTGTCACAGAATCTAAAATTCTGGAAGCTGCCTTATCTGATCACTCTCCTGTTCTTCTGTCTCTAGATTTAGGACTATCTAAACCAGGACGCAAACCATGGCGAATAAGTTTACAGAAGTATAGGACGCCTGGGGGCAAACTTCTTTTGCAATCTCATCTTCAAGATTATCTCACTGTCAATAAGGATTCTGTCTCTTCTAAGAGAACAGTTTGGGCAGCAGCAAAAGCCACCATTAGAGGGCAGTTAATGTGGGATGCTGCTCTCATTAATAAGAACAATATTGCACAACAAAAAGAATGAGAACGAAATATTCAACATTACTCTCAATTATATTTATCATATCCTACTTTACAAAGACAGAAATCATTGGAGCAAGCATGCATGTCTCTTAATGGTCTCTTCACATCTAAAGCTGAATATGCGTTACAGAGGATGATAGGGAGACATTATGAACAAGGAGAAAAAGCTGGCCGACTATTGGCTGCACAATTACGTCAAAGAGAAGCTGCTATGGCTATTCCAGCTATTAAGTCGATTCAAGGTGAAGTACTCACCAGACCTCAGGAAATAGTTAACAAATTTGCCTCCTTTTATCAGTCTCTATATACACCAAGTAATCAACTTGATTTGGATAAGATGTCATCCTTTCTACAGTAGGTGAATTTTCACGGCTCTCAGACGATGGCAGAGCTTTACTGGAAGGTAATATCACAAGAGAAGAGACCTCTTTGGCTATTACTGCTCTGCCTCATCATAAGGCTCCTGGTGAGGACAGTTTCCCTGCTGAATTTTATAGATGGACTGGCTAGAATATGACTGATACTTTACATGTAGCGTTCCTAGAGGCTGACAAAGAATCCTCATTGGGTCCCCTTTCTAATAAAGCAATCATAGTTGTTTTACCCAAGCCAGGCAAAGATCCTCTTCTGTGTGGAAGCTACCGTCCTTTCTCTTTATTAAATTCTGATATCAAAGTCTTAGCTAGTATCCTTGCGTCCCGTCTTCGCAAAGTATTACCCTCCTTAATACATAATTCCCAAGTAGGTTTAGTCCCGGTCCGTTCCTCCCGCAATCATCTTCGTACATTAGCTCACACGCTATGGTCTGCTAAACATCTCCCGAAAGTTACCCTGGCCCTTTAGCTTGATGCTGAGAAAGCATTTGATCGCATTGAATGGGAATATCTCTTTACAATAATGCACAGATTTGGATTGGGTGACCAGTTTATTAATATAGTACGTTTTTTGTATGATAGCCCATTAGCTCAAGTCAATTGTGGGGGTTTTCTATTTATCCCATTTCCAATTCGTAGAAGTACACGCCAGTGTTGCCCACTGTCTCCTCTTCTTTTTCTTTTAGCAATGGAACCTCTCGCTGCTGCAATCCGACAATCTGCTAATGTTACAGGTGTCCCCCTTCCAATTGGTCATTCCAAAATTTACTTAAACGCAGATGACATTCTTCTTACTCTTACTAATCTCCCTCCATCATCTCCAGCCCTCCTTCAAATTATTAATGGTTTTTCCTCCTTTTCCGGTTATAAAAAAAATTGGGACACAAGCGAAGCGCTACCTATTTCAGTTGGCACTACGAAATCAGCAATTTATGGATCCCTTTTTATTGGCAACCTTCTCACCTTAAGTATCTAGGAATTCTGATTAAAAAAGGTATGGAAAATATGATTACGGAAAATTTAGCTCCTTTATTTTCTGAAATGCAGAGGCATTTTGACAAGTAGAAAGCTTTAGGATTATCTTTATGGGGCAGAGTTCAAACAGGGAAGTTGGTTACCCTACCAAGATTAATTTATGTTTTTGGAATGCGTCCCCTCGAAATTCCTTAAGCTAGATCAATTGATTCCAAGATAAAATTCTTAATTTGGGGCACTATTAAACCGCGTCTTGCGGCTGCTAAATTAAAGGCCCATCATATGGAGATATGGGTCTTCCATCCATTGAACATTATTCACTTGCCTTACATCTTTCTCAACTCTCATATTTTTTACCCAAAACTAAGACATCCCACAGTGGGTATCAGTTGAATGTCATCTTCTCTCTCAGGATTCAGGACTATCTCTTTTATACAGTAGTGGTACTAGTTCTTCTGATTCTAATAATCCAATCTTATCAGTCATGCAGAAATCTTGGCAAAGGGGTCATCGCATATTAAGTTCAAATCCGCGACTTCACCTTAGAGCGCCCTTATGGAATAATATAGCTATTCGTATTAATGGTCTTACCTTATCCTGGCCTTAATGGAAAGAAGCTGGCATTTATTCTCTAGATTAACTTCTGCTTAATGGAGACTTTATCACTTTTCCCCAACTCTGTGAGGAATTTAATCTTCCACTCCAACATTCCTCTAAATATGTTCAACTTCAAAAATGTCCTAAACAATTGGGTTCTCCACCTTGGTTGCTCCAGGTTTCTCCAATTTTATCTTATCTGCAAATATGCCGGAAGTTTAAGGGAGTGACTTCTGGTCTTTATGAAACCTTTTTACTCCCTCTTTTTTTCACAACCTCCCTCTCATTCTCTTCGGAGTAAATGGACAACACGGATGTTTACTGCGGCGAGTGTCTAGAGACGGAGATAGATTTTCCTTGACTGACGCTTGAGGAAGAAGAAAATGGTTATAGTGGGCGCTTTAAGTCGTTTTAGGGGCACGTGAAGTGTGTACGGAACGGGGCGTCCGTCCCTCTCCCTGGGATTGGATTGTCCCCCAAGAACTGAGTTTGAAGTACCCTTGTCCTGATGAAGCCATAAGAGACTACTGGCTGAAACGCGACCGCGACTGCGTTGACACCATTTTGATAAGGAGTCCCCATAAATTATCAGTTTAATTTATGCTTGATTTCATGCGCCCTGATAAATATATATTGTTTTAGAGAAGTTATTCTCTGGCGCTGCTAGGACTTCATTTTGATGTGTATCACTTTAAGTTAGGAGTGGATACCGTGAGAAGTTTGTATATATATATATATTGTAGATGTAGTGTATATACTGTATAATGTGATATGTATATATAATGTATGCCACCTTGTCTTTTGACACTTATATATGCCATTATAAATTTGTGAACATTAATGATTTCAAATATTTGTAAGTAACAGGAGAATTAATTATATCTTGTTTGCAATGAAATATTGGATTGATCCCTCAGTACCATTTTCCTTTCTTTTACATCTCTTGATGTCCCTTGCTCAGGTATGGGAGGGTGATTTGGGCAAAACCCCTGTATAATTTTCTAGTAAATGGCAATCCCGCTTATCTAGTTTGTACTCGGATGCTCAATGGGATCAGATCCTGGTAGGATTGCATAAAGGTGTTCGAGAAGTGCGCCTCAAAATCTGTGTCTTTAAAATTCTCCATGATTGGCACTGGTCGCCGGTCAAATTACATCGAGCCGGGTTATTACCGCATACTTCTTGCTGGAGATGTTCCAGTCCTGATTGTGACATAACACTTATCATTTGTGAATGCCCATTCACTAAACCCTTCTGGATCTTTTTTGGCAAAACTTTAAATTCTACAATGGCACTAATTTTGCCACTTACGTCTGCCATCATTATTTTACATGACTTCCGTGATTTTTTCAAAACTTTCTAAGCCACAGACTCGTCTTCTTCATACTGCTTTGGCTACGGCCAAAATTTGCATTTTAATCCATTGGAAGTCTTCATCTGCTCCTTCTCAGGATGAATGGTTGGTGGCAATGATGCAGATTGCCTTACATGAACACACAATTTACTACCTTCAGGACCAAGCTGACATCTTCCTACAGACATGGTCCCTCATTCTGGAAACCACATTGGATAACAACCTTGACTCAACTCTTTCTTCTTCTGTACATACTTTACCTACTTAACTCTATTTTCTTCTATCCTTTTCTATTCTACTTCACTTTTTCTACCCTTTCTTTCCTCTCTTCCCACCCTACCCCTGTTACTCTGGTGCTTTTCTGTTATATTTTCAATTTTTCTCTTCTTTCTTTTAAGTTTGATATATTTAGTTTGTTATTCTATTACTTGTATATGAGATATATTTATATTTTTTGTATTAGTAATTCTTATAACAGTTTATAGAATATGCATTATCTTTTGTCCGTATTACTACTACTAGGTATCAATTTCATAATTTATAGGTTCATTTATTAATATCTCTCTATTTTACAAATACTGTTTTATTTCTCATGATATTATTGGTTTTTATTTTTACTGCTTTACTGTTTCATGAAATTGATATTTCTTTTTACTTTTTGTGCCTCCCTATAGCAAAAAGTTGAAGGTTCTAGATTCATTGGAAGGAATAATTAAAGCATGCCCTTGGGAGGATCCCACCAATGATAAACTCCAAGAGAACCTGGAGAAGGTTAGAGGAAAATTTAAGCAGGTATGTATTGTACATTTCAAACTCTGTTTCTGGACCCACAATGTCTCCCGCAAGTTATTTGAATTGTCTTTACTTGACACATTTATGTCTCTTTGTAATTTTTATTGCACAGTCATGGATACTTGTATTGATAATTCTGGGGTATTATTCGGTGTCGAACTAGTTAATCTAAGTAAATAGCACTCTAGAGAGGTGTGAGCCTCTTTACTAATGGCTGTATTAGAAGGACCTCTGGGCAATAACTTGCCTTGTCACCTTGATTTTACACACTAAGAACTGCCTACTGTAGGCACGTAGCTGTAGAAGTCTTGCCTCCATGTTTTTTTCTTCATTTTTTGCACCTGATCCGCTTTAGTCTGATTTCATGGCTCCCCATGTGTTGTGGTGACCTCTGGGACTGTTCAGTTTTTCAGGTAAGTATGTGCACTATTCAATGGTGCTTTGAATGTGACCTGCTTTGTATCTGCAGTACCCACTTCCTGAAGAGAATCCCATAGGCCAGGGGTCTCCAAACCGGTCCTGGAGGGCCGGATCCATCCCAGATTTTTAAAATTACTACATGTATCTCAATGGGGATATCCAAAAAATCTGGCATGGATCCGGCCCTCCAGGACCGGTTTGGAGACCCCTGCCATAGGCCATAACCCTTCAGCACAACTCAAGTATACCCTTCCACAGCTATCAATGTATGTTTATTCCTGAAATTAGTTCCCCCGCCCCCCCAGCCGTCACAAAAAAGACACATGGCAACATTCCATGCCTCCGCTCTTTCTCACAGCATCCACACTCCACATTTTGCAGCATGCCCACTCAGCCCATGCATGCAGACAGATCGCGTTACCATGACATCCCATTCCTAACACACGGGGCAAACCAGGCAGGCCACGTTACTGCAACATCCTGTTTGCTTAAGCACAAGAAAATCCTAAAACTAATGCAAAAATAAATAAGAGGATAAACTCTCAACACCTTCTCCATTCTTCCACAATCCACACATACAAGCCCACAAGGACAATACACTCAATCACTCACTCTCGCAAAAACACACTTACACAAAAGTGGAGTGCCCAGCACTTCACGAGGCCTAGCAGCGTCACATGAGCTAGCTAAGCTAACATGAGCAATTGTCAGACAGAAGGAAGCAACTACACCTGCTCCCGTCGCCAGACCTCTGGAAGCTGCACACACATCAGACAGACACCCCCTGCACACAAGGATGACATCCTGTAGTCCTTGCAGACTGAAACATTTGAAAACGCTACATTCAGAAGCCAGTAGAGTCCAGTACTACAGCCCCAATACAAGTACACGTCCGTGCACCAGGGCAAAGCAAAAAGAAGTTGGGATTAGCTAGCGCCCACATACCACATTCTACACTTCCATTCATACTGACATCACATCCGCCCGTCCATACGCTACGACGACTGACTCCAGTATGTGCAGTCACAAGCACAAAAAGACAACCCTCGGTGTACCCTGCCTCCTGTACCATAAGACCTGCCCCACAGCAGATATAGGTAAAACAATCCCTCACACTGATGGATTCAGCCACCAGCACCAAGCATCTGTTGAAATGTCACTACTGGTCCCAGAGCACACTCAAGCGGCACTTGTGGCTTCAGGTCACAAAACATTGGCTGCTACACCTCCCATGTTTCCTCTTGAGATAGTACTATGCTTCCTCACTTTTGCTCACAACAGGACACTCCCCCACACAACCTCATGCTGTAGGATACTGCTCTTCCCAAACTTCCACATCACCCCACACCAGTCTACTGCAATTTCAGCTCGTGCAGCAGAGTGGATATTCCTCTTTTCCACCTTCCAAACATCAAAACTGGAATACTCCTCTTCCACTTTTTGTGAAAGGGTACCCCTCACTCATCCCATAACAGGGCCTCTCGTAAACCCGTGCAAGTCCATTCGTTTACAAAATACTCACACCCCATAGTATTACAGCATTTATATATCTGCCCACCTTGCCTTCCAGCTCAGGTGCAACCCAAGAAAATAAATCCGGCTCCTAACCATACCACTTGCAGCAACGTAATTTTACAATTTTCGAAATAAAATCATAAGCACTATATCACCACTTCTCCAGGCAGTGTCTCTAAACCGCAATCAAAATGTAATGTAATGGACACTTATATAGCGCTCCTACCACTCCAGGGAGTATCTTGGCGCTCCGCCAACCCAGATGAAAATAGGTTGGAGGGAAAGAAGCCATTCGGTGAACACATACCTTACACTAGTGCCCTGCACGCAGCGTCTGTGAGGGAAAACACCCAAGTTTTCAGAGATTTCCTAAAGTGACTTTCATGGGACAATGATCGAAGGTGCAACGGAAGCTTGTTCCAGGCCTTAGCTCCCAGGACAAACAGGGATTTCCCTCCTTTAGTTGACAACCTAAATCTGGGGACTATTAGCAGTTTCTGGCCAGCAGACCTCAAACAGAGGGTAGGGTGATACCGTTTAAAGCCACTGGACAGGTATTTGGGTCCTTGCTGTTGAAAGGCTCTAAATGTGATCGGAAGGATCTTAAATAAGATCCTTTTGCCAATTGATAGCCAGTGGAGCGCACTAAGTGCGGCCGAAGCAGATGACTTACGCGGCCACCGTAGTACCAACTGGGCAGTTGCGTGCTGGACCATCTGTAGCCGATGGAGTATGGACTTAATAACTCTAGCTTATAGGCTGTTACAGTAGTCCAGCCTCAAAGTTATTAGCGCAACTGCCACCGTTTTCCTGGCTGGCAGAGGAAGATCAAAAAATTTCCTCAAAGATTTAATTATGTGAAAACACATGCCAGCTACTGCCACTGCTTGCTGTTTAAAGGACAATTGGTCGTCTAATTTAATGCCCAAATTTCGAGCAGACGAGATGGTACTGTGGGGGGCTTCAGCATCATCAGGCCACCAGTGTTTCGGGGAAAACAGATTTTGATTTCCAAACGGCAAGATTTCCGTCTTACCGGAATTACATTTGATGTGATTGTTAGTCATCCACTCAAACATAGCTGTTAAGCATTTTTTCAAGTTTTCCTCTGCACCAGACAGTTCCTTATCCAACACCAGAATGAGCTGCGTGTCATCAGCATACGATATTGTGCTAATCTGGAATGACGTAATTAGCTCAAATAAAGTATTCAGGTTCTAAAACCTGATCTCAGAGCCCCAGAATAACCCTTAGTTCCACTTAGCCAGTACTTGATTTGAAAAAAAAAAAAGAAATGCCCCTGCCATGCTACCAATGATGGTACCAATGCAACTACTAACCACCACGTTCCTTTCAGTGTGACAATACGGACTATTCCAGGCCACCATAGCTATAAGAATGGCCTGGACGGCAGGTAGTAGTAATTTCTTGAGGATATTCAATTAATAATTAACTGTTGTTGTGGTCTTCTCCAAATTAGCCAGACAGTGCCCCCTTGTGGTAGCCTGTTTGGCATGCTCCGGTGCTGACGATAAAGTGCCGGTACCGAGCACCGGAAACCACTGGCTCAAATTGCGTACTTTCAATACAGTATCCACTTAAATTATCGTTGTGGACAGATGCACACCCCCTAATCACTTACTAAGTAAAATGTTGTTCCAAAACTGTTATTATCCTGAACCAGGCTTGTGAAGCAAGGACTAGCCTGTCTTCTCTTTTGCCTTTCTTGCTGAACAATCCCTTGCCTACTAGAGTCCCTTTTGTCTTTCTATTAATAATACAGGCATTGGAACATTGATGTTGGCAGTATAGTACTCGGGCTTTGCTCCTTATCTCACTACGATTCCAAGACCTGCTATAGGAAGCTTGCCTAGGAGTTCCACATGAGCCCTTGCTCTAAGAAAATGACGTAACACACCACATATTTGTGCTGAGCACTCACTGCTGTAGCTTCAGCATGTGCTGCAGTGCGACACTGCCAAAGGTAACATCCATTGGTAAATCTACTTGCACTGCCATGGATGCATTACCTGGAAGCAACTACTTGCATACGGTCGCACTGTTGACAACAACAATCTTGAGACCTCCCGCACCTGCAATGTGCCATGCATGTGAGTGCAGCCATTTAATCTAAAAGCGGTGTCTTCCCAAAGCGTAGTGTTTGACTCACAAGTATGCTGAATCATATGCTGCCCATCACATATCAAATGCCGGTCCATCACAGCCTATCTATCCAAACTCTCGAGTATGCTGCATCAAATGCCGGTCCATCACAGCCGAGCTATCCAAAATCTCAAGTATGCTGAATCAAATGCCGGTTTACATGACAGCCGAGCTATCCAAACTCTCAAGTATGCTGTATCAAATACCGGTCCATCACAGCCGAGCTATTCAAACTCTCAAGTATGCTCTATCAAATGCCGGTCCAACACAGCCGATCTATCCAAACTCTCGAGTATGCTGA
Organism: Lissotriton vulgaris; assembly: GCF_964263255.1. Taxonomy (NCBI): domain Eukaryota; kingdom Metazoa; phylum Chordata; class Amphibia; order Caudata; family Salamandridae; genus Lissotriton; species Lissotriton vulgaris. The sequence goes on from NW_028246568.1 coordinate 245,434, forward strand.
ATCAAATGCCAGTTCATCACAGACGAGTTATCCAAACTCTCAAGTATGCTGTATCAAATGCCGGTCCATCACAGTCAATCTATCCAAACTATCGAGTATGCTGAATCAAATGCCGGTCCATCACAGCCGATCTATCCAAACTCTCGAGTATGCTGAATCAAATGCCGGTCCATCAAAGCCGAGCTATCCAAACTCTATGCTGAATCAAATGCCGGTCCATCACAGCCGTGCTATCCATACTCTCTAGTATGCTGCATCAAATGCCAGTCCATCACAGCCGAACTATCCAAACTCTCAAGTATGCTGAATCAAATGCCGGTCCATCACAGCCGAGCTATTCAAACTCTCAAGTATGCTCTATCAAATGCCGGTCCATCACAGCTGAGCTATCCAAACTCTTGAGTATGCTGAATCAAATGCCGTTCCATCACAGCTGAGCTATCCAAACCCTCAAGTATGCTGAATCAAATGTCCGTCCATTACAGCCGAGCTATCCAAACTCTCAAGTATGCTGAATCAAATGCCGGTTTACATGACAGCCGAGCTATCCAAACTATCAAGTATGCTGAATGAAATGCCGGTCCATCACAGCCGAGCTATCCAAACACTCAAGTATGCTGCATCAAATGCCCGTCCATTACAGCCGAGCTATCCAAACTCTCAAGTATGCTGTATCAACTGCCGGTCCATCACAGCCGGACTATACAAACTCTCAAGTTTGCTGTATCAAATGCTGGTCCATCACAGCCGATCTATCCAAACTCTCGAGTATGCTGAATCAAATGCCGGTCCATCACAGTCGAGCTATCCAAACTCTCGAGTATGCTGTATCAAATGCTGGTCCATCACAGCCGAGCTATCTAAACACGGATAGTTATTTCACCGCCTCATCACCCGACTGTACGTGCTAAGTCCCTGAAATACCAACCAACAGCACCCTCCTGCTGCTTCAGTGCTGCTTGTGAAAACAGGTGGTTCACAGTTTCTATTTTCGCTGTTATTGCCTCTAAGGAGGCGGCTTCATGGTGAAGACAGATGCCCCTAGCACATGCCCCTGCCCACAGGGCACTGCAGCTCATTATTGACTTGTGTTCCACTAACATCTTGTCCTTTTTTTTTCATCCTCCCTCCGCTTCTCCTGGCCAGGAGCTAGCGCTGATCCCACATGTTAAAGCATTTAAGGGTTGGGTGCCCCGACTATTCTTCTATGGAGATAGGGCCTATCTCCATCTCGAGAACCAGCACCCAACTAGTGCCATGGTACTACTGCAGCTCCAAGTAGGTTCTCTAATCCACGTTAAGCTCCTTGATTGCAATAACAGCAGCTATGGTCTACTAGGTATCCCTTTTATCTGTAGCTGTAATCATCTCCCAGGCTGCACCCAACATACACACACCTACTTTTTCTTTTAGTTATATATAAAGTGAACTCGACCCAAAGGTATCAGAGCGCTTTACGTGAGCACCTGTTGCGTTACAGACGGACACATTAGTTCTGTTAGGCACAGGAAGATTACATGATTTTCCCAGAATCACAGGATGTTGAGCGTCCCTGCTAAAACTCGAACCTGGTTCCCAAGCTTTGGGGTCGACCACTCTAGCCGTTAGGCCACATCCATGCAATATCACAGTCTCAAAGCAGCCACACCCAAAATTGTTCAGCATGCCCTCTCAGCACATCCATATACAAACAAATACTATTACTATATATTTAATTGTAAATCTATTCATTATTTTTCACATTGGTCACTCTTCTTGATTTATACTACAGTTTATCAGTGCAAGTGTGTTACTCATGGATTCCACTGCATTTTGTGTCTACGATGTAACTGCATCGTAAAATCCTGTTTTTGAAAATGTCATGACCTAGGGCTCTGCGTAGTAAGCCTTTGTTGCAGTCACATAGCTTTCAATTCACATAATCAAAGGCTTTATAATTATAAAACAGGGAAGTCGCAATGTACAAAAGGCGCATTGCGAGTTTAATATCACTTTCTGATTAACCAAATGCTTTTTGCAACTGATTTCAATCCACTAAGAGATGGGGGCATGAAAGGGCCATCCGCCACTCCTGCCAAATTACAATGGAATTTAGCAATACGTTGCTACTGCATTTTCAGTCTCAAACCATTTATCTTGGACTGACTACGTAATATGGATGTCTCCTGTTCACAAAGGGCAAGCTACCTCCATCTTATGACATGCATTTGGCACACGGGAAGCAGACGGTGGTCTGGGAGCCCACCACATGCTCACCCCAATGTAATTTATTGATTTGTAACTTTTATTTTTTAAATCAGCCCCTGTTCTTTTAAGGGACAGGGGCTGTTTTAAACAAATGTTAGCATTCAGTAAATGCAAAATCTGATAAAGACTTTTAGCTGCAGATTTCTAACCTTTTGAATTTTCCCAGGTGTCAGAATGGATCCGGAAGATTTTCCTTCAGCTGTACCTTTTCGCGCCAGTAGGTGACACTGAGGGGCTCCGCATCCGTCATCGTCCACTCGGGAAGTGACTACGTGGTACCTGTATAGTCCAGTCAAGTCAAGTTTAAATTTGTATAGCGCACTACTCACCCAGAGGGTCTCGGCGCTTGAGGGAGAGGGGAACTTTACTTATCAAATATCCAAGTTTTTAGTTGTTTTCTGAAGGAGAGGTGGTTCTGTGTAAGGCGGAGGTGGGTGGGGAGAGAATTCCAGGTCTTGGCCGCTAAGTAGGAGAAGGATCTTCCCCCCATGGTGGATCTTTGGATGTGTGGAATTGCGGCGAGGGCTTGATTGTACGATCGTAGTTGGCGGGTGGGGGTGTAAAAGGACAGGCGCGTGTTGAGGTATTCGGGTCCTAGGTCATAGAGGGCTTTGTGTGCGTGGGTGAGGAGACGGAACGTTATTCTCTTGTTGACGGGGAGCCAGTGGAGGTCTTTCAGGTGACCGGAAATGTGAGCTTGGCGGGGGATGTCTAGAATTAGTCTGGCTGAGGCGTTTTGGATGCGTTGGAGTTTTTTCTGTAGTTTGGCTGTGGTTCCGGCGTAAAGGGTGTTTCCGTAGACCAGTCGGCTTGTGACCAGTGCATGGGTGACCGTCTTTCTTGTTTCGGTGGGGAACCAACGGAAGATTTTTTGAGCATACGTAGGATGTTGAAGCATGATGATGAGACGGCGTTGACTTGTCTGGTCATCGAGAGGGAGGAGTCCAGGATGAAGCCCAGGTTACGTGCGTGGTCCGTTGGTATGGGTGCGGTTCCCAGGGCCGGTGGCCACCATGAATCGTCCCAGGCGGAGGGGGATGATCCTAAGATAAGGACTTCCGTTTTGTCCGAGTTTAGTTTTAAACGGCTGTTCTTCATCCACTCGGCTACTTCTTTCATCCCTTCGTGTAGGTTGGTTTTGGCTGTGTTTGGGTCTTTGGTGAGGGAGAGGATCAGCTGGGTGTCCTCTGCGTAGGAGATAATGTTGAGGTTGTGTTGGCGCGCGATGGATGCGAGGGGACTCATGTATACGTTGAAGAGGGTGGGACTGAGTGAAGATCCTTGTGGTACGCCGCGGATGACTTCGGTGACCTATGATCTAAAAGGGGGGAGGCAGACTCTCTGGGTTCTTCCGGCGAGGAACGAGATGATCCAGTCCAATGCTTTTCCTTGTATTCCGACGTTGCTGAGGCGTTTTATAAGGGTGCTATGACAGACTGTGTCGAAGGCTGCGGAGAGGTCAAGTAGGATGAGGGCAGCTGTTTCTCCGTTGTCCAGTAGAGTTCGAATGTCGTCTGTTGCTGCGATGAGGGCGGTCTCGGTGCTGTGTTTGGCTCGGAAGCCGGACTGTGAAGGGTCGAGGGATTTGTTAGTCGAGGAAGGCGAGTTGACTGTTGACGGCTTTCTCAATGACTTTGGCAGGGAATGGGAGGAGCGAAATGGGGCGGTAGTTCTTGAGTTCTGTGGGGTCTGCTGTGGGTTTCTTCAAGAGGGCGCTGAGTTTGGCATGTTTCCAGCTTTCCGGGAAGGTAGCGGAGTTGAGGGAGCAGTTGATGACGTGTCTGGTTTTTTTTTGACAGGCTTTATCAATGTTTTTGAGATTTTCCTCCTGATGTGTTGAGGATGTCTTCCTGTGGTTTTAAACCCTGGTTTTAAACCCTGCGGCGCCTGTCTCGGACCAATAGGTGTGACAGACCCCCACCTCGTTTGTCTTTGGTTTCTGAAGTGCAACCAAGACACCAAGTCATGCTCCGATTGTCAGGCCGTGGCTCTGAAGGCTATGAAGGAGCGGTGCCTGAAGCTGCAATTGGCCCGGCAAGCAATTTCGCTTTAGTCAAGATCCCAGTCCAGGGGTAGGTGCCAGGGTAATTTGCGGAGCCTGAAGTCATCCTCGTCCCATTAAAAGTCAACTGGATACTCAAGTCGGAGGACAAAAAGAATAGGCCTGAAATTCCGTTCCACTCGCGGAATTTACGGAATTTGGGTAATTTTGCATTCCGCGGAGAACGCTAAATTGCCTAAAATTCTGCGTTCCGCTATTTTGTGAAATTTTTTGCTTGTTCGCGTTCTCAAAATGCGTGTTCGAGATATTTTCCCCCGAGCATGCAAATAGCAATTACGAACAGGAAAAAAGCATTGCGAACAAGCAATTCCACCTGTTCGCAGAATTTTTGCATGTTCGCAGAGATTTTTACCGTTTTGCAGAGATTTGCGTAACGCGATTACGCAAATTCCACCCACCCCTAAAAAAAGAACAGCAAGTAGTCGAAGTGCTCTACGAATACTCCTCCATCAGCTAGTGATACGAGGGCACTATGGTGTACTAGGCCTCGTTCCCCGGAACCTGTGCCAACTCTGCGCCTCCCTGTATTTCCGTATGCCGTAGAGACCCCCACCCAATTGAAAGAGTTCTATGAGGACCGGGGCCTCATATTTGGGCCTGTTGATGCGCCTTTGGGCCCCCTGGGGTCTGAAGGGGCCCCAGCTGGTTTCGCGCCAGCAGCTTCGTCCCCAGTGGGGCCACAGGGATCCATTTCTGGATCCGGACTCACGCTGCTCATGCCATCTCCACCTACCCCAGTCCTTATGTGCCCCAGCAGCACCATCCCCATTGTCATCCCCAATGCAGAGGAACGTTGCCCGATACAGACTGAGATGCCTCATTTTCATCGGCTAGGCCTCTGGAAATACTGGTAGGAGGTCAGGGGAACATTTAGAATACCAGCCCTATGAGCAAGAACAGTGTGTGAACTGGTATGAGTACCTGGGTACGTCTCCAAAAGCTAATCTGCTACCTCCCCCTACTGTGGCAAAAGAGATGGGTGCTTCTTACTCATGGGTGGTACAGAGGGCAGCTGTGGTCCTTGAGGTCAGCTACACAATATGTCAGTCAAGACTAATCTTTTGACACAGGTGCTGCAACCGGGAGTCTCTACATCGGAACCCATACTCCCTCTTATTGACATCTTCATTGACGTCCTGTTGGGTACCTGATCCACAGGGGCTCCTGTAAATAGGCTGATTGCCCTCTGCCATCACCCTGTACCTGGGGACTCAAGCTTCCTCACACAACAACCACCCCCAAGCCTCCACCACCCACTGCACTTTCCCAACCGATCCAAGAGGCTGAACTTATTTGGGAAGTAGATGTATTCTTCCGCCAGCCTGGCATTGCGGTCCGTGAACACCAATTGCCTTTTTGGCCCTTATTCCCACACGTTGTGGGATACAGTTGCGCAAGTGCTCCCACAGGACCCGGAGGAGGCCCAGGCTGTACTCTACCAAGCTGTCACAGTTGGGAGAGACACAGCAAAGTTCACTATTCTATGTGGATTTGAACCAACTGACTCACTAGATAGAACTGGTTCCATGACCGTGGCTCTTAGGCACAACGTCTGGCCTTCAATGGCACCCGTCTCTTCGGAGACTAGGCAGATTCAGCACTTGAGTGCTTTACAGATTCTTGTGCCATGCCCAGGTCCTTGGACCTCTCTGCTGCCTCATGACGAACTCCATCTGCCTTTTGTGGTTACGGAAGAGTTTTCTAGCAGTGCCAATTTCCGCTCAGCCACCGTGCCACCCAGTCTCTGCGTGTCCATAGGCACGGTACCTACAAACGTCTATGGTCAGGTGGACAATGGCCAGTACGGTCATCCTCTCCCTCTACTGCAACAGACTCCAAATCCTCCTAGTCTGCCCCTTTACCACCATGCTTACTCAGTTGGTGGCTCAATTTGCCATCACCTGCCCCACTGCCAGTCAATAACATCGGAAAGGTAGGTTTTGCAGATTGTACGTAGTGGCTAATCCCTCCCCTTCACACCTACCCTCCCATGTCCCCATCTCATGACCGACTGACTCAAGATTATCTGTCCCTACTCCGCAAGGAGGTCTCAACTGCCTTGGTCAAGGGAGCTATAGAGCGGGTTCTGGTGCCAGAAGTAGACTGTAGTTATTGTTTCTGCTACTTTCTGGTTCCCATAAAGGCAAGTGTTTTCGTCCTATCCTCTGTCTCCGAACTCTCAAACTCTTCCTCGAAAAGGAGAAATTCAAAATGCTTACATTAGCTCAGGTTTTTTATGCCCTGATTCCAGGAGACTGAATGGCAGCGTTGTACTTGCAGGATGCTAATTTTCCCATTCCCATTCTGCCTGCCAACCGTCGCGATGTGCGGTTTACAGGTCTTTCAGTTAACCGTTGTAGGAAGCTGACTCCCTATATAGTGAACTAAAAAGAAGTACAGAGAATCCCCAAATGGTACACAAAGGTAAAGGCAGATCATTCTATTGTTCTCTTTGTGGTAGTGCGGGCGAGCAGTTAGGCTGATCAGATCGGTCGTCCTCAGCATTTGTTGTCCTCACAGTAGCAATAAATGAGAAATGCACTCAAGAAAAAACCCAAGACCAATTGTTAAAAATAAAGTCATTGTTTTAATGTATTTTTAAGACCGAGAACACTGCTCTAAAGTAAATACTTTTAGAGTTAGAATTTTTCAAAGTTCGGAAAATGTATCAGTTGTGCACAATTATTCACCATAGAAATCAATTGGGGGGGGAAAGACCCCAAAAAATCAGGCAATGCTTTCATGTAGATCCCCTTTTCATTTTAAGTCGGGATCAGTTTCAGTATGAGAAGTTCGGGAGTGGCTCCTTAGAGGGAACATGTTACAAGAGCATGGGGACCATGGGAGCAGAGCTGGTTAGTCGATGCTTTGGTATTGGTACACCGTGGCTCCTGTAGGTCCTGGTGCCTCCAACTTGGCGTAGAGGCAGATCTGGCCCTCCGGAACTGTTGTACCTTTTCTTGCTTTGGTGCTGCGCAAAGATCGTCGTGGAACAGTGTGAGAAGTTGGCCTGATATATGATGTTTCCAATTCTGGAACCACCTTGTATCAGTCCAAACAATCCCTTATGGTGTCTGTGGTTGTAATTCAACCTTATAGACAAGCTATCTTAATGGTAGCATAGACTAAGCAGCCTTAAAGGCTAAACTCAAGAGGTCGTGTTAAGCGAGCTGTTTTACCAATCACAATCCTGTAATATCAAATGAAAGGACACCACACAAGTATATATTATAAAAATGTATGTGTTTATTTCTAAAATAATCGCCAGTACTCTTTATGAGCAAAGGAGCACAAGCGTTAAATCAAAAGAACAGTATAACATACAAAGTTGCACAATTATGGATGAGGGCGGGTGGCCACTCAAACCATATATTAAGAAAGTGGTATAAGAGATACCAATCGAACAGTGGTTAGGCCTAGGGCATAGGGAATCGGCAGGAGCAGTCGGGACAAGCAATGCTGAAGTCGGGAAAAGCCCGCTGGATTCGGGTGCAGTGCTGAAAGTACACGCATGCACCAATGCAAAGTCAGTGGTGCGTAAAAGTTACACAAATAGAGTTTAAGGATACTTCCGCTGAACCTAGATGGACAAAACTTTAGACACAGGCCCTAGAGGTGTGTACCAGTGTAGGAACACCGGCGTTGCTGAGTTACTTCACCCATAGGAAGCGGGGGCATAGGGTCGAAGTGGCATCTGGTTTCGTCACGCAGGTTGTTGGTGCTTGAAGCTGAAGATGCTGCAGGCGATGTGAAGGAGAAGTGTCCGGTGTGATCCAAGGGTGGATCAGAGTAGAAAAATACCTGAAAGCAGAGGGGACAGAGTCTGGGTCACTCAGCAGTGACCAGGGTGGAACCAGGATGGTACCAGGCAATGTCGGGCGCAATCAGGTGGTTGTCGAGGAGCTTCTCTCCGCTGCCACGTGGACTCTGGGGCATCTGCGACGTCCAGGAGTGGGTCACAAGCTGTCCCACGCAGGCTCTCACCGTCGGCGCTGTCGGCTTCAAGATCGTAGTCAACAACACTTGGCAAGAGCAATCCACGCAGGACTGGAAGATTGCTTCTCACTCGGACCAGGAGGGTCAGAGCGGGGGCTCCTTTTCAGAGGAGCTGGTGCAAGTCTGGAGCAACCAGAATCACAAGTCGGTTTTAGGTTTTCGCCGTCACAGGGGCCACAAGCCAGCTGGCAAGTGACCGGGCCAACGCGTCGAGCCAAAGAAAGCAGAAGGGCCCCACGCAGCACTCGTCAAGTGTAGAGGGGTGAGCTTTGGTGCAAGAGTGGCTCAGGGTTGGGGCTTCTCAAACCCCGGTGTACAGCTTCGAGGGTCACTCGTGGGCTGCACAGTCAGCGTCTCGTGGTCTTTTCAAGATGGCGTGCCCCACGCTTCCGGTCGCCTCCACGGGTCTGAGCTCTGCAGGGACTGTGGATTGGGCTGTAAGAAGGCAGGCAAGCTTGTTCTCGTCGATCTCTGTTGCTCGAGTTCCGGCGGTAACTGCAACAAAGCAGACGTCGAGGTGCTGGGTGGTGCCTGTTTGCACAGGGCGGTCACTCCTTGACCACATGAGAGATTCTTCAGTCTTCTACGTTGAGTAGGGTGTCGATGGGTCCAGAGTTTCGTTTCAAATGTTTCATCAGGATAATCTGAGTGCGTTGGCACTGCTCCCATTCTTATACCAATCTAGGGAGCTGGATTACCTGCTAGGTCCCCTCCTATGGGTGGGACCCAGGAAGGGGGTAGAACACCCCTTTTCTTTGATCCAGGCCGCGCTGGGACTGGGGCTGGTCTGCCCCAGAACCAGTTTGGCCGGATTATGCAAGGGGAAGCCTTGTGCTCCCCAGGCAGTGTCTGGTTTCTTTCAAACCTCCCTGCTACAATCCATTATCTCCTGTCTAGGGTGGTGTGACACCTCCCTGCGACAGGAAAGCCTTTGTCCAGGCCTCCTCTGCTGAGTTACGGTCAGCAGCAGGAGGTCAGACTTGTGTCTGTGGCAGGAGCATCCATTTTGTGGATCTGAGGCTCTTTGAAAATCAACCGCGTTTTAGCAAAGTAACATGTTGTCTCCCTCTAGAGGGGTGGAATGCTACCCCCGTCGCCAGGACTGGCGAGGGGGTAGTATTCCAAATCGTATGCCACCTTACACGACATGTTTTGGTAAAGCCATACCAAAGTTAACATATAACCGCGAGGATTATAATGCACTTAATAGTATATGGTATGGCATTATCCCGGATCAGCTTAGGGAGTTGTTCCCGACAGCTGCAGACAGGCTCAGCTCATGCTAGAGCACCATCTCACATAAAACCAAGCACTCTGCCTCCAGGATTGTTAAGGCCTGCCATAGGAGTGACGGATAGGTATATATGTGTCCAGATAGGTTTAGATATAGACATACTATATCTAAGCAAGGGGTGATTACACCAGCTTGCCCCAGCTGAGTGATCAGCCAGTTGTGTCAATTTTGGATAGCCAGCCAGGGGTGGCAAAAGATATGCTGCAGCCCCTGGTAGGCCTTGGATGCACCTATGCCCTGGGCACTTATAGTGCTCTGTACAGGGGCTGATAAGGTGACCCAAGCCAATTTAGTTATGCACCTAGGGTACATGGAATCCATTTTACAGAGAGAGCAGATAGCCTGGGGCCCTGATTAGCAGGGAACCAGGCCAACTAAGTCGAAAACCAGCTAAACACAAGGCAAAAAATCTGGGGTAACCATAGTCGGGTAGCCACCTTCCTACAAACAGCAAGTCAACAAACCATACTTAATGGGATCCGTGCCTGCAGTGTGCAGGAGAGCGATACCTTCACTCCAAGGGAGCTTTCCTGCAATTTCTCGTTAGTAGTAGGTGTTCTGGGCTTCTTTGAGTCATTGCAGGTTCAGGACAACACAGAAGGCAGCGTCCATGCAGCTGACAAGGTTTGGCGCCTTTTTCTTCTGCAGCAGAGCTTCAGTTCTCGTGCAGGGAGTCCTGGTCTTCTTTGGTCCGATGAATCTGTGGTTCAGGTTTCGGGAGCCACCTAAATACAGAATTTAGGGGCATTACATGGAGAGACAGGAAATAGCAGGTATTGTTTCTATCCTCTAAGAGCGCTGGCTCTCTCCTCTTGAGATCAGAAACGGGTCTGGTAGTGGCAGGCTGGTAAAAACCTGCCAGAGACCCCAATAGTGTTTGATAATGTTTCAGGGCACCCACTAAAAATGTCTCCTGTGTGAATGTATTATTAAATCCAACACTGCCATCAGTCAGTATAAAACAGCAAAGTACATAGCCTTGGTGAGAGGGCCCTGGGGTGTCACAACCAGTGCTGCAGCCCCAAAGGTACTTATTTAATATCCATACCCTAGGGACCAGGGGTACTACTTACTAGGTAACTATAGGCAGACCTGTAGTTGTGCCAATCGTAGTACAATGTTTTGGGAAAGAGAAATCCCAAAACACTGAGTTAGCCGGGATCCAGTGCCCTAATAGAATGAAATCACATCAGACAAAAAGTGGGGGCTAACCATGCAAAAACTTCCCTAAAACCGTGCTTCCTTTTGGCCTTATCGGCAACCCGCGGGTCTTCATCTAGGTGATGGCAGTGGTTTCAGCTCACTACTGCACTCGCTGCGGTTAACTATCAACATGCCATAGTCACACTAGACTTCCTCTCGGGCGCTCCCTTTCTTCTTAGCTGTTCTGGACATAGTGTAGTTTTGGGCTTATCCTCCTGAGTGGCAAGACAAGTACATTCAGGCTATAATACTGATATTTCAGCCTCTATCTGGGGTTTCGGTGGGAGTGACTCTGAGGCTGCTGGGCCTCATGACCTCCTGCACCGTGCTGGTGACACAAGCCAGATGGTATATGCAGGCTCTACGGTGGGACCTGAAGTTTCAGTGGAGCAGCATCAGGGGAATCTCTCGGACTAGGTCCTGATCTCAGTCACAACTACTAACGATATGCAGCGGTGGCTAACGTACCACAATTATGTCCGAGGAAGACCCCTCTCCATTCCTCAACTAGTTATCACAGTAATCACATATGTGTCACTCCTGTAATGGGGCGGCCATCTGGGAGAGGTGGAGATCAGAGGACTCTGGTCTCTGGCGTAATCCGGACTCCACACCAACCTGCTGAAACTCTGTCCGATCCAGGGTGGGATGCGTTGAGTACCTTTTTGTCAAGAGGCCCTGCTTCTATGGCCATAGCTGGTAGTTCAGTGTTGTCCCTGGTGGTTCAACACCTGGCGGGTTCTCTGAACTCCAGAGCGGACAAACTCAGCCGAAGATGCCTAGCAGATCACGAATGGCGTCTCCACTCAGATGGTGGCGCAAGGTCTTTTTCAGCAGTGGGGAGACCTTGGTAAGATCTGTTGGCCTACTCAGAGAATGAGTAATGTCAGCAGTTTGGTGTGCTGCAGTATATGCCTGTAGTTGGAAACAAAACTTTGGCATGATGTGTAGAAAAATCTATTGATCCCCTTTCTGTGCCGCTTTTGGACACTCTGCTTTTCATTCTTTCTCTTGGCCAGCAGGGCTCTGCACTGGACACTATTAAGGGCTATATATCTGCCATTTCTGCCTTCTTGTTCTCGCCTGATCAACTATTTGTTCAAGTCCCCTATTGTTTGTTTGTAGACATCTTTATTCGAATCACTGTATCATCAAAGCTGAAAAAGTTCATCAAGAACCATAAAATAGATATGTATAAATAGGATAAAAGCGATATAAATAAAGTGTAGTATCCGTAACCAATCCATTAATTATAAAGTGCAATTTTTTAAAAGTCCTCAGCGTAAAGTACCTCTTCCATTAATTCCAAGTTCCAACAATATATAGGGGATATTATCACAAGATTACAGTCCAGCTAAAATAACAATTATTGACTTATCATTCCTAGGTCCATCAGTAATCATAACGCAGGAGACATTGTAAATTAGGCAGGGTCTACATAATCCAACTATACAGCATTTCTTACATAAAAAAGCAAATGTAATTAAAATTTGATGACATTTTTTGGACAAGGCCACAATTCATGTATTATCATATTCCCTCTTGTTTCAGAACTTTAAGCCTCGTTTTAATCTGATAAAGTTCGTCGCTAGTAGAAATCTACTCAACCCAAATACGACCAACCGGGAGGTGTCTGTTCTGAGAATACGTAACATTTCAACGCACTGTCTAATACCCAAGTTCCTACCCAAGGGGCGAATCCATTTTCTCCTTGGGATTTCATTGCAAGTACAAAAGAATAGAACATGTGCTAGGTCTTCTTGACCACCCATAGTACACTCGGTGCAAAAGAAATCAATGCCCTCCTCAGAATTTTTTCCCCAACTAGACAAAAATTTCTTAATTTGCAATGTACCATATCTAAATTTTAGGTACAATACTTTAGCTAGGAGGGGCTCGATATCATCCATAAACGGCTCAAAGGAGGGGCTTATTTTAAAACTTAAAAACTGATTAGTAAGGGATCCATAGTCGGGGCGTGCTGCAATATTTTGGTCAATATAACTCCAAAAAATGGTTTTGCACTCCAGCTTTGAGTCAGAGGAGAGCTGTTCCGGATGCTCCCAGTATCTACTGGGGCCCAGTCACAAAAACCAAGTACGGATGTGGGTCCACCAAGAAAATGTGACCAAGTAGTCAAGACTAATCAATTCACCTATCGCCTTTCTGTATATCAACAGTTCTTCGGTTGTCCATACTCTAATCCAATAGGAAAGGGAGATTCATATTGCCCTATGCTCAATTCGTTTGAGGCCCAGATCCATCATTAGTGGTATCACTGGGGTATTTTGTGGGAGGGCAGTGAATCTCCTCATGATTTTATTTTCTGCTACAGTTAGTGGGGCAAGACTCCCGCCTCCCCATAACTCTGAGCCATATAAAGCAGACGATTGAGCCCTAGCTTTGTAAACAAGTAGAGCAGAAGTAATAGCCTTTGATGAGGTAGATAGAAGTTTCTTTACAACTGGGCCAGCATATTGATTAAGAACAGCTGTAGATTTCATGATCTGTGGGTTCCACGAAAGTTTAGAGTTTATGGTCACCCCCAGATAAACAAAGTTTGCCACCCGTTCCAAACTAACTCCACTTGACTGCATTTTATTATTGAAACATCTATGTGGTCTGAAAGCCATATATTTAGTTTTAGTCGGATTGATTTCAAGACCCTTTTGTTTACAATAACGATCCAGTGCATCTAAAAGATTTTGAAGTCCCCTTGGGGTTTGTGATAACAGGATGGTATCGTCTGCAAAAGTTAAGGCACAGATGTGTTCACCTCCCAATTTCGGGGAGTCATGGTGAACTTTTTTGAGTGCCATAGTCATATCATTAACATACAGGAGAAAGATCGTTGGCGCCAGGATGCAGCCCTGGCGGACACCCCTTTTTACAGGTATCTCCTCTGTCAGTTCACCCCCTTTCCCCTAGCGCACTTTTGCATATGTGTTCTCATGTAATCTAATGAGCTGAAGTATAATATTGTTTGGGACCCCATATGTAAAAGACTACATCAAAGACAATCCCTAGAAACAGAATGAAAAGCGGCCCTCAAATCAATGAAGGCCACATACAAGTTCCCATGGCGCAGCCTTGTGTACTTCCAGGCAATAATTACTGGTCTATCGTGCTAGTTTTCTTTCTAAAACCTGCTTGACAGGAGGAGAGGACATTGTTATCCACAATCCAATCTTTCAACCTATCTAGGATGTGTTTAGCGTAAACCTTTTGCAAGTATCTAGGAGACTGATTGGTCTATAGTTTACGGGTTCTTTCTTAGAACCTTTCTTGTAGATTGGAGCAATCTCTGCTCCTTTCCACGAAGCAGGAACAAGCTGGCCATTGGCTATACTATTACATAAAAGATTTAGATAGGGCGCCCATACATCTGGCTCATGTTTAAATATGTACCTGGGGATTTTATCGGGACCTGCTGCCTTAGATGATTTTATAGCATCAATTGCACTTCTGGTTTCTGATAGGGAAAACTTAATAGTGGATGTATGGGTCAATGACAAAAATCCTTTAACCGTAGCTACAGAGTCTTCATTAACAGAAGCCGGGGGTGCATAAAGACCGGCAAAATTAGTATACCAAGTCTTAGGATCCAAGTAATAATCTTGCACCGGGTTTTCTGCTTTTGAGCCATTCACTAAAATTTTCCAAAACAGGAATTGATCGTTCCTTTTGGAGGCTAATAGCAATTCGGCCCAACAGTCGTCTTCCCATTTCCTACGTGCAGATTTCTGGACACTAGTAAAAGTAAACCTTGCTTCTCTAATCAATATGATGTTTTTAGAATCAAGAGCCTTACACAAATTTGTCTTGGCCAGGGAACAGCCAGAATCAAACCAAAGATTGGTACAACCATCCTTGGATTTTGGTTTATTAGTTCCAGAAGCTGGTTTTGTTAGCTGGGGCCTAATAGTATCTAACAGCATCTGGTGCGTTTGAGTAATCGTTGGGCCATTTGATGACCCCGCTAGATACTGTGTTAAAAGATCAGCAAAAGTATTATATACAAAAGTTAAAAGATCAGCATTGCCCAAAATAACTGGCCACTTCAGAGCCCTCCTATTATTAGCGAGTTGAGGCTGGATTACATTTGGGACCTTAGCGGGTCCTGGTGGAAAAATATACTTGATAAGACTCCTGAAAGTTCCAGCCATAAAGGAAAGTGATAACTGTCTTTCCTGGCACTATCTACAATAAATCCCTCAACATAATCCAAGTGACCAATGCCTATCATGATATAGTCAATTCTCGAGGTGGATAACCCCCTCGAGAAAGTATGTGAGCTCTGGATATCTAGCTGGTTACTGCCGTTACACACTCTCAATCCCTTTTCAATACTTAAGTTAAACAGCTGTAAGGCAGAGGCAGTGGGTCTCATCATCTCCACTGTATCCAATAGGGGAATGCCCATTATAAGGTCTTGCTCCTCAATGGCCGAACTCACTCCCTGTAGGGGCTCGTAGCGGCAATTAAAATCACCGGCAACTAAAGCAAAATCTTTTGTAGGGACCATATCAAGTACCTCTTCTAATCGAGTAATAGTTACTGACTCTTTTGAAGGGTCTCTTGGTCTAGCATAAACATTGAACATGTACATACAGTGCTTGTTTGATATATTAAGTCTGAGTCCCAATATATCTTCAGAACCAGTAGATAATGTATCAACAGAGACATTTATTTCATTCTTTATCCAAGCTAAAAGCCCACCTGAGGGTCTCCCTCTAACCGATTGACGTGCTTCAATGCTAAAAGTCCTGTAGCCAATTTTAAATAGGGACTCTTTTGCCCAGGATTCTTGGGACAAGCAGATATAATACATAGCAATATATGTTTGCCAATCCGGATCTTGCATTTTCCTTGGAAGTCCTGCTATGTTCCAAGATATAATTTTAATTCTACAGTGAGAAGGAGATTGTAAGGGGGCTTCGGGGATGTCTTGAGTTAATACAACTTCCCTCAATTGATCAATATCAGAAGTAAGAGTTACAAAATCCCTATGCTCATTTGCAACTAGTTGGTTACTTTCATTTAAAGGGTTTATGCATAAGGCTGGAGTTTTAGGCTGGACGGTTTGTTGGTGGTACTGACTGGCTTTTTCAGGCGAACTGAATAATTCTCTCGGGTCCAGATATTTTTCTTCAAATTGAGGCAGTCAGTCTATTGCCTCTAGGTCCCTATTGTACATAGGTTCCTCAATCGTTTTACTCATCTCTTACCTTCTTTCCCATTCATTAATTGCCGCCTGAGGCTTCTCACTTGAAAACAGCCTTCCTTGTTTCAATTGCATATGCCTGCAGCATTAGTGTCCTGCTGGCCTTATCATCTGAGCCGCCTTACCGCTCAGTCTATCCTGACAAATTATTAATTTCTACAAAGGCCTTCTTTCTACCAAAAGTGGTCACCCCTTTTCATGCATGCCAATCTGTACCCTTGCCTACCTAGTATGCTCCTGCACACCCCTCGGGGGGGGGAAAAAAGGAGCAACTCCTCCGTATGGACCCAAAAAGAGTGTTGTCGTTCTACAATAATCACACATAAGAGTTCCAGGTGGACCAACAAATGTATGTGGGTAATGAAATGTCTGGGCAGTACAGTTGCATACCATCTTCAGCTGGGTTGTGCTCCCCATCAAAATCTGCTACACACTGGCCAAGAAGCAGCCTCCTGAAGGTTTGTAGGCTCATACCACCAGAGCTTAAGCGGACACAACTGCGTTAGCTCACTGAGTTTGTGTCCTGTATATCTGCCAGGTTGTAACTTGGGCTTCCCTGCACACGTTCACTAAACATTACTATCCTCCCTGCTCTGACAGATTTCTAGGGACAGGGAGGAATCCTTTCAGGGCTCTAGTTTTGACACACCATTATTCAGTGTTCATCATTGCTCCACACTTCTGGCATGGAAAGTCATGGAAATTAACTGACATCAGTGTGCCTGGGTGGCACCTATACTGGTACGGCAACGTCACTTATGACGTGGACAATGGATGTTGAACCAATTGAGGACACCTACGAGCATGCAGGGGTACTGCTAACGAAAATGTTTCTGGAGTCAGTCAGATGCATGGGGAAATTCTGAGCCAAGGTACATTCTCTACCAGATAAGGTGTTACCGTAGGTTAGTAACTTATTCTTCAGGGACGGAGGTCTGTTCCTCTCATGCCCTTTGTTCCTAAATTCACAGATATTTGGATGGAGTCTTAAAGAGACTTCTGCTTTATAAATATTAATGAGGCAAACTTTGTTTCGACCCTTTGGAATAAGTTTTTTGCTTTTAGAACATCGGTCACAGTACAAAATGAAGGTGTGTGTCATAAAGCAGTTGGTGTGCCAAAAACGCCAAGTGGCTAGCGACTCCCAACCAAGTGCATTTTGCCTGTAATTCTGTAAAAAAGTCAAAAAAGCCAGAATATAATAAACTTCATAAATAGGGAGTACGAAGGAAGGACAGGAATTATTCTAGAGGAAAATATTGAATCAAGCCATTGGATTCTATCATGCTGAAGTAGCTCAATGAGAGTCCATTTAAACTATTTTTAGGAATAGTTTGTTACAAAATCAGAGATAATAAGTTGAAATGGAATTTCTGTAAGCACTAAGAATTTCAACATTAATCCGAATTGGAAATGAACAACAGCTCGACAGACGGTCACATGAATAGTGTGACCATCTTAAGAACTAGGAAGACGAGAAGGAGGGATAACTGAGACTTGGGATGAAAAATTATGTATTTATACTGTTTACATGAGACAGACTGTTCTTTACGGCGATATGCGAATTATAGATCTTTTTGAACTGAGGAACAGTTTCACATTGTCTAGGTCGCCTCTACTTTATTTGTTTATGGGGTGTTTTGGGCTCTCCTAACTGTTTTTCCAAACTATTTTTCTGCTTAATAGTATCTTCCTGCACCTTTACCACATTTGGAACGTAATTTGAATAGTGCAAATTTGTTTTTTTCTCCCCAAAATAAAGATACTTATCTGGCAGACGATCTCCAAAGGTTGTCTGATGGTACAACGCTACCTGAGCCCTACAAACTATCCCCTAAACTGCCTGACCCTGCTCCTTGCCCTGTAAGCAGTCCTTTTTCCACTTGCCCTGAGCTCTAAAAATTAATCCCTCACCCCAAAAACTATCCCGACCCCAGCCCACCTGCCCATAGCCTTAAAAAACTGTTCTCTACCTCAGTATAGTACCCCGACCCAGCCCCCACCCTCCCTGAGGCCTAAAACTGTCCTCTGCCCTGAGCCATGAAAACGATCTCCTACATCCCTAACCTACCCCGTCCCTGCTCCCTACCCTGTAAACTGTCCCTTCTCCCCCAGCCCTGAGCCCTAAAAATTAAGCCCCCATTTCAAAAACTACCTCCGCCCCATGTCCTGAGCCCTAAAAACGATCCTCTACATCCATAAACTACCCCTAACCTGCTCCCTGTGCTGAAAACTGTCCCTTTTTCCGCCACCCTTTGCCCTAAAAACTGTCCTCAACTTAAAAACTACCTTGACTCGAGTTCTGAACCTTATCTCCACCTCCAATCCCCCAGACCAAGCCTTAGCTCTACTTACCTCTCCTTCTCCTCTCCCAATTAGTCCTCCTTCTTCCTGTCTTCCCCTTACTGTGCCTCCGCTCGGTACTCGGCAACTAGACAGCGCATTAACAAAACTGTGTGTTAGAACAGGGGCTATCTAGTTGGCAGAGATAGGTACCACTGTCCAAATAGGGACTCTTGCTTCCTGTCAGGGTGAGGAGGAAACACTCTTAGATAACCTCTGCCCACCCTCTGGGTAGCTTGGCACGAGCAGGCAAGGCTTATCAAAGGCAATGTGTAAAGTATTTGTACCAACACTCACAGTAACACAGTGAAAACACCACAAACTGACTCCACAACAGTTTAGAAAAATAAAGGTATTTTAATCTAAACTACACAAGACCAAAACAACAAAAATCTAACATACACAGTTCAAGAATATGGTTCCAAAAGAGTTCTTAAAGTTGCGATAAAATAGTCTACAGTTGCGTGGAAAGTTCCCAGTTGCATCACATTTAGCCAACGGTACCTTTAGATGCGACAAAGTACCAAAACAGAAACTGGTGCGGTGGAAAACAAGCGATGCGTCACTCCTTAGCTCTTGGGGAGGCGACGCGACAGCCCTGCGGGTGTGATGCGGTGACTCCGGATGCGATACCTTGTATGGATTCCGGTGCGGAGGTTCCGCTGTGAAAGAAGCTTGCAAAGGTACGATGCGATGATCTTTGGAGTTGCGACGATCTCCGGGGTGACGATGCACGGACCAGCGGTGATCTTCCTCTCGCAGCTCCTTGTTGCAATGGCTCTGCGACGGCACTCGCAATGACGTGAGGCTGTCCGCAAGCAAGCGGTGCGACGATCTCATCCAGCGATGACTGGCTCTGCGACGACACTCGCAGCGATGGTAATCTTCCTGCACCGGTCTGGTGCGTCCCGCAAACAAAGGATGCGATGACTTTGGCAGCGGTAACAGGCGTTGTGACAATCTCGGCCTTCGTAGCGGTGGGAATTTCCTCGCACTGTCGGGGATGCGCTCCGCAAGCGAACAATGCGACAAAACTTGCAGAAAGTCTTTAAAAGCTTGGTTTCCAGCTTCCCAACACAGGTACAACTTCCAGAGGCACCACAACTGGCTCAAGCACTCTAGGAAGGACAGAACTCTCTCAGCAGAGTACAGGGAAGCTGGGGGTGAAGTTCTTTTGTCCCTGAGACTTCTTAACAGGCAGCCAGCTCTTCTCAGGCCCTTGGAGATTCCTTCAAGCAAGGGGACACAGCACCAAAAACAAAGTCCTTCCCCTCCCCTTGGCAGCAAAGAAACAGCAGGTCAGTCCAGCAGAGCAAAAGCAGGACAGTCTTCCTTCTTCAGTTTCAGCTTTCTCCTTGGCAGAGGTTCCTTCTTGATTCCAGGATCTACTTTTCTGTAGTCAGGGGGGTCCTGTACTTATACCCCTAAAAGTCTTTCATCCCTTTGTGCAGGAGGGCTCTGAGCCCGGTCTGTACCAGTTCTGGATGTTCCTTGAGCACTTTGTTTTCCTGGCCTCTCCTTTCCTTTCACGGAGAGGGTCAGGGTCGTCAGCCGCCCAGCAGGAGGTGGAGCCAGCATTGTGGAAGGCAGGCACAGCCCTATTCAGGCCCAGGTGCGATCTCCTCCCACCACTCAAGATGCAGATGCAGTCACAGCCTAGGACTGACTCAGCCAGCCTCCTGGGGGCTCCCAGCCCCTGTCACTCTCTAACCAGACAGTAAATTCACAACCAGGCCGAGGCACACAGAAAGGTCAGACAAGAGAATAGCAACTTTCTAAAAGTGCTGTTCTCAAACACAGGATTTAAAAACAACCTCTCCTAAAAGATGTGTTATTAAATTCTGTGTTCAGGGATTCTAGACTTTTATGTCTCCTCTTGCTCCAATGGGAAGATATGCTGGTAGCCACTTTAGCCAGAATTCCCCATGATAGCCTATGGGGCAAGATTGCCTTACATCAGTGAAAAACGAAAAGGCTGTAATTCACTACCAGAGCATGTCACCTGCGCATGCTCTACACTGCACCCTGCCCAAGGGGATACAGGGGGCCTTCCATAGGGGTGACCAATGTGTACAGAAAGGGAAGGGTTAGGCCTGACCAGTGGGGACACTACCCAGGACATGGCAGTTCACAGACTGCACACAGGCACTGCGGTGGCAGGCCTGAGACACCATTTTAGGGCTAATCATGTGGGTGGCACAATCAGTGCTGCAGGCACACTAGTAGCATTTATCACCAGCCCTGGTACACTCAGTGCACTTTGCTAGGGGCTTCTTGGTGACACAATCATGGACAACCAATCATAATAGCAATTTACACAGGGCGCTCTTGCACTTTGACACTGAACAGCAGTGGCAAAATGCCCAAAGCATCTAAACCAGCAAAAACGAAATCAAGCACAGCATCAAAAATACAAGAGGTAGAGGCAAAAAGATAGGGGAAAGCCACGCCAAAGATGCCAGGTCGAACACCATGCATATGATTTGTTAAGGCACATGCGTGGTAAAGGCAATTGTGGTAAGGCTTGAGGGGAAACAGTCTTAACAACGTCGGCTGAGCCAACATTGCTGTTTCCCTTCACTGACAATATTTTCCATGGATATTTTATTAAGTAAAGATTTGTATGTATATTTAACCTCTTTAATGCAGAGAACGAGACATTAGCCTCCTCCGCACTACCTCGCCAGTGACAAGTGTGTGATTGTCTCATCCTCCAACTAAAGAAACAAAATCCTTCTAATTCGAGCTGCGTTGGAGAAGCTGCCCTTACAGATATATACCGGAATGCTTGAAATGTGATTGGTGCTGAGGGCACAACTAATCCCACCCCCAAGTACGACATGGGAGACGTACTGTTTAAAAAGAGAGAATTCCTGTAAATAAAATCGGTAAATCGTTGTATAATGTTGCATTTTAAGGTTGATGTTGATGTTGAAAATATTTGTAAAGCGCGCTGTGACCAACCGGTTTCCTGGCGCTGGGAGATTGATAGTATCAGATGGAAGAGGCGGCCAGGGAATTACGGGTTTGTGTAGGCTTGGGTAAACAGATGGGTTTTAAGGGCCTTACGAAAATGCAGGTAGTCCGTGATGGAGCTGATGGTGGGTGGAAGGCTGTTCCAGAAGCGGGGGGCAAGAATGGAAAATCTAGTGCCACCGGTTCTGGATTTGCGGAAGCGGGGGACACTGAGGAGAGCCTGACTAGAGGAACGAAGATTACGACAAGGGTGGTAGTGGGTAATCATGGAATTAATGAAAGCGGGAGCAGTGCGGGCCTGGGCCATGAAGACTAGGCATCCCATCTTGAAGAGAGTTCTCTGCAGGATGGGAAGCCAATGAAGGGATTTGATGAGGGGGGTGGTATGTTGGGACCTGGGGAGGTGATGGATAAGGCGGGCGGCCTGGTTCTGGATGGTCTGAAGGCGCCGGAGCTCATAGGCAGGAATGCCCACGTACAGGCAGTTCCCGTAGGAGAGAATCATGGCCAAAACAATTATTTTTAGAGCATCAGTGGAAAAGAAATGGGAAATTTTTCTGATAATCCTGAGGGAAAGAAAACAGGATGATACTACAGAGCTGACCTGAGGACGCATGGAGAGGTCCTGACTGATTTTGATGCCCAGGGTTCTGACTGTCACCGATGGAACCGGAGGGAGGCTGAAGATGGAAGGCCAGAAGGCAGGAGTCCAAGGGCTGGTGGCCCCACCAGTCAGGACCAACTCCGTTTTGTCCGGGTTGAGTTTGAGGTGGTTTTGATTCATCCAGTCAGAAATAAAAATAAGTACGGATTGAAATTTAAGAAGAGAATAAAGGGCAGGGGAGAGATCAAAAACAATCTGAAGGTCGTCTGCGTAGTTATACACAGAGACCTCCATGTTGAGCAGGGAATTGATGAGGGGATGAATATAAAGATTAAAAAGAAGAGGGGAAAGGGAGGAACCTTGGGGAACCTCACAAGGCACGGAACGGGGAGGGGCAGAAAAACCGGGGAGACGGACGGCCTGTGTCCTACCCTGGAGGAATGAGGAGAGCCAAGAAAGGGCGGTGCCCTGGATGCCCGGTGCCCTGACACAGTCGAGTAGGATGGAATGGTCGACCGTGTCAAAGGCAGCGGACAAATCAAGGAGCACCAAGGCCTGAGGGGAGTTGGAATTAGCCTTGCTCTTCAACTCATCGAGAACAGAGAGACTGTTGAAAATATATCTTATTTAATGCGTCACATACTGCTCCAGTAATCTACTTGAATATCTACATCAGCTTCAACACTATCAGTGAAAAATACACAATGGGCTATATGCATAAACACATTTTCCCATAGACACAGAATGCGCAAAACCCTTTGATACATCTGGCCCATAATGCTTTAATTTTATGATTTGCTCTTTTAAAACATCACACATAGAAATAATTTGTGCCCTAGGCCGAATTGATTTGATCAAACTTCTGTATGGAAGCCCATCATGTTCTTGCATCTACATGGAAAAAAGCACTGTACAATCTGTGCACTGGGCTGAACAGTTGACTGAATACATTTGGCAAGAAAGTCTGTGGCACATCTTAGTCTACCATAAGAGCAGCAAAAATCTTTGGTCTCTTGGAAAAATATGATAAATCATTATGGGAGTCAGATCTGCAGTTTTTCAGTGATCTTCCTGGGAAGATAAAATATGTTATTAAGCAATTAACCAGTACACTGGTCTTAATCCAGATGCACAAGATAAGAAATCTGTAACCGCAGTCCAAGATGTGGGTCACGTACCGGGGGCTTCCCCCACAAGAAGAAAAGTCTGGGGGGGGAGGGGGTGGGGGGCGCTGTCACGCTCCCTGTGAAGTGGCCCAAAAGGCCCTGATGCCAAGAAGGGCACAGCACCCCAACTCTGGGTCCCGAAGCTATGGGTGAATTTGGGGAGCACAGTTGCGCTCCCCGTGAAGAACTCCCACGTGGAGGGGCCTGGGATCCCCAACTAAAGGCTCCGGTGTGCCCCATGTAGGAGGGTGAAGTGCTGCCACACTCCCCCATGGCATGAGGAAGGATCTAGATCCGGCTGGACCAGCGGGAGTCTTCGTGTCTGTCCGTGGGAGCGGGCAGACCAGAACATAGTTGCCGGCTCCAGCTGCAGCACACAAGAAAGAGTGCTGGCCAGTCGGGTAGCCTGCGTGGGCAGCTGGTGGGTGGGCTCCCTGAGCTGCCTTCCAACGAAACTGACAGGTGGGGTGCCCAGGTGAGACCGAGACCCCAGGAAGACGCGCAGCAGGAGCGGCCGGGGGTGTGCTCCTTGTGCTGGGCTAATCTCAGGATGGTATTAAACTTTTCATAGGTTGGTTCATACACCCACCATTTCATTGGCAAGAGCCATGTGTATATCATTACATTGCATGGATGGCTCTGTTGCCTAACATTTGTATATTAGCTGAAAACCAGAAACCAGTAAAAACGGCAACAACATGCAAAATATAGCCTTACAGCCTGCGGTAGCGGACTATACTGGCCATTTAAGAACCATTCCAGTATTCAGCTCAGGCTTTTTAAATGGGAGCTGGACTTTAATGCCAGTATAGCCCAGCTGCGGAGCGCTCTAAGGCAATTAGAACATTCCACTACTAGAGGGCAGAATGTACTAACAAATAAAACAAAGGCCTCAGGGAGCCCGAGGGGTTTGAAATTCCCAATGGGTCCATGAGGCCCTTGTTCAATCAATCACTGCATTTCTAAAGCGCGCTACATACCCGTAAGGGTCTCAAGGTGCTGGTAGGGGAGGCGATCACTACTGATCGAAGAGCCAGGTCTTGAGAAGTCTTCTTAAGGCTAGCAGGTCCTGGGTCGGTTGTAGGCTGGTAGGGAGAGCGTTCCAGGTCTTGGCGGCGAGGTAGGAGAAGGATCTGCCGCCGGCGGTGGTTTTTCGGATACGAGTAACTGTGGCGAGGGCGAGGTTGGCTGAGCGGATGCTTCGAGTGGGGATGTGGAAGCTGAGTCGGTTGTTGAGGTATGTAGGTCCGGTGTTGTGTAGTGCATTGTGTGCGTGGATGAGGAGTTTCAAGGTGATCCTCTTGTTGACGGGGAGCCAGTGCAGGCCTCTCAGGTGGGGTGTGATGTGGCTGTGTCGGGGGACGTCGAGGATCAGATGTGCCGATGCGTTCTGGATTAGTTGTAGTCGTCTCAGGAGCTAGGTTGTTGTTCCTGAGTAGAGGGCGTTCCCGTAGTCTAGTCTGCTAGTGATGAGGGCCTGGGTGACGGTTTTTCTCGTGTCAGGAGGGATCCACTTGAAGATCCTTCGGAGCATTTGGAGGGTGTTGTAGCAGGATGCAGAGACGGCAGTGACTTGCCATGTCATGGAGAGGGTGGAGTCAAGGAAGACCCCCAGGTTGCGTGCGTGGTCTGTGGGTTCTGGGGCTGTGCCTAGCGATGTGGGCCACCAAGAGTCGTCCCAGGCTGATGGGGTGGGTCCGAGAATGAGGACCTCCGTCTTGTCTGAATTCAGCTTCAGTCTGCTATCCTTCATGCAGTCGGCTACGGCCTTCATTACTCTGTGGAGGTTGGCTTTGACGGTGTGGGGGTCTTCGGTGAGGGATATGATCAGCTGGGTGTCATCAGCTTAGGAGATGATGTTGAGGTTATGTTGTAGTGCGACGTGGGCGAGCGGTGCCATGTAGATATTGAACAGCGTCGGGCTGAGGGAGGATCCCTGTGGGACGCTGTAGATGATCTCTGTGGTTTTCGAGCGGAAGGGTGGTAGGCGGACCCTCTGGGTTCTGCCGGAGAGGAAGGAAGTGGTCCAGGCTAGGGCCTTCTCCTGGATTCCGGCGTCGTGGAAGCGTGCTGATAGGGTGCGGTGGCAGACTGTGTCAAAGGCAGCTGATAGGTTCAGGAGGATGAGGGCGGCTGTTTCTCCGATGTCCATGAGGATCCTGATGTCAGTGGCGGCGATGAGGGCGGTCTCGGTGCTGTGGTTGCTGCGGAAACCAGATTGGGAAGGGTCTAGGATGTTGTTGTCTTTGAGGTAGCGGGTTAGCTGTTTGTTGACAATCTTCTCTGTCACTATTTCCGGGAACGGGAGCAGGGAGATGAGCCGGAAGTTTTTGAGGTCCTTGGGGTCCGCCTAGGGCTTCTTCAGAAGGGCGTTGATCTCTGCGTGCCTCCAGCTTTCCGGGAAGGTTGCTGTCTTGAAGGAACTGTTGATTGTTTTCCGGAGGTGGGGCGCAATGGTAGTGCTGGCTTTGTTGAAGACGTGTTGAGGGCAGGGGTCGGATGGGGATCCGGAGTGGATGGGGTTCATGATTTTGCTGGTGTCTTCGTCGCTGACATTGGGCCAGGCAGTCAGGCGGCTGGTGCAGGTAGTGGTTGCGGGGTGGTGTACTCGATGGTGCGTATGGGGGGTCTCTGAGTTGAAGCTGTTGTGTATGTCGGTGATCTTGCGGTGAAAGTAGGTGGCCAGGGAGTCGCACAGGTCTTGTGATGGTGGGATGTCGTTGGTGTTGGAGCTGGGGTTGGAGAGTTCTTTCACGATGTTGAAGAGATCTTTGGTTTTGTGTGCGTTGTTGTCTAGGCGGTCCTTGAAGGCAGTCCTTGAAGGCGGTCCTGATGAGTTGGTGGTGTTTGTGGGAGGCGCTCTTGTGGGCTGTGTGGCTGTCTGGTGTTCGGTCGTAGAGCCATTTCTTCTCCGGCTTCCGACAGGTGCGCTTGGAGATCCGGAGGTCTTCGGTGAACCAGGTGGCTTTCTTGTTAGTGTGGTTGGTTTTGGAGGTCTTGAGAGGGGCGAAGGTGTTGGCGCAGTCGTTGATTCACTGTTTGAGGCTGGTCACGGCGGTGTTGGGGTCGGTGGGGTCGGCAGGTGGTATCAGGGCAAGGGTGGTAGTCAGTTGGTCCTTGGTGACCTTGCCCCAGCAGCGGCGTGGAAGCTGTTGGGTGCGTTGGTGTGTGGTGGTTTCCTGAAGGTGAAGTGGACGCATCTGTGGTCGGTCCAGTGGGGTTCAGTGGTGTGGTTGAAGGAGAAGTGGTGGCTTGTGGAGAAGATGGGGTCCAGCGTGTTTCCAGCGGCATGGGTGGGTGTCGTCACAAGCTGTTTGAGTCTGAGGTTGTCGATCAGGGCTGTGGAGTTGGCGTTGTTGTTGTTCTCGAGGTGGAAGTTCAGGTCCCCGAGGAGGATGTAGTCCGTGGAAGCGAGGGCGTGGGTGCTGACTAGGTCGGCGATGGTGTCGCTGAACTGTGGTCTTGGTCCGGGTGGTCTGTAGACGAGTGTTCCTCGGAGGGTCGTGTTGGGGTTGGTGTGGATTTGGAAGTGCATGTGCTCGGCAGTGGTAAGGGTGTCGTCGGTGTTGGTCGAGACTCTGAGGGTGTCCTTGTGGATGATGGCGATTCCCCCTCCAGCTCTGTTGCTGCGGTCTCTGCAGGTGATCTTGTAGCCCTGTGGGATGGCTATGGCGATGTCTGGTGCCGAGGTGGCGTTCAGCCAGGTCTCCGTCAGGAAGGCCACGTCGGGGACGGTAGAGTCTAGGAGGTCCCAGAGTTCGATGGCGTGCTTGCGAGCGGAGCGGGTGTTGAGAAAGATGCAGCGGTGGTGGTTGGGTTCTCTGGTTGGTGGTTTGGTGGGCTGGATGCCGGTGAATCTGCAGTTCGGACAGGCGCAGGGCCCTTGGGTGCGGTTCGGGGTGGCCTGGTAGCAGGGGTGGTCTCGTCCAGTGTTGAGTGCGTGGAGGGTGCTGGAGTCGTAGTGCAGTCTGGCGTTGCGGGGTCCAGTGGTCCTGGTGCTGGACGCGGTCCAGGCACGGACAGGCACAGACAAGCTTGCCTTTGGCGCGCTTTCGGCGCGCAGCGGCACACCCGCTGCGCGGCCTTCATATGAGGGTCAGATGGAGGGAGGAGCAGCTGGGAGGTGGGAGCGGGGCGGCCAATGGGGGGCAGGGGGGCAGGGACGCAGAGGCGGGAAAACGGCGGAGACAGGGAGGGCGGGGGAAAAAGGAGAGGGGGCACAGGGGCAAAATAGGCACATGGGTACAGAAAAACAAGGAAGGGCACTGAACAAAACAAACCAAAAAATGGCAGCAGAAACAGTACTCTGTCGCGTTGTAGGCGGGCCAGCACAAGCTGATTACAGGTCACACAGGGGGCTGCGTGGCGGTGAGAGGAGCGACCTGCCTGGTGACAGGGTCAAAGGACAGCAACAGCTGTGAAGGACAGCATTGGAATGTTGGAGCTCCGGGCTTCTATCAGCCAATTGAAGCCCGAAGCACTCCATCATCTTCAATGGAGCTCCCAACATTTCATTGTACTGTTTTATGTTCAACTTATTACAGAGTGGGGTGCCTCTAGCTGATTGTTAAATGTAACAAAAAAAAGAAAATCTCATAAATTACAGATATTTCCTCTTTTTTTCTTGTCTTTGTACAGTTGTGCTCAATGCTAAATATTCAGCCGGACATCATGCTGTCAAAGGAAGGCTCTGGATTTTCATTTTGAGGGAAATTGCTGTAAATAAGTGTTGATGCAAGGACCAGATTGATAATCTCGTTAGGAAGCATTTACAAGGTGCTCGACATTTCGATCTCGTCATAAGCGGGCCTGCTACAGTGCTTTGTTAATCCTAGCCCGAGAAGAAGCAGCAAGTAGGAGACACCTGGTGTTGAAGCGTGCAGGTTGGAAGACTTGCTTTGAGTTGTAGCTGCTCTGTATTCATGAACTGTCTAAAAGAAGCCACCAGTAGGATTCTTCATAGTAATGTGGTGGCAGTGGGCAGTGCACTAAGAGGACATTCCCACATTCAGAGGTACTTTCCAAGTGCTCTTTTGAATAAATGCTTAATGGAACAAATCAGGATTTTAAGTCCGTGCCTTACCTGACTTTCAACATGTTTTCCTAAAAAGTATACCACAAACATAGCTTGTGATTGAAGCTATTTGTGAAGTATGTTTTTAATATGCTACAGTTTTTAAATAGTTTACACTGTGTGATTTGTACATTTGGAAATAAATAATAAAATATATATTTTTGCAGTACCCAAATGTGTAGTTATCCTGTCTACCACCGTTTAATGATCGGTTTCCTGAAACTAGGAAATTATTTTGGGGAATTATTCAGTAAAATACTTTTCACGTATAGTAAGCTGCATCTTTTCAAAGAAGAAAGAAATTTGGAAATACCTGTTGTAAGGACATATGTGACACCAATGAAGTCACAGAGCTGCTGAGCTGTAACAGTGCATTCTGTAGTGTTATATTTTGGATGCAGAATTTAGTAGGTATTGTAGCCAGTGCAGAAGTTACTTAGGAAGATCTAGAGAAGCGCTGTTGTAGTAATTTTTTTCTGGGCAGTACCACAGCAGTTGGCGTCTGAATGCCGTGTGGAAAGAGTGAATTTGTCTTTGAATAAGTAAGTGAGGGAAACTGTTCCTTGAATTATTTAATGCTGGAGGTGAGATTGGTAACTCAGTTTCCATAATCACACCCAGTTCCTGTACAGCTAGGACTGGATCTTCTCCTAGTACCACTGGCCATAGGTTCTGTAGCTGTTCTGCGACTGATTCTCCCACCACCCTAATTTTGATCATGATGGAGTTCAACTTTATAAAATTCAGTTCTGTCCAAATAGGGACGGGTCTGGGGAGAGGAGAGAGATATTGAGATTGAGATTGATTTCACTGAAAAAAACAGAAGGTTAAGGTCACCTTATAATTAGGTGAAAGGTCCAGTAACCATGTAATCTCAAGTATATATCACATTGTACCCTAACAAAGGTATAACTCATTACCCCGCCAAGCATAGCTTTCTCATCAATTTCTTTGCAAATGTTTCATTGATGTTACTGATGTCATGAGTTCTTAATACACTTTTAGTAGGAATGCACATTGTGGTACTTGTTTTATGAGAAGTGTGTAACAGATAAGTACTGTGATGATTACAATGTTATTTATTATTTATTTTTGTATGTTCTGATCTCGCAAGACTCTCACGAATGACTGAAAAGTAGAAAGAAGGTGATCTTTGCATACACTAGTATACACACTTGCTACCGAGGAAGGAGTGTAACTAGAGATGGTGTTTATCAGAGTCAACTGTTTACGTCCATCAGCTTGGTAAGAGTTGTGAGTAGAATGCAAGCTCTTCCCACACCCTACTGTGCACACCTATTATCAGAGAGAGGGGTCTTAGTACTTACCCATACACACCACCGTCATCTAATGGGTGTCCGCAGGGAGTACATCCTCTGGCATTAAACTCTTCATCTGAGAGGGTAGTGTTAGGTAGAGGCCAGTCCCTCTCCACACACTGCTACATCCACCCTTCATCTTAGAGAGAGGTCTGAAAGGAGAGGAAAGTCCCTATCTGCACACTACTACGCACACCTGTCATCTAACATCTGAGAAAGAGGTCTCAGCGGAGAGGCAGTCTTTCATACACCCTACCATGCACACCTGTCATCTGAGAGAGGTGTCTGAATGAAGAAGTAATTTACTCTCCGCACTCTACTGTGCACATCCATCACCTGAGAGAGAGAGAGAGAGAGAGAGAGAGAGGTCTGACAGGAGAGTGCAGTCTCTCCCAGAGCACTACCACGCAAACCTGTCATCTGATAAAGTTGTGAAAGGCTTTGCCAGTCCCTACAGACACTCTACTACTTACAACCATCATCTAAGGCAGAGGTCTCACTGGAAAGACCACTCTCCACACACCCCCACCCGTCATCTGAGAGACAGGTCTGACAGGAGAGGCCGGTTCATGAACACTCTCTAATTTACACAAGCATTAAAATCTCATACATGAGCAAACAGAAAATAATAAAATATGACAAATGAGCAAAGTAAATGTTTGGCACCCTTCAGTGCTATGGAATTTGACATAAACGGGCAGTCGTATAAACGGAAAAAGTAAAGCAAAAGCTGCAGTGGCTGTTCTGTTTTGGTGGAGGAGCATTGCCCCACCTGCTGCGAGTGCAGCAGGAACACACACTAATAAAATAATAAATACCATTTTATTATAACCTTTCCCAGGTTTGCGCTGTTACTACGCGAGGCAGGGGGGCACGACTGATCAGTGCAATAGAACTATTACTTCAGCCCCTGCCAGTGCCAAGGTCAAATTGGCCGATTGTCTAGAGCCGGCCAATCTGACATGCGCACTTCAGAGCTAGCAATCCCAGGTCTGAGAAATAGCCGGGGAATTGCAGTCGAAGGTCTCCAGTCTCAAAATGAGCTCTGGGTTGGCCTGCTCCAACCAATCCTGTAGCGATTGGTTGGCTTAGCGTTGTACAAGGGAGGCAGTCCTTTCCTTTCTGCCCGAGTAAGCACCGTGGAGAGCGGCAGGACATAGGAGAATGCATCCAGAACTTGCATGCAGCAAGCCAGCAAGTCGAACATCTATGAAGAGTGTGTTGGGCATTGCGCCACACCATACTGTAATGTTGCCGGTCACAGCTGAAAGAAAGCACTAACTGTGAATGTCTTCAGGACTGGAACAGTTATTACAATGACAAAATTCAGCATTCTTGAACTTGTGATAGTATAGCTCACAGGACCAGAATGACAAATAGAGACCAGCAGAACTGGAAAACCAGGAAAGCCTGCAGAAGATACAGTGCTTCTAATTCAGAATTAAGAATGTACAATTCAGTGAAGCAAAATATCAAAATCCCTAACCTGCCTTACAAATATTCACAGTGCTATGAGCCTGCAGAGACTTGAAGGGCATGATGCTAGGCCACTCATTTCTAATTGACCAGTTGAAACGCTAAAAAGTTTCAACTGTTCCCAGCCAGAAGCAGCCTGTTGTAATCTAGAGATGCTTGGAACACTGTTATGTCATGCTATTTGTTGAATCACTAATTCCAGAGCTGGGCATCCTGCTGTACAGTTGGTGCTGTACTATTGTACTGTACTGTTGTGCTGTATCCAGAATAAAATCGGTTACTTCTATCAGCATCCTAACTTCATTAATTTAACACTAGCGACGAGGGTGAGATGTGCAAGCTTCTTTAGGATCACAACATAATTCATCAGAAAACAGCCTTATATACACCGCAAGCCAGTGGTTTGACTGAAAGGATTAACCGGGTTGTCAAAGCGTGCTCTTATCAAGATTATCTTGCAGTGGTGTCTTGAGAGATGCATGGTGGGCACACCGCACTACTCCTAATGTGGTCACGCAGAAGTCACCTTTTGAGGCCTTCAGAGGAAGGAAGGCTGTTTCAAAGTTAAACTCATCTTGGCAGCCTTCATGTACTGATGTGGGTATTTCTTTTGAAACTAGGCGTTCTAGAATTTCTGAATATCAACGAAAATACAAAAAGAATTATGACTCCAAGATGGGTGTAAAAAACAAGAAGTGGTGCATTGGTGACAAAGTCATGGTGAAAAATACTAGACATACTCTGAAAGGGAATACTAGTTTCACTGGTCCTTTCACCATTGTTTCCATCAGAAAGAATGCTGTGCAAGTTGACACAGGTTGCATGTGGAGCATGTCCAGACTGGTGATATATACCGGGAAATCCTCAAATGTACATACAACATTTGAAAATAGTTTATCTGATGGTTATGACCCCTTGAGTAAAAGTACTTACCTGGTAGGTGTATAAATCTGCCTGTGAAGTTAAGAGACTGTTTTATATTGATACAATGTTTCTCTTATGCCATGATTCTTTGCAGGATGTTTGTGTAGTTGAGACTATTAAATTGGGGTAATGTTCTTTGGTGCCATGTCTTCTTTGCAGGATTATTCAATTTTTTTTTCCTTTACTGTAGTCTGTAATTTAGTTCTCTTTGTTACTGTTCTTTTCTCATTGAAAGGGGGATGTGTTGTAATCTAGAGATGCTTAGAACACTGTTATGTCATGGAATGTAGTGATGCTTGCCATCTGATGTATCGCTCATTCCAGAGCTGGGCATCCTGCTGTACTGTTGTGCTGTTTCCAGAATAAATCTTTTACTTCCATCAGCATCCGGACTTCATCAATTTAACACAGCCTGAGCACCTGCTTATTTTTTGTTTTGTTTTACAGGAACGAGAAGGAAATGAATTAATCACAAGTTTATTTTTATGTATTTTCTGTTACCAAAGTATCCGGCTTCTGTTGCGGGTGCTGTCTTTGCGACCTCTAAGGCATGAAGTAGCAAGAGCAGTGCCAGGGGTAGCAAGGGGCAAGCCAGACCCCTAAATGACGACCATGGGAGTATGCGAACGAATCCGTCAGAGAGGCCAAGTGACCGCCAGCTCGGAGACGCCTGATCAACATTACCAATATCGGGCCTCTCGCACCTGGATAGAAGTATCCCAGGCTCTACATTTGCACGTGTGAAAGTTATCTTTAAGACGAACACTCTACTCAAGGGCTGTGAAATGTGACCTCATCATCCTTGCACTAAAGAGCATCAGTAAAATCCCTTCCAGTCCCACAATACATTCAAGGCAAGTTGCATCGAAAACAAGCCCTCAGAAATAAGACGGCAGCATTCATGGCTGAGAAACAAACCATCTGGGGTGGGCAATGCCACACAACCGAGCCAAGACAGCACTAGACTGGAGGCAAAGAAATCCAGGAAAGAAAAGAGTGGAAGGCAAGCCTTCAGCCCCCACACCTGGAAAGAGGTGCAATCTCGCCAACGACAACAGAACTGCTCCCACCCTCTTGCAATTACCCAAGTAGACCCCATCCCTACATGCATATATAGACATTAAACATCGTGGTCCCTATGTATCCAGATCACAACTATTGTATTGCAGGTGAAGATGTGACGTACTCATTGGCCGGATCTCATGAACTTCTGGAGGAAAGTACCACTTGCTCATGGAACAAACCATTTGTGAATCGACCCTTGAAGAGCTTGTACCAGTGCCAACTGTCACACATTAAAAAGGTGGTGATGTTGAGATCACATGGGCTGATATTAAAAAGTATTAGATCCTTAACAGCCAGGTATGGTAATAAAGAAATACAGCCCAAGTATAAATAAATAGAGTGATAGATGCAAGTATGGAATCCCCGAAGTTACTCAATCCCTCACTCATGCAAAGAGAATACAGGTGCGGCCCGTGCAGGTAGGACGGTGAGGCCAGGTTGGGTGGGGGATTCGACAGACCACCACGAGGGAAAAATGCTATAAATAATGAATTTTCTCTTGTCGTCTGTCGACCTCCCCACCCCCCAAATACAGCCTCCCCGCTCTTACATGCACGGGTCCATACTGAGAGAATATAATGCAATGATGATATAAATAAGAGTTTATTTTTGCCCCTGTTTCGACGATTCCTTCAATACGTCTATACTACTGAAATCGTTGATCGCGGTATCTATCCCAAGGAAACATTTACTATTTGGTGCCACCTGCTGGAAAAGCAAAAAGATTGCAATTAAAATCTTATTATTTTTTTTATAGTATAAGGTTTATTAGGAGCGATGATGCATTATCAGCAAGCACTTAAATGGAAAAGGACGTAAATAGGTTTTCCTATAAATCATATGTATATATTATTTATTCATACAGCACTAACCTAGACTGAGCAAACAGAGCTGAAAGTTTTTACCATGGTTTAATTTTATTCCTAAAAAAATTCATTGTTTGCTGCCATCTAGTGGAAAATGAATAGATACAGTTTAAAACTTTAGACCGTGTTTTTTCAGATTATAAAGATAATTAAATAGGGTCAAAAATGCAATTTTTTTTTAAACTTTATTTTTCAGATTTTTACAAAATATAACCGTCAAATCCCCCCTCACCCCACATGGCATCATTTAAAACAGTATTACACAGATCGATGGACTCATTATGGCACTCCCCGGGTTAAGACCACAACTGTGAGCAAGGAAGTCTATGCCCTGAGGAAGACGTTGCTAGTGGACACCGGTCCCTCGTACGAGTGCACATTTGGAGACTTCAGGAAGAGCGTGTGACTTGAGCCACCCCTGTGAACCATACGATTTGGAATCTATATACTATGTTGGGCGGACACACTGTAAAGATTAAGATTTCTCGAGACTTGAGCCG
Organism: Lissotriton vulgaris; assembly: GCF_964263255.1. NCBI lineage: Eukaryota > Metazoa > Chordata > Amphibia > Caudata > Salamandridae > Lissotriton > Lissotriton vulgaris. The sequence goes on from NW_028246568.1 coordinate 279,773, forward strand.
AGACGTTGGCACCTACCCCACCCTTCTGGGTGGGCTGTGGGTTGATCGAGTATATTTGCCCTAGATTTGGACAGGGCCTTGCAAATGAGAGTACCCATGTCCTGATGAAGCCTACATCATCTGGCTGAAACGCGACCGCGACTGCGTCGACATCTTTGGTTTAGAACGGAGTCCCTTAGTTCAATACAACAAAGATTTGATTTATTCATTGATGCACCTACACAAATATAGGTTGGGTAAATGTGTTAACCCCCTGGTGCCTGTCTGTTGGGACTACCTTTTTTGTATACTCAGTTAGATTGTAAGAGGAGATACATCTGTAAATTGGTGTATGTATATATATATTTTTTCTTATATATATATATAATTATTTTCCTTAGGGTACATAAAAGTGTTGGTTGTATTATATATGTTGTAAATTTGTATAGAATGTACATGTGATGTGTTGTGTATATATAATGTTTTTTGTTGTGCCTCTCTGGCTGCCCGCCCATATTTGTATATATGAATTTATGGATATGTTTCTTTGATTTAATTTACTATTCACAAGAAAATTAATTGTTTCTTGTTTGAGAAATAAGTGGATTGATCCCTTCAGTACCATTTTTTTCTACTTTTTTCATCCGTGGATGACTCCTGCTCAGGTACGGGAGGGTGAGGTGGGCAGAACCCCTAACCATTTTTTCTAGTCCTTGCAAGGAAGTCTATGCGACAGAGCAGTGTATTCATCAGCACATTACGAAACGCGTGAGGATTTCAGGCCAGGTCCATTAGCGTGCACTCCACAGGCAATCACTCATAGGTCTGCATCTCCTTCCCTCTTTGTCTGAGTCGGATGGAGAGAATAACTCGCCACTGGTCCCCTCCGAATCAGAGTGGGACTCCATGCCAAACCCTGCCATACACATGGTATGCCATGCCCACAGGTACTCTTGCAATTTGTCATCCTTTCTGGTGTGTTGCAAGTGCGTTTCCACGGTGAGTACCCACTCTCGTACATCTGTAAGCCAAGTGTTTACTTCAGGGGCCCTTTGTCCCAACCACGTGATAGCTACCCTACGCCTAGCCAATACCAGCCTCAACTACAGCATCGTGTACGGAAGTTTCCTTTTCCTGGGCTTGGGTACCAATCCCAACATGCAGTGTAAAGGGGACAATTCAATTTGGAGACCAGTAGTGGCCGCTATGCGGCCCACGACATCCGCCCAGAAGCTCCTCACCAGCGAACACTCCCAGGCCATATGCAGAAATCCCCCCCCCACCCCCGCGTCACACCTGGGGCAGTTATCCCGCCTGTCTGTCAAATAACGGCTCATCGTTTTCGGGGTAAGATAGGTGCGATGGAGGAAATTGAAATGAATGAACTTGAAGTGGGCATTGTAGGACACTCGCTTCATTAAGTCCACTATGCGCTACCGCTGTCCCTGGTCCAGGGACATACCCAGGTCTTCCTCCCAGGCTGCCCATGACGGTGGGACCGGGGGGGGGCTTAATCACGTTTCATGGCCGCGTACAATAAAGTAATTCATTTACATCCCCTACCACAGGACAATATGATATGAAGTGTGTGGGTCATTTGGGGTGTCTCTGGACAATGCGGCCAAACCGATCGCACAATGGCACACAGGCTCTGGTATTGGAGAAATTGCCCACCGCTGAGGCCAAAAGATTCCTCCGCCTGCTCATAAGTCAGGAAACTCTCCGAGGGGTCCGCAAGTAGCTCATAGGGCCCTGCCCTCCATTGAAGGAAGGCCATATAATTCTCCACTTCCACCATTGGGGCCAAGATCCAGATTGGCAGCTGTCTGTGAAACGGCGCCGCACGCAGGACCCTTTCTACAAAACGTGTCCTCACACTAGCCATGTGCCGTACCACATATGAAAGGTCCGCCGGTGCCCCCGACCCCGCATAAATGCCAGCTGGAGCTCCTGCGTAGTGGCCCGTCCTGCTAATAGTTGCGTCTCCCACACATCGATGTCTGCAAACCATCTAGCTACTGGGAGGAGCTGTACTGCGTAATAGTAGAGGTCGAATCGCGGGGCCGCCAATCCCCCCTCTTCAAAGGAGCACACGACGGTGCTAAGTGCCACTCTGCTGCGCCATCCTGCCCACAACAGAGAATTGAGTAGGGAATTAAGGGTTTTAAAAACCCTCGGGGGGAGGGGGCACAACGCATTCTGGAGAAAATATTACATTCTTGGCAACATTCTTGGCAATTGCATTCTTCGTAATTCCCAGCCGCCCCCTCAGTGAGAGTGGCAAAGTGTTCCAAAACGTTACCGACTTGCGCAGCAATACTAACACTCTATTCATATTGCAAACCAGGGATTGCTCCTCCGATGAGATTACTTGAATACCCTAATATCGGAAACTGGTCCGTTCCCATCTCAACGCCAGCTCCAGTAAATCCTCCGTCTGTACAGAATCAAAGCTAGAGAGCGGGAAAATCAGGGATTTACTGCGATTGAGCCGCAATCCCGACGGATCTCCAAAAAAGTCCAGGAGATGTTACAGCTGCAGGAGGGCCTCTCTAGGAGTTGACAGGTAAAATAACGCGTCATCCGCTTAGAGCGACAGAACATGACAGGTGTCACCGACCTTGATACCCCACTGCCGCAGCTCAGTACGAATCTTTACCGCGAACGGCTCTATAGCCAGGGCAAAAAGCAGCGGCGAGAGGGGGCACCCCTGTCTCATTCCCTGTCCCAGCTGCCACTCCTCGGACCTCGCACCTCCCAGGCGCACACGGGGAGTATTATACAAGATCGCGACCCAGCGAGCAAAGTTGGGTCCGAAACCCAACTTCCGAAGCACCTCTTTCAGATAGCCCCAGTCAACCGTGTCGAATGCCTTGGCCAGGTCTATGGAGACCAACACAGTCTGCTCATCTCTACCTCTCACCTCGTGCTGTATGTGGCTTAGCCTTCTCAGGTTCATCGCTGCAAAAATGCAATATTAAGATTAAAAAGGTAACGTTTTCATCGAATCATTTTTTATGAGGCTTGGCCCTCCATGTAAGAGCAGAGCATTATTTTACAATCCCGACAAATGGGTAATGTAATGTTAGAGATGATAATCTGTAAAGAACTGTAAATTATCGGCGAGGATGATTAACAAGCATTGGCATAGCCAATAGGTCTCACCTTTGGGGCCTTATAAGTATATTGTGATTTACAAAGGGCCATCTTTCATTTGGGTCAAATGAAGTAAAAGTGGAAAATATAAAAAACCCATTATCCCCTGGTGGGGTTTGAACCCTTGTCAAAAGGCCCTAATAGCCCATGAAAACTACCACTGCAGCATCTGTTTTGATGATAGAATTTTTTGGCGCAATGCTTTTTACTTCATAAAATGAATGCACAGCCTTTTTCACAGCAAACATTTTCTTCGTCCCACATGCCACAGCATGCTATAAAAAGGTCAACTAGCTTAATTATAAATTAGATTTTACATACATCTAGTAGTTTTAAAATGCACACATTCTGGCAAAATGTACTTAAACAAACTGCAGTATGTTGTGAGTAACCGTGACGGAACCTCTTTGGCTCCTGATATACTCCGTAGTACTCTGACGTAAGTGTTCGAGTGTATAGAGGGCTGTTTCAGAATGGTGAGTTAGCAGTTGCACGTATACAAATATAAACATGTTATGCTAAGGTCCCAATGTGGTGTAGTCATTGGCAAGTACCTGGGCTGGGAAAACAGTACTCTGACAATATTTCTTAATTTCTACTTCTGCTACTATGCAAATTTTTTTCATACATTCCACACATTCACTAGTTTTTTTATGCTACAAACCGAACTAACCAGTTCTCTATTTTTGTTGCCACTAATGTCTACATTCTACAAAACTTAACTATTATAAACTATCTACTAATAAAGCACTCTCTTTGGGGTATATTTACAAGAACTGCCACTAAGCAGTTGTCACGCTGCTTAGCGGCAATTGTTGTACCGCTGCTGTTCGCCTAATCCTAACGCGATGTTTGCGACATATTCACAATATTTAGGACTAGCTAGTGACTGGGAAAAATGTCGCTATCACTAGTGTCAAGGCAATAGAAAAAAACACGCTAACGTGAAAAAAGTGATGGCCAAAAAAAAAATCACGCTAATTAGCCAAACTTCACTTTTCATCGTCTAGCGATAAAGCGAGCTTAAAAATACCTCACTAAGAAAAATAATTAAATGAAAACACTGTAGAAAGCAGAATGGAGCAGCCAGGACCAAGTCAGCACAAAACAACCTTTCTCCCCCCTCCAACAGCCAGGATGACTAGCCAGTGTCCCAGTGGAAGAGGAAATGCAGATTCAGGGCCACATTTATGAAAAGTGGCATATCGCTAGGGAAAAACAGTGATGCGCGACTTTCCATTGCGCCATCCTTGCAACACTATGGACTCACCGTATTTACAACAATAGGGTTCAGCCCTACGTTTCCTCCTGTACTGGCGCTAATTTAAGCTGCCTAGCGCCAACGCAGGCACCTGTGCAACATAGTGTAAGGGGGCCTACATTGTGGGTATGATTGTTTATGTAGAGGATGGTGTCCTTTCCACATCTACTGGACCCACCGCCACCTCCCACCCTTCACTGACACCATCGTAGATCTCATCGTACCTCCAGCTCTGGCATCCACAGATTACATCCTACACGCGGACCACAAGTTGTGCCACTATAGAAGGTATCTTTATCTTCCTCAGCATGACCACTCGGTAAGCTACAACAGACACCATATCCAGCACTTGCAACCACACTGCACCCCAACAGATCGTGCTTACCAAAAATATTATATCATCAAAACAGATGCTACAGTGATAGTTTTCATGGGCTATTAGAGCCTTTTGACATAGGTTCAAACCCCACCTGGGGACAATTCGTTTTTTAGATTATATTTTTATATTATTTTCCATTTTTATTCTATTTGACCCAAATGATTGATGGCCCTTTGTAAATCACCCCGTAGCAGTGTCTGGGAGATTTGTGGTCTCTTTAGTCAAGCCAGTGCATGTCAGAAATTTGTGAGTGCTGCGGCATGTGGAAGGGGGGGAAAGTTTGCTGTATAAGAAATCCCTTAATTTGTGGAATGACACTTAGAGTAATACTTTGTGGGGGGAAAAGAAATGCATGGGACTAGTGCCAGAGTGAAAGAAAGGAAAGGTTATTGTTATTTTTTTTATAAAAGATGAAAAGCAAATATTGATTTATGGCATGTAAAAGTAGATTGAACAACATACTCAAGAATTTGAAGAGCATCCACTAAGGAGCCCCATTGGATCCCTGCCCGTATCACATCTTACATACAGCAGCCACCTCGATCAACCCCCAGCTTAGCCGCACCATTAATTTCTACATCGAAACCGCAACCTTCCCTGACGACTAGAAATACGCCGAGGTCAACCCCAGCTGAATAAACTGTACGTCGAACCAACAGACCTCCAGCCACATGACACCACAACCGACAATTCCACTGGCTTCCAATCAACAATAGAATCACCTACAAGCTCCTCACACATGCCTACAAGACTCTTCATGATGCAGGACCAGTATATCTGAACCACTGCCTCGCTTTTCACACACCTGGCAGACATCTGCACTCTCCCCAACCTGCCCTAGCCTACTTACCATGGATCCACAAGACCTGAACCGAAGGAAGATCCTTCTCCTACCTTTCCCCCAACACCTGGTACACCCTGCTTTTCCACCTCAGGAAATCCGCATTGTTTACCCAATTTAGGAAGTACCTCAAGACCTGGCTATTCGACTGAAACCTCCACACTCCGACGGATCAGCTGTCCTCCCCCTCTTAGCGCCTTAAGACCCTCATGGGTGAGTAGCCACGCTATTTAAACCCCTGATTGATTGATTCCTGTACAAAATCATTCAACCCTACAACGCAGGCACCTTTACACCTGGGTTGGCAAAAGGCAGCCCGTTGTGTGCCAGCACTGGGAGAGAAGGATAGGAATGCACCCTATCGTATAGATACAGCACATTCCTGCCTTTTCTTTTGAGGCAGGGCATAAAGGTAAGATTCCTCATAAATGATGCGGACGTGCTTTCCTGGTGAGGAGCTAGCTGCTTTGTACAGAGCTCCCTGTTTGCCTATTTGCACAATTCTCATTCTATCAGAAGCTGCTAGTTTGCACTTTATCGCTGACATCGTTTTTAAATCCTGATCAGAGCTGCACTCTGTTTACTTTGCTTACTGTTCAGTGTTCAGTGTTAACTTACTCAGCGTTCGCTCCACCTTTGTTGCTCTCTGCTACATACATCAGCGGTCATTAGCCCCGGTCCACCACGGCTTGTGCTGCTTGAGTGGAGGGCTCTTCAACCAATAGCCGGGTCTCCCCTGGGAGTGATGTACTTTCTGGGACGGAGCAGGCGGGCCTTTCCCTGTGAATACTACATCTGGGAATGCAGGCGCTGACGCGCAGCGGACCCGCCCAGCGGGCACGCCGAAGGCTCGCCTGTCCGTGCCAGGCCGGGCCCAGGGGCCATGACCCCTGGTCCACCCATGGTATATTCTAAGCAGGGGCTGCTTTCCTTGAAGCTTGTAGTCCATTCGCTACCCGACAGAGTGATAGCTAAACTCGAACGGGATGGCCTGATCTTTCCAGAGGCGGTCGCTCCCCCACACAGCTCCTCATCCCGACTGCAGTGGTATCGTAGAGCTTGAAATCTACTCTGATTGCTGGCTCCCCGCATTGCTGCTATTTTGGAACTTTGATGCTGTAACTGTATCGCTTGGATTTTAATGTGATTGCAGCCTCCTCGCATTACTCCTAATATACTGAACTTTGATGCTCTTCTTTACCCGCGCTGCCAAATCGACTTATTTAATTAATTAGACGCAAACACGCTCATTTGTGTCTGCCTGCTGCCGCATTGTGCCGTAATTTATTCCATTTCATTTGAATGCTCGATCGCATAGCATAGTATTGCCCCAATCCAGTTCGGTTTGTTGCCAGCAGCCATCTTCATGTGTGTTGCTGTGCCTCCCTGCCTGGACCTACACCCCGCCCTCGGCCTCCCAGCTGTCCCTCCCTCGCCCCTCCCCCTCCACTATCCATATATGACAGATGCCATTGCGTGCAGCGTTCACGCGCAGCGGTCGCGCCCCATGCACGCCAAAGGTGCGCCAAAGGTAAGCCCGTCTACGCCCGTCCGCGCCTGGACCGCGCCCAGCGCCAGACCCCCTGGCCCCCGCCGGTCCCGGCCCACTAGATTCACATATGATGCCGCTACTCTCCTCGCCCTCAACCCCGGACGCAAACCACGATGCTGCAAAGCCACCCCAGGACATACCCACGGCCCATTCGCCTGCCTCTCCTGCAAGTTCAACTGCCTCTGGACCCTCGCCAAATCCCCTTCCTCCATACACAGCTCCGACTCTAACCGGCTGAAGTGCATCCTGCTCAACACCCGCTCGGTTCACAGACAAGCTACTGAGCTCTGGGACCTACTCGACACTGCATCACCGGACATCGCCTTCCTTACAGAAACATGGATGCACACATCATCAGCACCCGACATCGCCATAGCCATCCCGGACAACTACAAGATCATCCGGAAAGACCGCACCAATCAAACAGGAGGAGGCATCGCCATCATCCACAGGAACACCATCAGAATCTCGACCAGCTCCGACGATAACCTTACAACTGCCGAACACCTCCACTTTCAGATCTACACCGACCCTAGGACCACACTTAGAGGCACCCTCATCTACAGACCTCCAGGTACCCGCAGTCAATTCAGCGACGACATCACAGACTTCATCAGCCCACATGCCCTCACCTCCGAGAACTACATTCTTTTAGGAGACCTCAACTTCCACCTTGAAAACAAACACGACAACAACATCTCCACCCTTCTGGACAACCTAGCCAATCTCGGACTCAAACAACTTGTTGACACCCCCACCCATGTAGCCGGTCACACGCTCGACCCTATCTTCACCTCCAGCAAGCACATCTCCTTCGATCACACCACAGCTCTCCACTGGACGAACCACAGCTGTGTTCACTTCAGTTACAAAACTTCCATGACCCACAACCGCCCACAACCTATCCCGCGAAGAAACGAACAAAATCTCCACCGAGCGACTCCTCACATCACTCAACCAAAACCCTCCTACCCTCTCATCGGACCCAAGTCAAGCAGCCACCAATCTCAAGCAATGGATCACCCACAGTGCTGACGAATTAGCACCCCTAAAAAAGCACCAGATCAAATCAGCCAGCAAAAGAGCTCCCTGGTTCAATGATGACCTTAAAAAATCCAAGAAGCTATGCCGCACCCTGGAGAAATCATGGAGAAAAAACCCAACCACCGTCAACATGGCCACCCTCAAAGAAGCCACCCGCCAACACCACCAACTGATCCGCTCCGCCAAGAAATCAGCATTCAAGGATCGTCTCGACAACAACACTCACAACAGCAAGGAACTTTTCAACATCGTCAAAGAATTCACCAACCCCACCGCAGCATCCAACGACATCACTCCCTCCCAAGACCTCTGCGATGCGTTATCCTCCTTCTTCTACAACAAAATCGCCGACATCCACAACCGCTTCGAGAATACTCCCAGCGATCCACCCTCCCCACCACTCTCAGATCCTACTCCGCCAACTAACAACCTTAGCGCCTGGAACCCAATCACCACCGAAGACACCATCCGCCTAATGAACTCAATCCACTCTGGCTCGCCTGCCCCCACCACATCTTCAACAAAGCGGACTCCATCATCACACCCCATCTCCGCGACGTCAACAACTGCTCGTTCAACTCTGCCACTTTCCCAGAAAGCTGGAAACACGCCGAACTCAGCGCCCTTTTGAAGAAACCCACAGCAGACCCCTCTGAACTTAAAAGCTACCGACCCATATCCCTCCTCCCATTCCCGGACAAAGTCATTGAGAAAGCCGTCAACAGCCAGCTCGCCGCATTTCTTGAATCAAACAACTCCCTCGATCCATCTCAGTCCGGATTTCTAGCCAAACACAGCACCGAAACCGCCCTCATTGCAGCAACAGACGACATCAGAACACTACTGGATAACGGAGAAACAGCGGCCCTCATTCTACTCCACCTATCCGCCGCCTTCGACACAGTCTGCCACAGCACCCTCTTACAACGCCTCAGCAACGTCGGCATAAAAGGAAAAGCCTTTGACTGGATCATCTCGTTCCTAGCTGGGAGAACTCAGAGAGTCCGACTTCCCCCATTCAACTCAGAGGCCACTGAAGTCATCTGTGGAGTACCACAAGGATCATCACTCAGTCCCACCCTCTTCAACGTCTACATGAGCCCACTCGCATCCATCGCACGCCAACACAACCTCAACAACATCTCTTACGCCGACGACACCCAATTAATCCTTTCCCTCACCAAAGACCCTAACACCGCCAAAAATAATCTTCACGAAGGCATGAAAGAAGTAGCCGAATGGATGAAACAGAGCCGCCTTACACTCAACTCAGACAAAACAGAGGTACTCATCCTAGGAACTTCCCCCTCTGCCTGGGATGACTCCTGGTGGCCATCCGCCCTAGGCACAGCACCCAAACCTACAGACCATGCACGTAACCTTGGCTTCATCCTAGACTCCTCTCTCTCGATGTCCAGACAAGTCAACGCAGTCTCATCCTCCTGCTTCAACGTTCTTCGCATTCTCAAAAAGATCTTCTGCTGGATCCCCCTCGAGACAAGAAAGACTGTCACCCACGCACTGGTCACGAGTCGACTGCACTATGGTAATACACTATACGCCGGAATCACAGCAAAATGACAGAAAAAACTCCAACGCATCCAAAACGCATCAGCGAGACTCATATTGGACATCCCTCGACAAGATCACATCACCGAACACCTAAAAGACCTCCACTGGCGTCCCGTCAACAAAAGAATCACTTTCCGCCTTCTCACCCACGCACACAAGGCCCTCTACAATCTAGGACCCGAATGCCTCAACACTCGACTGTCCTTCCACAAACCCACCCGCCAACTAAGATCGTCTAATCAAGCCCTCGCCACAGTCCCGCGCATCCGAAAATCCACCATGGGGGGCAGATCCTTCTCCTTCCTGGCTGCCAAGACCTGGAACTCACTCCCCACCCACCTCCGCCTTACTCAAAACCACATCGCCTTCAGAAAAGAACTTAAAACCTGGCTATTCGACAAATAATGAACCCCTTCCTCTAGCGCCTTGAGACCCTCTGGGTGAGTAGCGCGCTATATAAATGCCCGAACTTGAACTTGAACTATATCTCATGTAACTTCTAGGAAGGTAACTACTGCCCCTTTACCGGCTAATCGTCTAAAGCAGGCGAATGGTCAAGGATGCAGGTTCTCACTGCTTAATATCCGCTCATTCCAGAGGCACTGCCTTGAGGTCTTCTCGCTTTTGCAAGAGGACAACCTGGACCTCCTTTGTGTCACTGAATCTTTGCTTAATGAGTCATCTGTGCCTGATTTGGTGGTGGCCTTGCCCCCTAATTTTACTGCTATCTATGCTAATCGACCTAATAATTTGAGGGGGGGCGTAGGCTTCCTTTTCAGACTGCGTGGTATTCCTTTTAGTTTACCGTCCACCTATCACAACATTTAGGTATATGGAGCCTTTTTTTAAATTGGTACATGACTTTTGCACCCGTTATGAAGGATTGGTGGTGTTCGGGGATTTTAATTTTCACTGGGAAATAACCCTGAAGGAAGGCCAGACAAAATATTTAGAAGAGGTCTTAACATCTTTGGGACTTACCAGATGGTGGGTGGCCCTACACATGAGAAAGGCCACATATTAGATCTAGTTTGGTCAACCTGCTCAGTTATAGGCCCCTAAGTGATCTCTCCATGCTCCTGGTCAGACCACTATCTAATTGAAGGCCAATATCCACTCTTTACTTGAAGAGTAAAAGCTAAGCCAGAATGGAAAACATTGCGTAGTTGGAGGCAGGTCAAAGCGACTGACCCAACAGCCATCCTATTACATTCTGATAACAATTCACCCATGAAGGACGATTTGGAGTTCTAAAACGCTACCCTGTTGTCTACACTTATGGATGCCCTCGAGGTAGTGGCTCCGGCTCATAAAATCAGACTGGTAGACAAGGGTAAGGGTACACCATGGTGTAATAATGCTCTTAGGGAACAAAAACAAGTACTCCACCAATATGAGAGAGCATGGCGTAAGTCTCACAAACCCAGTGCCCTTTCTGCTTATGTATTGAAGTTCGCTGCATATAAAAAAGCCATCCGTTTAAGGAAGGCCGAATTTTATGAGGCGACAATTACTGAGGCTGCCAACCCGCAGAAAGAAGTGTTTAGGGTCCTAAACGATTTGAGGACGGCTAGGGTGCTAAGACCGACCTGTAATCAAAAGGACTGCCATGATTTTCACACCTTTTTCTTGGACAAGATAAAGGATCTGATGACAGAAATCAGTCATACCCCAAACCTTCTTAGTTCAATCGAGCCTCCTTCCCTTCTCCCTAGGCTGACAACGAACTTTTTGTCTAGTCTGCTTGTAGTAAATGGACCCAAGAAGCCAAGTAGAAGTCTGTAGCTTTATTGGGACAGACAGCTTGAACAACCACCTTCAGCAGGAGCCCAGTAGAGAATGGCTCATCAGTGCATAGAATGTTACAGTGGAAATGTAAGATAACAATTCTAACAGAGAATGCAGAACATGAATTACATGGATTACTACACACCTTCCCCCTTTGAAAGAAAAAAAAAACAAACAAAAAAATGAGGGCCAGAGGAAATGAAACAAGGGATGAGGGGAAAGATAAAATTCAACAACAATAATCAAGTAACTTTACAGGAATTTGTTTAACACGAGAACTTTTCCTGGGACCAGGTTCAGGAGGGTTATTCCCATGAGGAGTAGGACCTGGAGGTACTGGTACATTCGCTTGAACACAGGAATTGTCAACATTGCTAGCAATGGGAGAAGGAGAAACATAACTCTCATTGACCGGTGTAACAGGAACGGATGTGGAGGGAACACACTGAGAGGAAATGTTGCTCACAGGAACAGACACACTTGTATTCTGACACTCCGGTATGAAAGTGTCAACCATGGGAGAATAAGGTGCAGGATCCTCCAGAATGGGATTAATGGGTGGAGGAGACGACAAGAGATTCGGGTTCCTACACAGAGAGATTCTCCTGAAATTCCACACTTTCCCCCCTTCAACGCGAACAGCTTCGGAGAAAATTTCAATAACTTTGCAAGGATCAGACCATTTGTTCCACCTGTTCCCAACAGATCTGCCAAACTTGACACGAACAAAATCACCGACACTGATTTTCTTACTGCAATTGCCAGAAGACAAGGCACAGCCTTTCATTTTCTCTTGATATCTCAACACTCTATCCCTAACTTCATCACGGTCAAAGGAAGAACCAACAGGAAATTTAACTTTCATCCACCAGGGAAGCAGTTTCGAACCAGGTTTCCTACCTCTAAGCATCTCAAAAGGAGAAAGACCTGTAACAGAGTTAGGGGAGGTACGATAGGATAAAAGAGTAGCACATAAGGTTTTCTTCCAATCAAGGTTACTCTTAACTGCCAACTGGATAGACTCCTTGATAACCCTGTTAAAGCGTTCTGTCTGGCCATTGGCCTGGGGATTATAATTGGACACTCTTTTGTGGACTATGCCACATCTCTCAAGGAAAGATTCAAACTCCTTACTGACGAACTGCGGACCATTATCAGACACGATCTCAGCTGGAATACCTTCTCTACAAAAGACTTCGTCTAGGAATTGGACAACCTGTGTAGAGCCAATCTTGTCAACAATCTTGAGCTCAGGCCATTTGGAAAAGTAATCGATTAGAACTAAAGCAAAAACTTCTTTGTTTGGAGACAAAGAAAGAGGTCCAACAATATCGATACCTAGTTTCTTCCAGGGACAGTCGACAAACTCGATGGGAGAAATATCTGTAGACAAAGGTTTTACAGTTTTGTCGCTATTGGCACATGGAGAACAGGAACTTACCCACCTATCAACCATCCGGTCAATGCCAGGCCACCAGTAGAATTCACGGATACGTCTTTTGGTACTGGACATGCCCATATGACCTTCATGTGCCATCGAAACAATTTTTTCTCTTAGGGAGGAGGGAGGGACAATTTTGTCGCTGCGAGACACAAAACCCTGGTTAAACATAAGTACATCCTTAACTTTAAGGAAAGATAGAATGCCACCAGATAAGTGCCTTTCTTGAGGCCAACCATACTGTAAATAATCTACAACACCGGATAAATAGGTGTCGTTACACATTGCTTCTCTCCAAGCAGCCTCAGAAATGCCAGTGGATAAACCTGTACTGTTGCATTCATTTACGTCATCAATGTTAAAAACCACATCAAAGTCAAAGTCAGAACAATGAGGCCAAATAGAATTGACATGGGGTAACCTGGACATGCAGTCGGCATGTACGTTTAAGCGACCAGGAATATATTCTACAATGCACTGGAACTCTTGAAGTTTGGCAGCCAAACGGGCCAAACGCGCGGTTAAAGTTCTTCCACCACCAGCTGCTAACATATGTATTAAAGGCTTGTGGTCGGTTCTTAATCGAAAACTGGTACCCCAAATGAACTGTCTGAAATGCTCACAAGCCCAGGTACAAGCTAGGAGTTCCTTTTCTATGGTAGAATAATTATATTCAGTACCACGCAGTGTCCTGGAAGCGTAAGAAACTACATATTCTACACCATCATTTTTCTGGATTAAAACAGCACCCAAACCAGTATTGCTTGCATCCACACATACTATGCATTCTTTACCCAGGTTAAAAGGTTTGAGGAACGGAGCATTAGCTACTTCTTGTTTCATAGTGTCAAAAGCAAACTGCTGGTCTTTGCACCAGCTGAATTTTACATCTTTCTTTAGTAAAGACCTTAAGGAGTGTACTTTGGAGGCATAATTCTGAACAAACTTGCTATAAAATTCAGTTAAACCTAAGAAGGAGACTAATTGTTCCTTATTTGACGGTGCTGGAGCTTTTAAAATACTCTGTATATGGTTGAACTTAGGTTTAATACCCTCCGAAGAAATCTCATGACCAAGATATTCTACTTTGCTCTGTCTGAACTTGCATTTAGATAATTTCAGTGTTAAACCTTTTTCTTGAACAGACTTGAGAACTTTCTCTAGATTGGCATTGTGCTCCTCATGATTCTTACCATAAATGAGGATATCATCCTGAAATGCAATTGCACCCAAACAACCCTCTAGCACAGTTTTCATCAGCCTTTGGAACACAGAGGCTGCACTAGCTAAGCCGAAAGGCATGCGGCAATATTGGAACATGCCTTCCGGCGTGATGAAGGTTGTTAGGAATTTTGATTCTTCGTGTAACAATACCTGATGGTATGCACTAGTTAGATCCAGTGTGGAGAATACCGATGCTCCAGACAGAGTGGAAATAAGTTCATGGATGTGGGGTAGGGGATGTCTGTCAATCCAAATTTCCTTATTTAAACTCCGTAGGTCAACACATAGACGGAGTTCGCCATTGCTTTTAAGTGACAAAACCACTGGCGAAACCCATGGAGAGGACTCAACAGGCTCAATAATTTTTTTATCTACTAAGTCAGAAAGAATACCCTTCAGCTTTTCACGATAAGCCAGGGGAACGTTCCTTACTCTATGGCGAACGGGTATGGCTGAGTCCTTAAGAATGATGCGGTGTTTAAAATTCACAAAGGTCCCCAAATTATCTGAAAAGATGGAAGAAAACTTGTTTTTTAATTGTGCAATGAAATCATTTTCAGGGGAAACTACGTATACCGGAGGGGAAGCATTGGGGTCAAGTTTTATACCTAGGTCGTACTGATGGGGCCAACATAAAATGGAAGCTCCTTTGGAAGATACGTAAACCTTCCCATTAATGGATCTATCCTTGAATTTGATCTCAGCCCACATGTAACCCTCAATGTCAATTTTCTTACCCGTGTACCCACCAGGATTTATGTCTGGTGGTAACAACTTGGTTGAATGCCAATGTCGATTAAAAATATTTTTCCCAATGATGGTGTACCAGGCACAGGAGTCAATTAACATTGAAATTTCCTTACCATCAATGGTGATGATATCAGTAGGAAAACCTTTGCATTCAGAGTCACCTACACATAACAGAGTGTTAATTTCAGAAGGTTGTTCAGTATCATCGAATTCTTCATAAGACAAAAAATTTACTTTTTGAGGCGACTTGCACATTTTGCTAAAGTGGCCAGACTTTTTGCACTTTATGCAAACCTTGTTCCAAGCTGGACAACCTCTGTAATTACCAACGTGATCATTGGCACCACACCTATAGCAGATGATCTGGGATTTTTTAACAGGGAACCTACTTTCTCTACCAGAGAGATCTTTTCTGGGAGGAAAAGAACTCTTCTTAAAATTATTAAAATTTTTGACTAAAGAAACTTCAGGGATGACCACTTTAGATTTGGTGTCCTGGCCTCTAATCTCGTTCACAAAAAGCTCGGACTGTTCAATGCCTTTGGCAATGTTTAGTACAGCACTAAGAGAGGAATCAGTACCCATCCAAAGGCGTTCTTGGATTTTTTTACTTTTAGTACGCATCATAATTTGGTCCCTCAAAACCTGTTCAAAATTGATGGTTTCAAAAGCACAAGACCCAGCCAGGGTACGTAAAGCGGCTACATAATTTTCAATTGACTCATCCTCTTTTTGTATTCTTGAATAAAATTTAAATCTTTCCATTACAATGTTAATTTTTCTGCCAAACCTAGTGCTTAGTTGTTTAATAACAATATCAAAAACGTTTAAATCCCCAGCACCAGTACTATCAATGGGTGGTAAGCTTTGTAATTCTTTTAGACCAGCACCACCCAGACAATTTTTTAACAGTGCTAGCTTCCTTTTGGGAGAACAACCATCCTCTTCAACAACGTCTACGTAAGCCAAAAATGTAGGGAACCAAAGATCCCATTCCACTTTAGGATCACCTGCTGCAGGGGAAGGAATGTTGTTAGACATTGTAAATAATTCAAAGCTAGTTTCACAAAAACGAGAAAAAGTCCAAAAAAAATGAAATGAGTAATTATAGAAAATAATAAAAGTAGTCACCGTTGTCTGAGGATGTTAGTTCCAGTCTTTTCTGAATTTTGTTGTTTAAAAGTTTTTCTTCCAAATGTCTCTCTTTTTCATGAAGTAGAGAAAAATGAAAAGGAATCACTGTGGAAAGTAGTCTGTTTTTATCTACAAACGTGGTTTAAAAGCGCGTTATATCAGAGAAGTATTGAAGAGACGATCGTAATTATAGTTTGTAGACGATCGTGGTGGTTGCCATGGAGACGCGAAAACAAAATGGTTGCTGGAACGCATACGCGAGAGCGTGATGCGTGCGTGATGACGAGGCGGAGATGACGAAACAGGAACAGGAGCGCTGGAAGAGAAGAAGGAGGCTCGCGTAGATAGAAGCGCTCGTGTGGAAGCAGGCTCGCGTAAATGGAAGCGCTCGTGTAGGCAGAAGCGCTCGTGTGGACAGAAGCGCTCGTTAAGTGAGTTTGAAAAAATACAAATGTGGCAACAGTCAATAAAAGGGGAAAAACTCTAGAAAAGTGGCGCTTTGGGATACAAAAGTCGCGTTAAGTCGGCAGTCAATCACTGGGCAGATTTTGTACATGTAGATGTCGCCAGTATGAGCGAGATAAAAGTAAGGGGGAATAAACACAAACAGCCGCTGGTGCAATCAAGGCACAGAAAGTTAACACAGCCGCTGGTGCAATCTTTACACATATAAACAAAAGCAATACCTTAATATCCTTGAAGCTGTACAGGTGAACGCTGTCAATGTCCCTTAACTTCACTGGAAAGGTTCTTGAGAATAGGGTTCTTTTCTTGAAATAGAAAAAAAAAATTTTTTTGATGATTTCTGATGTTGGGTTGAAGATCCCGGTCGTCACCAGGAGCCCAGTAGAGAATGGCTCATCAGTGCATGGAATGTTACAGTGGAAATGTAAGATAACAATTCTAACAGAGAATGCAGAACATGAATTACATGGATTACTACACTGCTCTCCCTTACCAAGGAGCTTCTGTCCACCCTAGTAGGACGGGTGAAATCAGGCGCTCCAGCGGACCCCTGCCCTCCTAAAATTTTTATGCTGGGATGGCCGGGGATGGAGGATAAAGTGCTCGCCCTTTTGAATTTTTCCTTGAAGCCGGGACTTGTCCCTTCTCATTTTAAGGAAGCCCGGTTGGTTCTGCTTCTAAAGAAACTAGGTGCAGATCCTAAAAATATAAAGAACTTCAGGCCAATCTCTCAGCTGCCTTTTTTGGCAAAATTTCTAGAACAGGATGTTTTACATTCTCTCACCTGCTTCCTAGAGTGTAATTATCTCCTTGAGCCCAATCAGGCTGGGTTCAGAGCTCATCACAGCACGGAATTGGTCATGCTTTCCGTGCTAGATGACATGTGACTCAGGGCTGATAAGAAAACTTCATGTGCTCTGGTCTTATTGGACTTATCCACGGCATTTGACACCGTTGATCATGGCCGACTATTATCAAGGATCTAGGGATCCAGGGCACGGTTTTGGCCTGGCTGACTACCTTTCTTAGGGAACGTTCCCAGCGAGTCCAACTAGCAGGTTTAGGGTCCAACCCAGCCATGCTGACATGTGGAGTGCCCCAGGGTTCAGCTTTATCACCTCTGCTTTTCAAAATCTATTTGCAGCCTGTGATAGCAGCACTAAATCAGATGGATTGCAGGGTTTATAATTATGCAGACGACACTCAAATTCTGATCCAGATTGACCATTCATCTATGGCTCACTTGAGAATGCAAGACATTCTCAAGTTCACCATCAACTGGATGTCAGATAATTCATTAAAAATAAACCCGGACAAAACGAAAGTCTTAGCGGTCACTACAGCTTCAAATCCGTGGAGTGATCTGTTCTGGCCGGCAGAATTGGGGCCTTTACCGGAACCTGCAGTGGCAGTAAAAAGTCTTGGCATCAAGGTTTATGCCCTGTTATCCATGACACAGCAGGTGTCGGCTGTGGTGGGTATATGTGTCAGTCTAATGCGCCAGCTTCGGAAACTGTCGTCACTGTTATCATTCCCCACCCTTAGACTGGTGGTCTCAGCCTTAATTCTGGTATGCCACGATTACGGCAACTCTTTATACTTTTTACCTAAAAACCTCCTGGCTAGGCTCCAGGTTGTAATGAACGACGCTGCCAGATTAATCTACAAAAAACCTAGGTGAACCCATGTCACGCCCTTATTACAGGACCTACATTGGCTTCCGATCACTCAGAGAACCAAATTCAAAAGCCTCTGTATTGCACACAAGGCCATTCATGGCTCAGCCCCTAGCTATATCAAGGACCGACTGATCAACTATATGCCGAGTAGGGCCCTTCGGTCAGCTGATGCCTGTAACTTGGTCTGCCCCCGGTTTAACCTTGCGTCTATGGGCGGTAGAGCTTTCACTAGCACTATCCCTCAGGCTTGGAACCGCCTTCCAGTTAAACTTCGGAAGGAAACTAATCTCCTCCCTTTTAGGAAGAATCTGAAGACTGCTCTTTTCTTGAAGGCCTTGGGGCCCCTCTGAGCTGGTGGCACTGCGTCTCTCGCTGGTGGTGTATGTCCCTTGATAGCGCTTAGATACCCCTGGGTAATAATGCTCTCTCTAAGCCTATATTAACATATCATAACATTATACAAGTGTGTTAGCATAATTTTTAAGAAATGGTAATTCCTAGTGGTAAGAAACTACCGATAATGTGACTTGACTTAGTAGTATTTTTATAGGGTCATACAAGGAAATCCTTATAAATATTGTGTTGCATGTTTTACAGGATTTGTTTCGCAGGAACCTTGTATCTTATTTTCAGTGAAGTGAAGTGAAGTGAATTGAAGTGATGCTGTGAAAAATTGACGTTAGTGTTTTAAAAATGCTGAACTAACTGGACTCTGAGGCAACTTGTAAATATGGCGATAAAAAAAAGCCACCGGAACTATGGTTGCGTTAAGTCCTTAGAAATATGCCCCTATATGTCATGTGTTTTTGACATACTTTGTTATGTCTAATCAAGTAGAAAACTGCTCACAATGTATTGGTTGGTGATTTCCAAGGGGATCACTTGCACATAGGTAAAACTAGAATAAAAGAAAAATATTCAAAGGCTCTGAATTGATGGATTAACCCTGGCCACAAGATATCACTTATAAGTATTTTTGCCATTGTACGGTTCTGCTGAAGACATATCTTAGCTACCGCTCCGTAGCGATTTTATTGACACCCACACCCATCCATCATAGGCATCACCAGTTAATGATACTGCTAATAACAGGGGCTGGGTGTACAACCCTGGGGCAAGTTCAATGATGTAACTTGTGTGTTTATGTCACTTTATTTAGTAGCATGTGTGCTGAGAGCCCACAACACCATAGTCATTACACTGGAGGTTTATTTACAAGGATTTACGCCGGCATAGGGTCATTATTTTTTACGCTACTGTTTTTTTGATTTTTTGCGCCATATTTACAAAGTGATGCTAGAGGCCTTTAGCATTACTTTTCCACTGCTACGGCCTATTTTTCCCAATGCCAGTTCAGCTAGCAGCATTTACCAAAAATGATTTTCAAGGTAGGTATACCCTCGGAAAAACACCTGCAAAACTGACGCTCAATGAGTCTACTAGGGTGTTTCCCCTGACAAAGACCAAGCCTGAAAGACCAAGCCGTAAATGCGCATGTAATGCCGGGACGCAGCCTACAAGGAGGGCATTTTACGTAGCCCACTTCCAGTGTTGCTGTTTTGTGTTTTGTTTAGCACGTGGGTGGGTCGTTTCTTCCTGCGTGAGTGCGTGTATTTGTAAGTTAGTCTCATGTGAGTTTGGAGTTGTGTGTATTTGTCTTCATGCTGCATTTCTGTTGTGGCCCCGGAGTCCGCCGCGTTTAGTGGTAGCTCCTCCTGTTGTTTTTTAACAGCTGATGGATAGTCCACGCTTTCTGGTGTAGGTCGGTTACTCTAGGTAACTGTAGGTGCTTATGGTTGCTGTTACCACAGCATTGATCTGCGTTTGACATCGTGGTCAGAGGTTCGTATCCCGGGGCTGTTTTCAGCCTTTCAACCTGCCTAAGTGGTACAAACTTGTAGCAGTGAGTTGGGTTACAATAAACATATGTTATTCCGCGCCATGATATGTGGGTGTGATCTGTACAAATACACAATACAGAAGTACAGTTACTGAGGTTGGGAGCGCACGGAAGTGTGCGCAAAGCTTTTTTGATAGTTTCTGTATGTGCGTGTCTGCGTGTATATGAGAGTGAGCGCATTTGTATGTACTTATGCATTTCTGTACATGTGATGGTGTTTGTGTGTACATGTATTTGGGTGTTTTTGTATTAGAGCATGGGATTTTTTGTGGTCTTGTGTTCTTGGATGTATCTGGCTATGTGCTTGTCTGTGTGCGTCAGTGCGCATAAGAGAGTGTGTGCTTACACTGATGTGTGCTTGTGCATGTCTGTGCATGTGATGGTGTGTGCACGCTGGATTTGTTATTTTCTGTCGGCCGCTGTCCTGTATATCGACTTTAACTGCCTGATGCCTAGCCTTAGGATGATATGAGCTAAGTGTCCAGGTAGGAATCATTCATAGTATTTCTTTCACATTTGTCAGTGTCATAACTATGATCACTCAATTAGAAATAGCAACCGAAGGGTTTCAGAAACAACAATAATGAGTAGTATCAAAAATATATATTTATTTTTTGATTCTCAATACTTGAGTCATTTGTTTTTTCTTGTTTATCCAAAGATCAAAAATCTGGCAACACAAAACCACCAACCCATATATCACAAATCATATGGTGGTAAAACAACACCTTTTATATGCAGCCTAATTCACAAATAATAATTCAAATAAATTATACGCCTAAACACCTTTTATACAAACACATTGTATCATTTATTTGAATTATTATTTGTGAATTAGGCTGCATATATAATAATGTGCATGTGGTTTCTTTATTGTATCCATAGTATATGTTAAAGGTGTTGTTTTACCACCATATGATTTGTGATATATGGGTTGGTGGTTTTGTGTTGCCAGATTTTTGATCTTTGGATAAACAAGAAAAAACAAATGACTCAAGTATTGAGAATCAAAAAATAAATATATATTTTTGATACTACTCATTATTGTTGTTTCTGAAACCCTTCGGTTGCTATTTCTAATTGAGTGATCATAGTTATGACACTGACAAATGTGAAAGAAATACTATGAATGATTCCTACCTGGACACTTAGCTCATATGATTCATATTACCCAGTCTCGGTGGGACTATTGGGTGGCTCTGTTCTAGTACTAACCTTAGGATGGCCACCAGTGTACCAATGTACAGTACAGTCCCCTGCCTGACCCCAAGATGGCTTCCTTAGTGGTCCCCAATACGTTGTTTTACTTTCCTGGGATAACAATTGGACATTGACCAGACCCTAAACCTATCCCCTAACCTGCCTACACATCAGGACTTGGAACCTGCGGTACTTACCCCAGACTGTGGAGACCTAACGATTTGACTGATGCCCGGTGGAGCTATCCTATAGCCAAAGAGAAGATGGGTTGTGGACTCCCCCTCCCTGCCGTCAGCTACCCAGCCGGACCTTGGGCAGATTCTCCCTTCATCTCTATATCCTATCTTCCTCCTACCCCTTTACCCTATCCCCTTACTGCTCCATTCACCTTGTCCCCTATGTTCTTTAACACCTTGACTGCTGCCCAGATTTATCACCAGTGGTGAGCCCTAATGTTAATGGGTGTGGTCATGACAGAATGGTTCCGTCATGAGCACAGCTCAACCGATGCTCATGACGGAACCATTCTGTCATGAGCATCGAAGGGGTTAAATGCTTTTCTTGTTACTTATGTACCTTTTAACTGATGTAATTTGCAACATTATTGTCCCTCATGTAAAGCGCTCTGATTCCAACGGGTCTAGCCAGCGCTACATAATTACTCATTAATTAAATGTGTTCCCTTTTAGTACTCTTTCTCCCTTTGTTTACCTCCCTAGCTCCTATCCACACTCCCCTGAATCTCTCACCTTGCCTGCTAGTCTGCCTAGCCCACTGTCCTTTGTGCCATTTGACGAATCACTCCTTCTCCCCTTGTTGGGGAAAGGTCCAATATTTATACTCTGGAGTCTCAGCGTACCCGCTGAGAGAGTCCACTGCGCCAAGGGAGCCACTCACTGCTGAGGTATGGTATGGCACCCCTTGCCAAAGCACTCCCTCTCCCCTTTTTGGGGAAGGATCCAGTATGTAGGCCTTGGAGTCTCAGAGACCCCTCTGAGACAGTCCACTGCGTAAAGGGAGCCTCCCGCAACAGAGATAGGGAAGTGATACCACTTCCCCTGGGATCACAGCTTACTGGACTTTGGACGTTGCTTTGACTCGTCTACTGGTTTGTGTCCCCGTCGCACTTCCCCTCCTCTTTTCCGCCTTCATTACCTGTCTACTTCCCCAGCTCTTTCCCCCTCCCCTGAATCTTTCCCCCTGCCTGCTTTTCCCCTTACGTATTTGTGCTATTGTTTATCTTGACCTCACAAGTAACTATGGTGCCATGCTCTAATAACTGTATAACCTTTGTAATGATGTAACCTGTAGCTATGATCTGATGCTCATGTAAAGAGCTCTAATACCTCCGGGTCAAGCAGCGCTATATAAAACCTTTAAAATAAAATAAAATGTTAGTCTCTTCTGGAGCCTGTGTAACTCAGGAGCAGCACTTCATATGCTATTGCTTCTGTCCTAAAAAGGGCAAGCACAACCCTCTATTACGAGCACACAGTCCCTGCCCCCTTCAGTACTGAATTCTGGAGTACCAAGAACGAACAATCGAGCTTTATTCTAGGAATGTAGTTTTGGATGGAACATCTAGTATGAGTAGGACAATTATCACTCAAAATAAATATCGTGTCCAAGCAGTGTTGTTTTTTACAGAAAAAAGTTATTTCTTTTTAGTTTCAATAGTTTTTATTTTTTTCACTTAGGAGAACAATAGAGAGGTAGACTTTTATAACCTTTCTGGGAGCAGCCATTTCCCCCAAACCTCCTGAGTTACCTCCCCCCATACTGGGGCCACCACCATACAGAAGAAACATTCATAAGTCATCAGTTTTCCAAGGGGACCAATTATGGGACCAATGAGGAATCCGTTAATCCCAGGGCTTGTAGCACTCAGGGGCAAGTCCTGCCTCTGAAATCCTTGTTTAGGAAGGAGTAAAAAAGGTTTCATAGTTCAAAAAATAGTTTAGATTGGTCAGTTAAGTAATAGGCCAGGTGCTCGTGTTCCAGGAGATGCCATAGTTTATGTAGCCAGTGTTCATCAGTTGGGTTAATGGTCCTCCCTCATAAAAGAGGGTAGAGGGCTTAGCTGCACATAGGAGGAGAGCGATCCTCTTGTCAGCAATGGAGTAAAGTGGATAAAAGCCCTCCGATGGTCTACCTAGAGGGCAAGCTCAGGGAATTTATCAGTATTGTGGCCCTGTATCTTGGAGATGGCGAGGAAAATGTTGTCCTAAGAGTCCCCTAGGAGAGGGCAAGACCACATAATAAGAAGATGGTGGGGGAGAAACAGGTATCTGCCTGTTTCTCCCCCACCATCTCCAGCAGGTATCCGGGTGGGTGACATCAATGGCATAAAGTCCGGTGGGAGTGATGTGCCAGCGTGATCATATTTCATACAAGATCTCTTTGCCCTGGGCATGGCCGGCAAAGTTATTAGTACAAAGAAAGATCTTGTGCTATTGCTTGGAACCAAGTGTTATAATAAGGTCATCCTCCCATTGCGTTTAGAAAGAGGCTTTAAATGCAATTTTTGGATAGTTAAGGAGTTTATGCACTTGTAAGACAGTCGACGTGAGGCGCTAGAGGAATTTTTCAAGAGGTGTTAGAGTTCTAGTGTTGATAGTTGCTTTATTGCGTTGTGTAAGCCAATGTCTAATTTGAAAGTAGTGGAAGCACTTAATTCCAGGGATCCCATATTCATGTTTGATATACTCCAACAATTTCCGAGCACCATCTATTTTAGAAGTGTCCTAGGAGAAAACAGTCCTTAGACCTATAGATACAAAAGTGGCATGTTGAAATGCCTGTTGTAAAATATGTGTTGTCTACAATGGGCGTAGGCAGGGAGAAAAAAAGAGGTAAGGCTTTTTTGAGTGTTAGACACAGCAAGCGTATCCCATATAACAATCGACCTCTCATGCTATTGGGAACCCATGGCACCTCACCTATAGGTCTTATCACCAAGTTTTGATCCATATAACACTGCCATTTGTCTGTTTCTCCCCTCAGCCATGTGATGTAGCTAAGATGTTTGAGTAGTGAATGAGGTATGGGACCCCGTCCAACCTTTTTTGGGTTGTCACATGCTTGTCTTTATCAAAAGGCCTCATGCATAAGAAGGTCTAAGTTAGTTCTCACGCATGTTTGAAACTTAGGAGTCAGCTGATGCCTAGACACCAAATCGATTAGGTGGACCAGCGAAAGGGCGTTGTGGTGCTCAATGAGTCAATCAAGTCAAGAATACGATTTATTCAATGCAAACCATAAAAGAACATAACATCGGACAGTTCATTAAAACTTGTTAAAATGAACAGTAAAATTGGACCATCAAAGGCAATACATCTCTAGTACATGAATTTAAAACACCTGCGAAGAACCATGATACATAAAAACATATTTGGTGTGGAATAGAGTTGCAAATACAATAGAGCTGACTCCACTTGACGGAAATTAATTGGCAATAAAAGCGGGCAAATAAAATTATATTCTAACGTATTATATTTAGGACGAATTAAAACAAGGTACAAAGTATCTGAGATAACAGCCAGAGCAAAAGTACATAGAGGGAGCTCGGAGGGCCTAGGCCATCCTAACATAAGGTGGGCAACAGATTTAGTCAAAAGTAAGTCAGCAGTCTCCTATAATGTTCAATGAGTCTACTAGGGTGTTTCCCTGACAAGGACCAAGACTGAAGCCTGAAGCAATTGTCTTGGTTTAGTTATGGTATGAGAAGGTCATCTTCGAAGGTTGGCACCTTAAAAGTTTCACAGCACAATGAGATGCCATGTGTTTGTGGTTGGTGTCTAATTTATAACAGGAAGTATGTCAAAAAGAAGAAGGCGGAGCAGGAGACAACCCTGTCTGGTGCCTCTATGTATAAAAGACTGGGTCTAAAATCTGGCCATTAACCGTGATCTTGCCTTGGGGGTAGAATAAAGAACACAAATGCAGCCATGAAATGGGGACCAAAGCCGAATTTCTGTAAGACGTTAAAAAAGATATCCCTATCTACCCTATAAACATTTTTTTCCATATCGTTGGATAAGAGGACCGCTGCTCTACCCTTTTTCCTGGCAATAGCGCTAAGATGCAGAACATGCTAGGTTTTGTCACCGGTGCGGTTGAGAATATACCCATCTTTATCAGGTTGGCAAGCAGCCTGTCCAAGCTATTTGCCAGTACTTTGGCAAGGTGCTTGAGATCTAGATAAAGCAGAGAAATTGTCCTTTAACCCCTCCCCTGCTGGTGATGGAACCACTCCGTCATCAGCCGCGGTCGCGCTGTGCTGATGAAGGAGCGGTTCCGTCACGGCCCGCTCGGAACGCCTACGCGGTGCGGATTCCGCGCCTGCGCTGAACGTTCTATTGAGCGTTCGGGGCTGTGATGGAAATGCTCCGTCATGAGCACAGCGCAACCGCGGCTGGTGACGGAGCGGTTCCGCCACCAGCATGCGCCCGCCACTCTTCCGCCCCGCCCCCTTAGCACTGCGGCGGAATAGCTGCCGCAGTGAAGGGGTTAATAGGGCAAATGAATGAGTCCTTGCCCGGCGTAGGGATTAATGCAATAGTAGCTTCAGTCATGCCATGGGGCGCTTTTGTGTTGAAAATAAACTCATTGAACAGGGTTGTTAGGATGGGAAGAAATAGACGATCAAATTAAAGAATAATGTGGTAAACTCATCTAGGCCTACGGCCTTAGAAGGTTTGAGTTGTCCAATAGTCTCTAGCATTTCAGGAGCGGTGATAGAATCAATCTGAAAGTACGGTTCGAACGGAAAGTCAAGAGGGAGTGTAAAGGCATGTAAAGAGTTCTGGGAAGTGTGTTGTGCAGTGTACAGTTATTGATAACAATTTTCGAAAGCTTGAAGTTTACCATCAAAGGTGCTGTTTATAGGACCATTGCTATCATTGATATCCCAAAGGATTATTTTGGTCTGACGTGCTCACCTTATAAACTTACAAGTTGCCTGGTTTGTTGTCCGCTTTCTGGTAAGAATATAGGTATCTTTATCTAATTCAGAGATGCTGAGCTGACCCCTGACTGCAAGACTTTTGGCCATATCTTATATTAACCCGTTCGCTGCGCATGTCCGTTGGCTGACGCGGCCCAACCCATACAAGAAATCACCCACCCCGCTGTGGAATTGACGCCGCGGTTAACGGGTTATGGAGTGCGCTTGTCCTGTTATACTAGGTGCACTACGTCTGCAGCCAGGTGAGTCCAAGTGATTTCTCATATGATTTATAGGCATGCAACTACTTTAATAGAGGTATCTCGGATGATTGTCTACATGACATCCCATGTCACCCTTGTACATGCCCCTGATATCATTCAGAGTTAAAAATTCTGTGAATTTCTTCTGGACTTCAGCCAGGACTGCTGGATTCCGGAGGAGGGAATCGTGCATGACAGGAGTTCCCAGATCGCTTAGGCGGGGTCAGTCTCATTCAATGGCAGCAACTACGGGGCTGTGACCAGAAAGAGTCAATTGAAGGTGGTCAGCAACTAAAAGAGAGTGTTCAAGTCTTTTCTCTACAAGAATGAGGTCCATCCTCTCATGTGCACTGTGCCACTGAAGGGAGACAATAATTAATTGTGAGGGGATGTCATGTACGGTGTGCATCAACCAAAACTAAGTCTGCAAACCAAGTGTGACCGTCTAAAGATAGTGTTGGGGTCCCTCCATAATGGGTCTTGAAGGAGAAACAGGTGAGCACTGTTAAAGGACAGCCCCCCCCCCCTCTGTCTCGCCCTGGCCATAGTTCTTTCTGGTCCGTGGAGCGGTGTTTGCGGGTACAAACATCCAGGGCCTATTTCACGAGGAAGTCATGCAGTGCATTGCAGTGTAGCAAGTCACCTTGCTGCGCTGTACTGCGTAACAGGGAAAAGGCAGGAATGCACAGTAATTAAGGTAATATGGCGCATTATTGTCCTTTCCCTTACGCTGGTGCCCTTTCGGCAGCCTAGCACCAGTGCAGATATCCTTGTACCATGATGAAGGGAGTCTGTAGCCTTCAGAAGGGGCACCTTCCTGCACAAAAACTATCCTGGGAGGCATATTCCTCGTTCTCTGAGTGCACACATAGAAAGAGGAAGAAACGAGGTGAAATAGAAATATTTCTCTTCGTTATGCCTCTCCTGGGAAGGTTTAAGATTTAGAAGCATTCACTGGTTTACACGTTTTCGTAATTCTGGGGATGCGTCAACATCCATGGGCGTTGTGTAGGAAAGGTGAAGAGGTGCGAGAATCACATGTCCGCCATCATGTAGGGCTTGGCCGTGCTCCTATTTTTAAATAGTTTTAATGGAATGAAAGATACATCTGAATGTGTGTAAACTTGGCTAAACCCTTTGTCCACATTTACTTTTCGGCTGCTGCTTTTGTCATGTGACAGACTAACCTGCTTGACATTGCCAAGACTAAAACTAGTAACCGGAAAGGGTCCTACCCCCTCCTTCTCGCAGCATCTGAATTTAGGCAACTATCATTACCATGTAGCGAAAGCGATTCAGCTCACACCTGGAGTCCCAGGTCCGATGAGCTATCCTCCAAGAGCCTCACCAATGATGCCAGTAGGAATAGTAATGACTTCTTACATTTCAGGCGCAGCCCCAACACCTCCTCAAACGCATCCAATAAGTTTAGAGCATCTTTGGCGTATAACAAGAGGTATCGCTTTGCTCCTAGTTCCATGCACCAGTCATGCAGCTCCTAGCAGACCCAGATGTCATTTGAAGTCTTGAGGCAGGTCAGAGATCACCAGATCTCAGGATTGCCGGGAAGAACTCCTTGTGGTGTTGGGCGGGGGGGGCATATGCCTCACTCTGGTTGGCTGGGTCCCCCCACCTGCAAGATGGCAGGGACTGAGAGTTGTGCTACACCTCACCTTCCCCACCTGAGGGGTGGGGTTGGCAAAGGTGGGCACACCTCCCTTCCTCACTTGGTTTTCCACCCAAAGTGGGAGTCAGCACCAGTGTGGGCCAGTTGCTGGAAGCAGCAAAGGCCTGGGGAAGCTCACAAAGGTAGCAAGATTTGTAGCTTCCCCTTCGTAGACCCTGCCCATCCTGGGGGAGTAAGTCTGGTACGTTGTCCCTGGATGTGCATTGTTACAGACCCTGAGGGCAGCAGGCTCTTGACCCAGGGGTCCAGAAACATGTCTGGTGGTGGGAGCTGGCGAGCAGCCACTCAACCTGGACACTAGTGTTAGGTCGTTTTTCAGGGGGCATCTCTGAGATAGGGCATTTTTCATTAAATCCCACTCTGGCATCAGTGTAGGTTCTTATGTGCTGAGAAGTTTGATACCGAACAACCCCTTTCTCAGTAAATCCATAATGGTAGTGTGGAGTTCGTAATGACAAACTCCCAGCACATATACTCTTAATAGAATTACTGCACTTACAATGTCTAAGAATTGGCTTAGACACTTTAGGGGTACAGGGCTCATGCACATGTACCTTCACCACTGGTATAGTGCACCCAGCTAGAGGGGTGGCTGATCTATGCCAGGGCAGTGGGTTATAGGCATGACACACAGGGATGTATGCCATGTCGACTCTTCACTTTGTTCTGCACTAAAACACGCAGCCTGCAAAGGCAATGTGTGTGTGTGTGTGTGTGTGTGTGTGTGTGTAAAGGTACAGGGCATCTTAGAATGGCACTGTAAGTGCTGCAGCCCTTAGGGGCCTTCCCTGGCCACAGTGCCCTTGTTACCTGTGGTACCATTTAGTAAGGACTGACCTGTGGCCAAAGAATGTCAATTAGGTTATATTTTCAATTCAGTTTAGGTAAAGAACATAGGCCATGGGTACCTGTTTGGCAGGAACCCAGGGCACACTCAGTCAAAGTACAACTGCAGTTAAGCAAAAAGTTGGGGGCAACCATGCAAAAAGAGAGCACTTTCTTACTCCTTCGCACCCCACACTGCCTTCATGTTCGCCAATTTAGTGGCCCTACAGGACGTGGATCCTCAATTATAATACCTGTATTGATTCAGCCCCCATTATAGCACCTCCCTACCTTCCCCATCTGTCAAACCAACCACCTGAGATTGACGCATCTTGCTGTGTGCCGCAACTATATCCCACCTCAGTTCTCAACAGACCGGCATATGATCAGACAGTACTGCATTGTACCTGGAGGAGTTTCTACTCCTCCAGGTACAATGCAGTCCCCTGTTCATCCACGGGAATCCCAGCCATCAAAACTAGATCCATCATACTATACATATTATACATGAGAGAACGGCATGTGTATACCCTTCATAGTGGATGATGTTAAGTTATGTTAGGGGATTTGTAAAGCGCACGGCTGTCCCAGCAAAGGGTGATACCTCCAATCATTCGACAGCCCCAAATTATGCATCTCCGCTCTTAATGCAGCCAACAGTCTGAGTTTTGTACCCTGGCGAGTGGAAAGCCTATCCAGCTCCCAGCTCAACACATAATTTGAAATCGCCCAACCAGAGATGGGGCAGACCCACATCCAGGCTAATCAGATCTTGCAGCCAGAGAAAAAATCTGGGTGATCAGTGTTTTGGGAGCATAAGGGTTAAGGAGGGAGAAGTCCTTCCAATCCAGCATACCTTGATTTAGCATGTATTGATCCTCAATGTCTGCCTCTGAATAAGCAAGGGAGATTGGCCTTGAATAATCACGTATTGATCGTCAGCATCTGCCACTGAATCAGTAATGGAGAATGGGGTCCTCAGTGCTATCCAATTCAGCACGTCCCTAGCGTACATAGATTTTTAAGTGCGATCAACCAGCCCCCTTCATTTCTTAGCCACTTTATTAGTTTCACAATCATCCAAGTGAGTCACCTGAACTCAAGCAAAGCTGATTTTGTGATGCTTCAGGAAAGAGAGCACCTTGTACCATTTTGGTGTAGAAACCCAAGCAACGGACATCCCATAGCAAAAATATGTACTTATCTGCCATGCGTGGACCTCGAGAACACAGGTATTACTCCCATGATCTTCAATAAAGTGACACCCATTGTTACTGCAACAACACACTCAAGAACAATGTAGTCACAACAGTAAACTCTTCATCTCCCTTCCACCCAAATTATGTACAGGACCAACACAGCATCTCCCGCTCTGTCTAACAGGGTTAGGGTGCCAAATACTCTGCTCCCAACCCAAACATTCAGCACAAAAAACTGAAATAAAATGCCTGAATCCACCTTTGAGGGGCACAGGCTCCACCCTACACCATCGAGATTAGTGCGGCCCATTGCAGACACCCCTGGGCAATATCACACCCATCTCAAAACACACAACAATGCGCCAAAGCGTGCAACTCAGGAATGCGGCCAGAGGCCATCAGACAATAAGCATTCTATGAGAACTCACAACATATGTGCACCCCAGTTCCCAAAGACATGCCAGTCAATAAAGAGAGGTAAGTACCCACTCAAGAGGCTACGGCCGCTCGATTGCAATTAATAGTGTTTCAGGCACAAAGTCTAATGCAACATGGGGGTTGGCACTCACAGGCCCAGCCAATGGAAGCACTGCAGGCCCTCTCTCAAGCTTTGGCGGGACAACTGATTCCCACAACTGCATGGTACCATCATCTTGAATCGTGACTCTGTGGGAGGCCGTGCGATTCATCTCCACCGGCCCCCCGAGATGCACAGCCAGGCTCCCCGCCTGATCTCAAGCCAGTCAAGGGAGAAGCTGCCCAAAAGAACCAGCCAGGCCCACACTTTATCCAGATGGTCAAAAAATGAGCTATACCCTGCAAAATAACTTTCAGCATGGAAGGAGACAACAGAATGTATTTCAATTGCAGAGCATGCAGCTTTTGTTTTTGAAGCCATGATTGATTTACGCTGCTCCTGTACATGTATTGCAATCTTACTGTTCTCAAACCGAGGGGCATCTGGCTCCCTGGCAGATCGCAATATACAATCACTGTCCCAGGAGTTCAGGATCTTAGCTATTATAGCCCATGGGGCGGCACCGGCGGGGGAGGTGGTACCAGAGCCATGTACACCCGCACAACCACAAAGGTTTTCAAAAGCCCCCCTGCCGGTAGCTGCTGTCTCAACCAACTTTCCAAGAACACCTCCAAAGATGCCCCCTCAACCCGCTCCAGGAACCCCAGTACCTGATTGTTACTACGGCAAGTGCTGCCCTCCCCATCCTCCACCTCTAGTTCCAACAGTAGTCAATATGGCTATGTGTTGCTTAAGAGGGGAGAGACATCCCCTTGCAAACTCTCTTTGTTACCATTTGCCACAGCCACCTTGTCGGCCACCTACTGCAGATCAGTCATAAGCAAGGTGACATGAAGTGAAACTGCCTCAATTTTATTTTCCAATGCCATCTAGGAACCCTGAAACGCCAGCGGATCTGCACGCGTGCGGGCTCTCTCATGCTCTTAGGAATGCCTCCATGGAGTCCACACCTCCCTGATGGGTGATCCTATGGGTAGGTGGCCTGGGTGTAGGGTATTGCATAATAGTGTTGCTGTATTACGAGTAAGCAGTCTTATCCTTTCTCATGGCTTCCAACATTGTTAAAGTGCACAATCCGGAACAAGAACTCAAAACATTGGTGCACTCTCTAGTTTTCTTTAGACTATGGCATTGCCCTTCTGTCAGGAATTCCCAATATTTACCTAGGCCCCCAGAGAGCAACACTACATGCTGCAGCATGCTTCGTCTTAAGTCTCAAGAAATATGACAACATTTCGCCTACCCTGCTAACCATCAAATGGCTTCCCATTGAAGAATGGGTCCAATACAAAATTGCTAGTATGACCTACAGAGAGTTGCACTCCTCCTCGCTCTCCTATCTAAATGAGAAAGTAAAAATCCCCAGAACAAACAGGGGTCTAAGAAATGCCCAATTTCTGCTCCGGAAACCCCCCACCTTCAGTGGAGAACGATTTGTGAACCCGTCCTTCTCTGGTAGCGCCACTAGAATCTGGAACTCTCTGCCTCCCTCACTCCATCTAACCACCTGCCTCGCAACTTTCAAAATGGACCTCAAGCTCCTCCTATTTGACAGACATCTTGGTTAATTCGCCCTCGACCAGACTTGAGTACTCTCTCCACTGTCCCCTGATCCACCTTTGTTTAACTGTGTATGCCTTCTGCCCAAATGTTGTAACTCTTGTGGTAGCGCCTCTACCCATCCACCAATGTAAATGTCTGAGTTTAGCTAATATTTCTGGAAACCGCAGTACTCTGTATCCTGTGTGTAGCAAAGCGCTTTGCTGCCCTCGGGCCATGTCCGCGCTATATAAAATTCCATAAATAAATAAATTGAAAAGTTTTAATGATACAGCTCGACAAATATACATCAGAAGAGCAAACAGGCTATTTGTCGCCAACAATGAAACAAACTTGTACTCCACTGTCATAGAAAATCACCTTTTAGCACCATTCCAAAGAGCCTCACAAGAATTAATTTGCCCCTTGTGACCATGTTCTGAGCCACACTTTATTGGTGGAATTCATAGGTGCAGGTAACCCTACCTCTAGAAGTTACTAGAAAAGCTATGAACTGGGGTAGCAGAAAAGTAATAGGCATGCACTGTGGAGTATTGGCAGAGCAGGAAGGTGAGTGTGGAAAAAACAGAGGCACGAGGGTGACCAGAAATAGTAGTGCTGTTAGGCCAAGAGTGATAACTGATGAAATATGGGTGGAATTGTGCCCGGTGAGTCAGCATCGAGGGATTCTGTGCTGTACCATCGACCTTCAGGCTTGCTATCTGAGATGATACAGAACCCCTTGATGTCTCTATCAGGCTTATTAAAAACACCCACAATGCCTAATCTCTGGTGTTGTCAGAGATACAAGTAGCTGGAAATAGCAGTCTCCGACCTTCAGCGCCAAAGCATGGCGCAGTCTGTTTGTGGAGTGCCGTCCGGGAGGAAATGCATACCCTTCAGAGTCCAGTGACTGGGGAATCTATGCCAGCTTTCCATTGAGAAGTGTGAGCCATGTGTGGTGGTGATACAGTAGCCTGAGTTTACTTATCACATAATACTTCGAGTTGTATTATTTCAATCAGGGCACCAGTCCTAAAAAAAGAAGTGGGGGCACTAACCTAGTTAATCAGTATGCCATTGGCATTGCAGCGCGTGACATCACGGCACGTGACATCACAGCGCATGACATCACAGGAACTGGCATCACAAGAAGTGATATCAATTTTTTAAGCCCTCATATATATGTTTAGCAGGTGTATCACGAGTACATTTGAGCACATTTCGGGTATACTTGCAAACCCACCTGATTTAGGCAGAAAATGCACACTTTTGTACGCCACATATAAAACAATGTCACCTTTTGGCAGCGTTAAGCTTTCTATAGACATAGTGCTTTGAAAGAAATAGTGATATTTAAATTATTACAACGCCTCCTCAAGGGTAATTAGCGTATATAAATGCAATTTATTTTGTGCAAATACTAGGAAAGAACAACACATCTGACATTCTTACAGTGCATGCAAACCTCCTTAACAGAGCCTGAACAAAGTGAAAAGCTGCCTCTCCTAAGTATGTGTGAAGTGCTAACAAGGGGCAAGCCTTTGTTTCCCCTCTGCTGCATTTGTATCAGGTGTGAGGCTCCTGACTGCTGCCAGCCAGGAAACTCCAACAAACGGAGACGGCGCTCGCGGCCCAGACCCGGCCGGACGGCAGGGCACAAAAAGGTAGCGAGTTGGGCCTAACTCCTTGGAGAAGCTACCCCTCCCTACACGCAAAGGGCGTGGGTGACCAGCCAAATGGTGGTCCCAGAGGTAACACGACAATGAGGACTACCAAGGACCAACAAAAGAACTGGTTTGGTAGGCGTGCCATCTACGAACTGAATGTACCACGGTATGATCTGCACAATATGATGATTGACATGTTTATGACCCAGATATGATTTATGACAATGATGACGACATGTATGATTTATGACCCAGATATGATTTATCACAATGATGATGACATGTATGATTTATGACCCAGATATGATTTATGAAAATGATGACATGTATGATTTATGACCCAGATATGATTTATGACCACGGCGATGGCATGTATGATTTATGACCCAGACATATTGTATGACATGTTTATGACCCAGATATAATTTATGGGATATTGTGTTGACATGTATATGACCCAGATATGATTTATGATCCCAATAAAACTGCGGCCAACAACCACCACAACAACTACGTCCTTGTTGGCTAAGTGTATTGGGATAACAGGGGTATTGGTCTTGGGGTAGATACTTCCCACGGTATGGGGGAGTGCGGGGGTTATCCCAGCAGGAGTCAGAAATAAGAGAGCCTCGTCCCCGCCTGCACTTTATTGGATCGAAAGCAGACAACAACATGCACGCGCTGCTGTATGTGTACCGGTGTTTGGAAATTACACTGGGACGAATTTAGCTTCTTTTTTAGAAGGCCCAACTTCTTGGCAGGGTGGACGGCATCCACCCTGTGAAAGAAGTGGGGGGACGGCGTACACCCGCGTGGACCACCGGCTCTCGCCCTGATTTCAATGCCCTGTAAAAAACAGAAGTTACTATTACCCTATTTATTGAAACTGTTTATCAGGCTTGGAAGGAAAACGAGGTATTTAACTTTGTGGAGTTTGGACGAAATGTCAGCACTGATTTCATAACTAGCCAAGCCGACAAAAGCGTATATTTGTGTGGAATCTTGGGGAGTTTGCTATTTGATGAATTCAAATGTATTTCATCCAACTAAAAGTCAAGTGTCACCTGCTTTTGTGAAAAGTGTCTATACTGCTTCTCCTCCAGTTATGTCTGTGGTCTCCTAAGGGGCCAAACATAGCTAATGGTAATGTAGGGCCTTTAGGAATACAAGGTGCACCACAGTGATGAGGCCTAAGGAGGGTGAACTATCCCTACTCGGGAGGAGCCAAGGGTGATTTGAATGGGCCCTTGTTGGTAATGGCTCAGAGACCAACACAATGATGGAGTGGAATATTTCGCAGAGTAATCCCCAGTGGGTAAGATTTACCTTTTTTTATTTCTTTTAGTGAGACACCTTCAGTAGAATGACTATGCCAAGATTCTAGTTCTGCAGCTTGTTGTACCACAGAGAATCAAGCCCCGATCTCCATTGAGCAGGAGTGATGCAAGGATTTAGTTGCATTGAGGCAAAAGAAACCTTCTGGACTCACACCTGCCCTGCCAATATTACCAAAAGGGCTGAAACAAAGCTGTTGCTTGATTTTCCATTCAGAACTGGACATTTACTTTTAGGAATAGAAGAATTATTTGATACGTTTTATTTTTTATGGCAGAGAGGCAAACAATAATGGGTTAGAATGCTACAAAAGGCACTGCCAGAGGTGGAGACTAATGTAATTTTATGGAAACATTTATATAGTGCTACGTGGAGCAATGAAACGCTTGCCTACATGGGCCACAGCGATATTGTGTTGGCTGTGTGGGTGGAAGTGTGTTATCTCTATTTTTTGTTCCTAGGTGCAAAACGTTTCCATGTCGTGCGGGAAGACCACTGAGGAGCGGTTATTGTGTTATGGACGAAGCTTTATCCCTGAGGTTGTTAAAGACTTGTGAGAGTCACCCACAGTTTATGGTTTTCATTACCTTAAGCAGCTCCACGGTTCCTTTATGGTACTTCTTAGGATCATAGCCTGCTCAGCATGAGCAGCTCCTCGGTTCCTTTAAGGTGCTTCTTAGGATCATAGCCCGCTCAGCATGAGCAGCTCCACTGTTCCTTTATAGTACTTCTTAGGATCATAGCCTGCTCAGCATGAGCAGCTCCTCGGTTCCTTTAAGGTGCTTCTTAGGATCATAGCCCGCTCAGCATGAGCAGCTCCACTGCTCCTTTATGGTACTTCTTAGGATCATAGCCTGCTCAGCATGAGCAGCTCCTCGGTTCCTTTATGGTGCTTCTTAGGATCATAGCCTGCTCAGCTTGAGCAGCTCCACGGTTCCTTTATGGTACTTCTTAGGATCATAGCTCGCTCAGCTTGAGCAGCTCCACGGTTCTTTTATGGTACTTCTTAGGATCATAGCCTGCTCAGCATGAGCAGCTCCTCGGTTCCTTTATGGTACTTCTTAGGATCATAGCCCGCTCAGCATGAGCAGCTCCACGGTTCCTTTAGGCTACTTCTTTTGATCATAGCGCGCTCTCCTCGGGGTGCTCCTCGGTTCCTGTAGGGTAGTTCTTGTGATCATAGCGCACTTACCTTGAGCAGCTTCATGGTTCCTTTAGGGTGCTTCTTAGGATCATAGCGCTTGAGCAGCTCCACGGTTCCTTTAGGCTACTTCTTAGGATATAGCACGCTTACCTTGAGAAGCTCCTCGGTTCCTTTAGGGTACTTCTTAGTATATAGCGCGCTTACCTTGAGAAGCTCCACGGTTCCTTTAGGGTACTTCTTAGTATATAGCGCGCTTACCTTGAGAAGCTCCACGGTTCCTTTAGGCTACTTCATTTGATCATAGCGCGCTCACCTCGGGGTGCTCCTCGGTTCCTGTAGGGTACTTCTTGTGATCATAGCGCATTTACCTTGAGCAGCTCCTCGGTTCCTTTAGGGTACTTCTTAGGATATAGCGCGCTTACCTTGAGAAGCTCCACGGTTCCTTTAGGCTACTTCATTTGATCATAGCGCGCTCACCTCGGGGTGCTCCTCGGTTCCTGTAGGGTACTTCTTGTGATCATAGCGCATTTACCTTGAGCAGCTCCTCGGTTCCTTTAGGGTACTTCTTAGGATCATAGCGCATTTACCTTGAGAAGCTCCTCGGTTCCTTTAGGGTACTTCTTAGGATATAGCGCGCTTACCTTGAGAAGCTCCACGGTACCTCTAGGCTACTTCTTAGGATATAGCGCGCTTACCTTGAGAAGCTCCACGGTTCCTTTAGGCTACTTATTTTGATCATAGCGCGCTCACCTGTGGGTGCTCCTCGGCTCCTGTAGGGTACTTCTTGTGATCATAGCGCACTTGCCTTGAGCAGCTCCACGGTTCCTTTATGGTGCTTCTTAGGATCATAGCCCGCTCAGCTTGAGCAGCTGCTCGGTTCCTTTAGGGTACTTCTTAGAATATAGCGCGCTTACCTTGAGAAGCTGCTCGGTTCCTTTAGGGTACTTCTTAGGATCATAGCGCTTAAGCAGCTCCACGGTTCCTTTAGGGTACTTCTTGTGATCATAGCCTGCTTACCTTGAGCAGCTCCCCGTTTCCTTTAGGGTGCCTCTAAGGATCATAGCCCGCTCAGCTTGAGCAGCTCCACGGTTCCTCTAGGATACTTCTTAGGATCATAGCCCGCTCAGCTTGAGCAGCTCCACGGTTCCTCTAGGATACTTCTTAGGATCATAGCTCGCTCAGCTTGAGCAGCTCCACGGTTCCTTTAGGGTACTTCTTAGGATATAGCACGCTTACCTTGAGCAGCTCCACGGTTCCTTTATGGTACTTCTTAGGATCATAGCCTGCTCAGCATGAGCAGCGCCTCGGTTCCTTTATGGTACTTCTTAGGATCATAGCCCGCTCAGCATGAGCAGCTCCTCGGTTCCTTTATGGTACTTCTTAGGATCATAGCCCGCTCAGCATGAGCAGCTCCACTGTTCCTTTATGGTACTTCTTAGGATCATAGCCTGCTCAGCATGAGCAGCTCCTCGGTTCCTTTATGGTACTTCTTAGGATCATAGCCCGCTCAGCATGAGTAGCTCCACTGTTCCTTTATGGTACTTCTTAGGATCATAGCCTGCTCAGCATGAGCAGCTCCTCTTTTCCTTTATGGTACTTCTTAGGATCATAGCCTGCTCAGCATGAGCAGCTCCTCGGTTCCTTTATGGTACTTCTTAGGATCATAGCCCGCTCAGCATGAGCAGCTCCACGGTTCCTTTATGGTACTTCTTAGGATCATAGCCTGCTCAGCATGAGCAGCTCCTCGGTTCCTTTATGGTACTTCTTAGGATCATAGCCCGCTCAGCATGAGTAGCTCCACTGTTCCTTTATGGTACTTCTTAGGATCATAGCCTGCTCAGCATGAGCAGCTCCTCGGTTCCTTTATGGTACTTCTTAGGATCATAGCCCGCTCAGCTTGAGCAGCTCCACTGTTCCTTTATGGTACTTCTTAGGATCATAGCCTGCTCAGCATGAGCAGCTCCTCTGTTCCTTTATGGTACTTCTTAGGATCATAGCCTGCTCAGCATGAGCAGCTCCTCGGTTCCTTTATGGTACTTCTTAGGATCATAGCCCGCTCAGCATGAGCAGCTCCACGGTTCCTTTATGGTACTTCTTAGGATCATAGCCTGCTCAGCATGAGCAGCTCCTCGGTTCCTTTATGGTACTTCTTAGGATCATAGCCCGCTCAGCATGAGTAGCTCCACTGTTCCTTTATGGTACTTCTTAGGATCATAGCCTGCTCAGCATGAGCAGCTCCTCGGTTCCTTTATGGTACTTCTTAGGATCATAGCCCGCTCAGCATGAGTAGCTCCACTGTTCCTTTATGGTACTTCTTAGGATCATAGCCTGCTCAGCATGAGCAGCTCCTCGGTTCCTTTATGGTACTTCTTAGGATCATAGCCTGCTCAGCATGAGCAGCTCCTCGGTTCCTTTATGGTACTTCTTAGGATCATAGGCCGATCAGCATGAGCAGCTCCACAGTTCCTTTATGGTACTTCTTAGGATCATAGCCCGCTCAGCATGAGCAGCTCCTCAGTTCCTTTATGGTACTTCTTAGGATCATAGCCTGCTCAGCATGAGCAGCTCCTCGGTTCCTTTATGGTACTTCTTAGGATCATAGCCCGCTCAGCATGAGCAGCTCCACGGTTCCTTTATGGTACTTCTTAGGATCATAGCCCGCTCAGCATGAGCAGCTCCACTGTTCCTTTATGGTACTTCTTAGGATCATAGCCTGCTCAGCATGAGCAGCTCCTCGGTTCCTTTATGGTACTTCTTAGGATCATAGCCTGCTCAGCATGAGCAGCTCCTCGGTTCCTTTATGGTACTTCTTAGGATCATAGCCCGCTCAGCATGAGCAGCTCCACTGTTCCTTTATGGTGCTTCTTAGGATCATAGCCCGCTCAGCATGAGCAGCTCCACTGTTCCTTTATGCTACTTCTTAGGATCATAGCCCGCTCAGCATGAGCAGCTCCACTGTTCCTTTATGGTACTTCTTAGGATCATAGCCTGCTCAGCATGAGCAGCTCCTCGGTTCCTTTATGGTACTTCTTAGGATCATAGCCCGCTCAGCATGAGCAGCTCCACTGTTCCTTTATGGTACTTCTTAGGATCATTGCCCGCTCAGCATGAGAAGCTCCTCGGTTCCTTTATGGTACTTCTTAGGATCATAGCCCGCTCAGCATGAGCAGCTCCACTGTTCCTTTATGGTACTACTTCTTGTGGTCATATCCTGCTTAGCTAGTTACAGCACTGGATTATCCAAACTGATATTTTGTGTACCAGTTTTTGGTCCTGAGCAGGCAATGGTTGGAGATAGAAGTGGTGAGGAGATTGGCAGAGCTGGTACTTGTTGCTATCACCCCATGTATGAACGTAATTCTGAGATATAAAGACGTGGTCATAGTATACAGAGTTGAGCCCTGCAGGGGTGCTCTAGATTAAAGTGCTCTGTTTGGCCTGCAGTACGTGGTAGATTTCTCCAGTCAGTCCATGCCTGTGCAGTTGGCGATGGCTGTTTTTTGTTGCTGATATAATATTGGGTGATGGAAAAGACATGTTACATATATGTCCTATTTGAGTTACATAGGATTACGCTATAGTTGACAGTAGGATGCTTAGTGTTATAGTTCTAGTATTAGTGTTATATATGTTTTCACATAAATACATGATACCTGGGCTAACAATAGGTCAAGCCTCCTTAGTTTACCTTCATACTGACAGCAGTGTGGTATTTGGCCTCATCATTATCTGATAGTTGTAAACCTGTAAATGTACCTTTAAGGTGCGATTATCTTTCTGGGTTCACTTTCAGGGTTTTTAAAAGTTCCCTCCTTCTCAATTTTCACCTTTAGGAACCACATCTGCCTTTCCTGGTCCTCCTGACCACTCCCAGTGCACATCTGCCTTCCCAGGGCCTCCTGGATACTCCCAGTCTACATCTGCCTTCCCTGGACCTCCTGGCCACTCCCAGTCCACATCTGCCTTTCCTGAGCCTTCCAGCCACTCCCAGTCCATGTCCCCCTTCCCTGTGCCTCCTGGCCACTCCCAGTCCACACCTGCCTCCCAGCCACTCCCAGTCTACACCTGCCTTCTCTGTGCCTCCTGGCCACTCCCAGTCCACATCTGCCTTTCCTGTGCCTCCCGGCCATCCCAGTTCTCATCTGTCTACCCTGGGCCTACCAGCCACTCCCAGTCCACATCTGCCTTGCCTGGGCCTCCAAGCCACTCCCAGTCCACATCTGCCTTCCCTGTGCCTCCTGGACTCCCAGTCCACATCTGTCTTCTCTGTGCCCCCGACCAGTCCCAGTCCACATCTGCCTTCCCTGTGCCTCCCTGTTCATATCTGCCTTCCTTGTGCCTCCTGGCCACTCACAGTCCACATCTGCCTTCCCTGTGCCTCCTTGCCACATCTGCCTTCCTTGTGCCTCCTGCCCACTACCAGTCCACATCTGCCTTCCCTGGCTCTCCTGGCCACTCCCTGTCCACATTTGCCTTCCCTGGCCCTCCTGGCCACTCCCTGTCCACATTTGCCCTACCTGGGCCTCTCAGTCCACATCTGCCTTGCTTTTGCCTCCTGGCCACTCCCAGTCACATTTGCCTTCCCTGTGCCTGCTGGCCACTCCCAGTGCACATCTGCCTCCCCTGTGCTGCCCAGCCACTCCCAGTCTACTTCTGCCTCCCCTGTGCCTACTGGCCATTCCCAGTCCACGTCTGCCTCCTCTGTGCCTCCTGGCCACTCCAATTCTACACCTGCCTTCCCTGGGCCTCTTGGCCACTCTCAGTCCACATCTGCCTTCTCTGTGCCTCCTGAACACTTCCAGTCTATTAGACCTGGCACCTTGGCGTGAGTCTCCCTTCCACTTTTTGCTGCTGTGCCTCATGGGTTTTGCTGGTGTTAGCTGCTCAGGCCACTGTGCCACTGCCAATCAGTGCCACAGTGCAAGTGCTCCCTATGAAAAGTGTATACATTGATTGGTGTCCATGATTGGCTTATTTGGTTTACTGTCAGTCCTCAGTAAAGTGCACCAGGAGTGCCAGGGCTTGTAAATAAAAATGCTGCTGGTGGGCTTGTAGCACTGGTTGTGCCACCTACAGAAGTGGCCTAGTAAAATGTGTCTAAGGTCTGCCACTGCACAAAGCTGCGTGCAGTCTGGTACTGTCACCCTGACTGTGCAAGTACACCTACTTGCCAGTCCCTAAACCTTTCCTTAACTTCATATTAGTCACCCATGGGCAGGGTGCATTGTAAGCATAAGGTAGGACAAGCCCTGATGTGTGTGGCATGTCCTAATAGTAAATTACAGCAATTTTCGTTTTTCACTATTGTAAGGCTACCTGTTCTAATAGGCCAGAATGGGCTGCTGGAATTATTACACTCTATAATCCCAGCCGGCTCAGGGAACATGGTAGAAAGTCAAGTTTAGTATGCCTGAACTCAGAATATTAAAATACTTATTTTAGTAAAGTTTATTTTAATAACCTGTGTTTGCAAATGCTACTTTTAGAAAGTTAGCATTTGCTTGCCTGACCATTTCAGCACGCCTCTGCTAGGATGTGTATCAGCTGTCTGGTTTCTGTGAGTGACAGGGCTGGGGATTCCAGGAGACAGTCTGGGCTGCCAGGTGGTGAATAGAGAGACTACACCAGGATAGGGGGGAGGGGTGCCCCTTTACTCTGAATAGGGCTGTGCTCTGCCACCACAATGCTGGCTCCACCCCCTGCGGAGCGTTTGATGTCTCTGCCCTGCTCACTGAAAGAGGAAGCCCGAGTCACCAAAACAAAGTGCTCCAAAACAGGGCTGAACCAGGCTCAGGCCCCCTGGCCTGCAAGAACAAAGGATTTTCAGTATAAAGGTAGGAGCACTGCTCCTAAGAAATTAGATCCTGTTTACGCCAAGAAAAAACTCTGCCCGAAGAGAAGGACCTGGGAAAGCTGCATGGAGGACTACTGTCTCTAGCCTGAGAGACTGGCCTGTAGTGGGTGCCTTGCTGCAAGAAGGAAAGTGGACAAAGACTGAGAAAGACTTTATTTCCACTTGTGCATTTTTATGAACAATCTCCAAGGGCTTGCGTGTTTCACCGTCCGCCACTTCCCCCCCTTCAGGATCGAAGCGTACGATCCCACTTCAAGCCTGCCCTACAACGCAACGCTGCCCTGCACGCACCGTGACTGCTGAGCCCTCGAGCCGTAGCTCGCACCGCATCAGGAAGGCCCCGTGACGTAGGACATCTGGCCTGGCATTGTCCGCATCGAACCCTTCAAGCTCAAAGGTACTGTGCCCGTGTCGCACTGTACGCTGCTCTCCGGACTGAGACGTCCGCGAAGCGCACATAATTGTGAAAGCCTTTGTTTGTCAAAACGTGGTACGCATCGCACAGGAGTGCTACGACTCGTACCCTTCCTGTGTCTATTGACCGCACCGTACTCCGCGTACCGCAAGGCGCATGAGGTTCGGCGCGGTCTCCATGTTCGCACCGAGCAAAGCGCACAGGAGCCCCAAGAAGCACACAACCTGTTTTTAAAGATAGCAAAAGAACTGAACATTGTGTCTAAGGATTGTGGCATCATTTTAAAAGTTACTGGAACCATTCTAAGTCTGTTAAGCCTGTATCTAAAGCCTGCTTGAACGTTTTCATATAAAGAGTATATTTTTACATAAGAACAGCCTTGTGATGGGTTGATAAATTACTGTCTGTGTTGCTACAAATGCTTAACACCAAACGCTCTAGAGGGTGAGCAGGTATTATTTCTAGGAGTAGTCCTTTGCCCTGACTAGGGAAGAGGGTCCCTGCTTGTCACAAGTTCATACCTGTGCCAACCAGAGACCCCCAATTCTAGCATTGGAGGCAGCGGAAAGGATCACGAATTTGCAGTATATATACAGTTATTGTTGACCATTGCATAGTGAGTGCAGTCCAGTAACTTAGCCACATACACATTTTAATTTTTGCTTTGCTAGAAGAGATCCCGTGTGTTTGAAGTCATGCCTGGCTCAAACAGCTTAGAAAAAGCAGCAACTGAAACCTCTGAAGTGGTAGAGGTAGAATGGGATGAGTCCAAACTGGACAGCTACAAGAAATCCGAGTTGTAGAGCTTCTGCAAGAAGTTCAAGGTTTAACATGTGGGATGCAAGAACAAGGCGGATCTATACAAGGGGCTGAAAGCCTGGCTTGAATCAAGGAATTCCCCTGAGGATCTTGTGATAGCTGAACCAGCAGAGAGCGTCCATAGCTTTGGCAGAGACCTGTCCCCAGAGGAGCTGGCAGATAGACAGGCAACCAGAGATCATGAAATGAAGCTAGCAGAGTTGAAATTAAATGGCCAATTGGAGCTAGAAAGCAAGAAGATGGCTCTAGAAGAAAGGAAAATTCAGATGGAGCATGACATGAGAATGAGGGAGCTGGAGCTGAAAGCCAAAAGTTTGGAAAACAGTCCCTCTGGTGGCAGCGCAACGCTGGTGCAGGTAGAGTCAAGGGTGTACATGCCAAAGGATGTAGTAAAAGAGTATTTTAAGAATGATGACATAGGGCAGTGGTTCAAGGCCTATGAGGTAGCCATGTCCTCCCACCTGGTCCCTGAGAGAGATTAGGGAGCGGGGTTGTGGGGGCGGTTCCTTAGTGAGGGGCGGTACACACTCTTAAATTTGCCCTCTGACGTCTATAACTCTTATCCCCTCATGAAGGAAGCTTTGATGACCAGGTATGGGTTAACTACTGTATTGTATAGGCAGAGGTTCAGGGGGTGTACA
This sequence comes from Lissotriton vulgaris, assembly GCF_964263255.1. NCBI lineage: Eukaryota > Metazoa > Chordata > Amphibia > Caudata > Salamandridae > Lissotriton > Lissotriton vulgaris. The sequence goes on from NW_028246568.1 coordinate 324,012, forward strand.
AAGATTCCTGGGGGTACCTATGTGGAGTATGTAACCTTTTTCTGCAGAGCACTGAATGGTTAGGTGAAGGGTAGCAAAGTGAATGATTTCCAAGGTCTCTTTGATTTAATTGCATGGGAGCACTTGTCCAGTAATTGTTTTCCTGAGCTACGCCAGCACCTGATTGATAGCAAGCTGACTAACCCTAGTACCTTGCGGAGGAGGCGGACCGCTGGCTCAGCACCAGGGTCCACAAGGGTCCAGTGGGAGACTCAGCCAAGGGTGGGCAGGGTCCCCAGTAGAAGAGTGGGGGGACAAGGGAAAACAGAAAGGGCTACAGAAAGGCCCCCAAAGTAATCCCCAAGGGAACCAGGGAAAGGTTCTCAGCCTCCCCCACCCCAGAAGTAGACCGGGGCCCCGACAGGTAACCCTGTTCCAAAGGGGCCCCCAAAATGTTATAAGTGTGATGAGCCGGGTCATTTTGCCAGTGACCCCTAGTGCCGCCAGTATGTAAAACCCGCACCCACTGGTGCTCCGCCACGGCAGATGGCTAGTGTAGCCTTTGGGGAGGAGGTAGAAGTCCAAGGTGGGTGGGACCCTGTTCAGATGATCCTAGTCTCACTAGGAGACAGTGACATGGTCCCTGAGAACTACTTAACCTCTAACACTAAGAAATATGGGCAAGTAGTGACCATCAATGGGAAGAAGGTAGAGGCTCTTAGAGACACAGGAACCAGTTTGACTGCAGTCCAGTAGCACCTGGTATCTCAAGAGCAGGTTGTACCCCATGCCTATTGCTGTGTTGTCAATGCTGACAACACAGAGAGCTGTTGTCCAATGGCTCAAGTTCCCTTTGAGGGGGAGGGTCTCTGGTACTCTGCAGGTTGCTGTGAGAACTGCCATGCCTGTAGACTGTCTGCTATGGAATGATTTGGAGAGCTCCCCTTGGAAAAGGGTGGAGAAGACAACTCACCTGTGAATGGTGGGTTTACCCAACTGGGCGTGCGTGACCACCAGGTCAATAGCAGCCAGTAGGGGTGTTCAAGCTGTCCTGGTGCCTGAGGCATTGGCCCAGGAACCGGCCTTAAAGGGAGGGCGCAGCAGGCGTCGGAAACCGGCCCCTGAAGTTCCCATGGCCCAGGAGGAAGCAGAACTTGAGGAGGATGCCCTGGAGCCGACTGGGGAACAGATCGCGGAACTGGGGGACCTGCCTGAGCTGGCCCATTGGCAGCAAGAAGGAGGCACCTCCAGGGAGGAATTCTGCCGAGAGCAGAGCGAATGCCCTTCTCTCGTGGGTGTGCGGCAACAGGCTGCAGACCAGGCCAATGGTGATCAGTCCGGTACACATTTCATCTACTGGGAGAATGACCTCCTGTATTCAGAGCCTACGTTTGCTGAATCTGGGTCAGCCCTTGTGCTGGTGGTACCCCAGAAGTTCAGAGCCTTCCTACTGGGGCTGGCTCATGATGTGCCATTAGCAGGGCATTTGGGGCAGGACAAGACCTATGAAAGGCTTGTCACTCACTTTTATTGGTCTCAAATGCACAGGAGCTCATATGCTCATTATAGGACCTGCCAGACTTGCCAGGCAAGTGGTAAGAGTGGGAGGAAGCAAAAGGCTCCTCTCTGACCTTCCCCGTCGTCAGTACCCCATTCAAGCGAGTGGGCATTGACATTGTGGGGCCACTGGACCCCAAGACAGCCATGGGCAACAGGTTCCTCCTGGTCTTGGTGGACCATGCCACCCGGTACCCTGAAGCCATCCCTCTGAGGACAGTGACGTCCCCCGTGGTGGGAACGAGCACTGATGGGAATTTTCTCCCAAGTGGGATTCCCTCTAGAGGTGGTGTCTGACAAGGGCACCAATTTCATATCCAAATATATGAAATCCCTTTGGCAAGAGTGTGGTGTTACCTATAAGTTCACCACCCCTTACCACCCCCAAGGCAATAGGTTGTTTGAGAGATTCAACCGAACTCTTAAGGGCATGATTATGGGTCTGGAAGAACCCATGAGGCATAAGTGGGACGTCCTCTTACCATACATTCTCTTTGCATACCGTGAGGTGCCACAGAAGTCTCTAGGGTTCAGTCCCTTTGAGCTTCTGTATGGTCACCCGGTCTGGTCAAGGAAGGCCGGGAGCAATCTCCCAGGAAACCTCCACAGAATGTATACAGTTACATGCTGGTCTTCAGGAATCAGACTAGGCGTTTCAGGCAACTTGCTGGGGCAAATCTGGAAGCCAGCCAGGAGGAAATGAAGCGGTGGTACGACCAGAATGCCACTCTGGTTGAGCTTCAACCTGGACAAAAGGTGTGGGTCCTGGCCCCGGTTTGAGCCTTGTGCACTCCAAGACAAGTGGACCGGACGCTTTGAGATTGTGGAGCGCAAGAGTACTGTCACCTATTTGGTGCACTTGCAGTCTCCCAGGAACCCCTTGAGGGTCCTGCATGTCAATCGCTTGAAGCCCCACTTGGAGAGGTCCGAAGTGGGCATGCTCTTGGCTACAGATGATGGGGTGGAAGAGGAGCCTGATCCTCTTCCTGACCTCCTGGTAGCCTCAGAGCGAGATGGGTCAGTGGATGGAGTTAACCTCTCACCCACCCTGACCCCTGAGCAACAAGATGACTGCCGCCAACTACTGGGGCAGTTTCCTGATCTGTTCTCCCTGGTTCCTGGTGTCACAGATTGGTGCATCCATGATGTGGACACAGGAGACAGCTTGCCTGTAAAGCACAAAGCTTACAGAGTGACAGACAGGGTCAGAGCCTGCATCAAGGAGGAGGTCTCCCAGATGCTTGCTCTTGGGGTGATTGAGTCCTCCAGCAGTCCTTGGGCCAGCCCAGTGGTCTTGGTCCCAAAGGCTGCAGCGGTGGGTGCCACACCCGAACTTCGGTTCTGTGTGGATTACAGAGGACTCAATTCAGTCATTAAGACTGATGCGCACCCTATCCCCAGAGTTGATAAGCTCATAGATCGGTTAGGGGCTGTCCGGTACCTCAGCACGATTTGATGTCTGGGTATTGGCAGATCGCCTTGACTGATGGGGCCAAAGAGAGGTCAGCATTCTCCACACCAGATGGGCATTACCAGTTCCGGGTTATGCCATTTGGGATGAAGAATGCCCCTGCCACCTTCCAGAGGTTGGTCAACCAGGTTTTGGCTGGCTGGCTGATTTCAGCGCCGCCTACCTGTATGACATCGCAGTGTTCCGTGGCACATGGAAAGAACACCTGCGCCACCTTTCGGAAGTGTTGATGGCACTGCGCAAGGCAGGCCTCACGATCAAGGCAAGCAAGTGTCAGATCGGGCAGGGTTCCGTGGTGTACTTGGGACACCAAGTGGGGAGCCGCCAGGTGGCGCCCCTCCAACCCAAGATTGAAACCATCCTAGCTTGGGAGCCCCCATAGACCCAGACTGAGGTGAGGGCCTTTTTAGGACTCACAGGAGGTTTGTCAAGGGTATGGCAGCATTTTTGCACCCTTGACAGAGCTGACTTCTAAGAAGCAGCCCAAGAAAGTGATTTGGACTGACACCTGTCAGAAAGCTTATGACACCCTGTAGACCGCATGTGCACGGCCCCCGTGCTCCTGGCTCCTGACTTCTCCAAAGAATTCCTAGTGCAGACAGACGCTTCAGAGCATGGTGTAGGGGCTGTTCTCTCACAGATGACTGAGGAGGGATGGGACTAACCTGTAGCCTTCATCAGTAGGAGGTTACTTCCACGGGAACAGAGGTGGAGTACAATTGAGCGAGAAGCATTTGCTGTGGTCTGGGCATTGAAGAAGCTAGGGGCCCGATGTAGGTCGCCAATTACCGGTCGGTAACGGCCGATTTCGGCCGTTACTGACCGGTATGTGGGATTTGACATGTAGGTAGGCTTAATTTACAGAATCTGTATATTTACCGATTCTGTAAATTTACCGATTCTGTAAAATACCGAATCGGTAGATTTACAGAATTGGTAAATACTGATGTAGGTGGCACTGAAAACAGTGCCACAGGCCGTTACCTATTTGTTATTTACCATGTAATGCTATTACATGGTAAATAACGAATCCCACTGTACATGCACATCTGTGTATGTACACCTGTGCCATGTGGCACACAGACATGCCCTAAGGGCATGTATGTGTGTCACATGGCACACAAGGCAAAATCAGGGGTGCAACACGGTGTCAAAGTGACACCCTGTTACCCTTGCATAATCCGAATTTTACCGAATCGGTATTTACCGATTCGGTAATTGACATTGATTCCTATGGTCCTGTAGGCCCATAAGAATCAATGGCAATTGACGAATCGGTAAATACCGATTCGGTAATTACCGAATCATACAGATTCGGTAAAAATTACCGAATTTATACCTACATCTGATTTACCGAATCTAGAATACCGAATCGGTAAAATTCGGTATTCTAGAGTCAGTAAATCAGATTTACCTACATCTGGGCCTAGGACCCTACTTGTTTGGGTCTCACTTCCAGGTTCAGACAGACCACTGGCCCCTCAGATGGTTGATTCAAATGAGGGGTGAGGACCCAAAACTGTTGAGGTGGTCCATTTCCCTACAGGGTATGGCCTTCATGGTGGAACATCGCCCTGGCACAGATCACGCCAATGCTGACGGTCTGTCCAGATTTTTCCGCCTTAGTGATGAGGAACTCCCTGGGGTAGAGTAGTTCTCCCCACATTTCAGCTGGAGGGGACACGTATTAGACCTGGCACCTTGGTGTGAGTCTCCCTTCCACTTTTTTCTGATGTGCCTCATGTGCTTTGTTGGTGTTAGCTACTCAGGACACTGTGCCACTGCCAATCAGTGCCACAGTGCAAGTGCTCCCTATGAAAAGTGTATACATTGATTGGTGTCCATGATTGGCTTATTTGGTTTACTGTCAGTCCCCAGTAAAGTGCACCAGGAGTGCTTGTAAATACAAATGCTGCTGGTGGGCTTGCAGCACTGGTTGTGCCACCTACAGAAGCGGCCTAGTAAAATGTGTCTAAGGTCTGGTACTGTCATGCAGACTGCGCGCATGCCCCTACTTGCCAGTCCCTAAACCTTCCCTTAACTTCATTATTCACACCTATGGTAGGCCCAAGGGCAGGGTGCATTGTAAGCATAAGTTTGGACAAGCCCTGATGTGTGTGTCATTTAAGCGGAGCAGGAGCGCATTTCGCTGTGGGAAGGAGACAGTGGCAGTGTCTCCGACCCGCTTTGCATTCTGACTTGTCCTGGGCAGTAAGTGCTTGTTAGCGCTTAGTAATTTACTGTTGTAGCATTTTTAAACGTGTAAACTGTGTTTTTTAAAATTTCACTTCCCCCTTGCACCACACGCCACTATTGATTACCGAAGCCGCCTCCCTGACACTCCTTGCAGGGATCTGCAGGCACTTCCGGTCGGACGGCACGAAGAGCGGGTAGCGCTCTAGTGTTTGACTTCCTGGGGGTTATTTAGCCCTCGCAGGTCTACGAGCGCGCAGCGATCGCGCGCAGCCCCGCCGAAGACCCGCCAAAGAGCTGCCCGTCTGCGCCCGTCCACGACAGGACGCGGCGTAGGGGCTAGGGTTCTTTGTGTTATGGATCCCGATACTGCAGGTACTCGATTTATTTCGTATTCTGCTACTTTCCTGCGCCAGCTCCAACCCACGCGCACCTGCGCCACACGATTACCCGGCGAGATACTTGAAGGTTGCTTTTCTTGTCGACAATGTCACTATCAATCTATGGTGCCAATTGATTGTTCCCATGCCAATGCTTCCATATCTGCTTCCCCCATAGAACTTAAGTGTCTTCTCCTTAATGTACGATCCCTTCCAAAACACCAACTCCAGATCTGGGATCTGATTTCTTCTCAGCAACCTGATATATGTTTCTTCACTGAAACGTGGATGAAACCCCACACCACTACTGCTATTACACTAGGGGTCCCAGTGGGTTATAAAATTATACATGTGGATAGGCCTATCAAAACTGGTGGAGGATTAGCCATCATTTTTAAAGACTCCTTTAAAATAGTAATGATAGAACAGAGTATTACTCCCCTCCTGGAAATCATGATTTTCAAAATTAACCTGACTAGCAATATCTCATGGAAGGGCGCACTAACATATCGCCCACCGGGACAGAATCCAGATTTTCCTTTATCTCTTCTGGAACTACTGGCCCCCCATGTCAGAGCTAAGGAGGATTTTATTCTCCTTGGGGACTTTAATATACATATGGATAACCCCGAAGATCATGAAGCTATACAATTAACAGAAGATCTGTCCAATCTTGGATTAGAGATAAGAAACAGAGGGGCAACTCACACAGCTGGACATACCCTTGATTCTATTTTTACTAACTGTACCAAAATAAGGTGCCTTCCTGCTACAGAAATCCATTGGACCGATCATTTTTTGATTGAATTCTATTTGGCAGGACCCACCAAACAATTACCCAGAACACCATCTCCTCCTATTTTCCGTCGCCAATGGCACAAAATATCAGTTGAGAATCTGAGTGAACACTGGCAACAACCCCAAATCACCGAAGGAGACTCAGCTGAAGAGGCACTGGAAAAATACAATAAGTCTCTTAAATCAGCTATTGATTCTCTTGCTCCATTAAAACTTCACAAACAGTACCCTCCTACTAAACAAGAGAAGTGGTACACTTTGGATCTTAGGAAGGAAAAACAGAAATGCAGGAGATTAGAAAAAACATGGAGGAAATCAAAAAACGAGCAAGAAAGGAAAATGTTTTTAGAAGCTCAGTCAAAATATTATAAAAACATAAAACTTGCAAGGAAAAATGATTTATCCTTACAACTAGAAGAGGCGGGTAACTGTCCGAGGGAATTATTTAAAATCTTGCTAAGTTTTGTCAAGCCATCAGCTAGTGAGAGCCCTGACGATGCCTCACAGACGCTGTGTGACGAAATCTCCATGTTCTTTGAGGACAAAATAAATCTGATTTATAATAAAATCTTGGCTTCACAAGGCGCAGTAACACGGCCCTCCCCTCCATGCGCACTTCCTGCACAGATTAAAAACACCTTTCTTACCATTCCTCCAGTTAGTGATTTAGATCTCCCACTCCTCATCAACCATATGAAAACTGGCTCCCCGAGCGATCACCTTCCTGCAAAAATGGTGGCCCCGTTAATTTCCATCTTGGGGCCCTCCATCCAGTCAGTTATGAACATCTCTCTGACGAAAGGACAAGTCCCGAGAGAATGGCAGATAGCGGTGGTAAACCCTATTAGGAAGAAGGCGGCTCTCCCCTGGACAGATTTGTCCAACCTTCGGCCCATTTCCCTCCTACCCTACATCGGTAAGATGACGGAGAAGCACGTTAACACCCACCTATCGAATCACCTTGAAGCAGCAGAAGGCCTGGACCCCTCTCAATCTGGGTTCAGGCCAAACCACAGTACCGAATCGGCCCTACTAGAAGTGACCAATAACATCAGGTTGACACTTGATAGTGGGGGGTCTATGATTCTGGTGCTGCTGGATTTGTCTGCTGCTTTCGATACGGTGTCTCATGAAGTGCTTCTCGGTCGTCTGAGGGGTGTAGGGCTGGGAGGAACGGCCCTGTCTTGGGTAGAAAGCTTCCTTTCCTGCCGCTCTCAAGAAGTCAGGCTGGGCTCCCATAAATCCATCTCTAGGGAGCTCACCAGGGGTGTGCCACAAGGCTCATGTCTTAGCCCCACATTATTTAATGTGTATGTGGCCCCCCTGGCCGACTTAGTGAGGCCATTTGGGTTTACCCCGATATCCTACGCTGATGACACCCAGCTGCTGTTCCCCTTTAAAACCTTCTCACCTGCTCTGCAAAAATCTTTTGCAGAAGGCATGAGGGCTGTGTCATGTTGGATGGCTGAGAATTGCCTACAATGCAATGTGGGCAAAACAGAGGTTTTATTGTTCGGGGAGGCAGCAACACTATGGTCTGGGGAGTGGTGGCCCACAGAATTAGGGCCAGTTCCTGTCTCAAAGCAGACTGTCAAAAACTTGGGGGTGCTATTCGATCAAGCCCTGACTTTTAAACATCATGTCAACCAAGTTGCAGGCACCTGCTTCAGAGCCATCGGACTTTTGAAAAGGGTGTTCCCCTATATACCCGATGGACACAGGAAAACTTTAGTCCAGGCACTAGTGATCAGTAGATTGGACTACTGTAATGGCCTTCTTTTGTCAACTAATGAAGGCCAATTAAACAAACTACAAGTATTCCAAAATACGGCGGCGAGGTTAGTTCTCAATGTACCATCTAGAACTCCCTCCCGTCCCCTACTAGCCAAACTTCACTGGTTACCAGTGCGGCAACGCACAAAGTTTAAAATTCTGTGTACTATCCATAGGTGTCTGATAGGAAAGGGCCCCAAATATTTGACTAAAGCTTTTTTACCCTATGTACCAGGCCGATCACTTCGATCAAGTAATCTTCACCTTTTACAGGTCCCAAAAATAAAAAAATCTCGCCAGGGAGGTCGTGCTTTGGCACATACAGGACCTGTCCTTTGGAACTCCCTTCCCATTCAACTGAAACTCATTACCAACCATTTATCCTTTCGCAAAAACCTTAAGACTCGCCTTTTCTCTTCCAACTAATCAGTTTATGATTTACTATTTCTGTTTATGATCAGGCGCAGGTCAAATGTAATTGTTCCATCATAAGCGCAGAGATATCCTTTCGGGGATCTAGTCAGGCGCTATATAAGCACATAAAATAAATAAAAATAAAATGTCCTAATAGTGAATTACAGCCATTTTCGTTTTTCACTATTGTAAGGCTATCTATTCTCATAGGCCAGAATGGGCTGCTGGAATTATTACACTCTATAATCCCAGCAGGCTCAGTGAACATGGTAGAAATTCAAGTTTAGTGTGCCTGAACCCAGAATAATAAAATACTTCTTTTAGTAAAGTTTATTTTAATATCCTGTGTTTGCAAATGCTACTTTTAGAAAGTTAGCATTTGCGTGCCTGAACACTTCAGCCCGCCTCTGCTAGGATGTGTATCTGCTGTCTGGTTTTTGTGAGTGACAGGGCTGGGGGATTCCATGAGACAGTTTGGGCTGTCAGGTGGTGAATAGAGAGATTACACCAGGATAGGTGGGAGGGGTGCCCCTTGATTCTGAATAAGGCTTTGCTCTGCCACCACAATGCTGGCGCCACCTCCTGCGGAGCGTCAGATGTCTCTACCCTGCTCACTGAAAGAGGAAGCCCGAGTCACCAAAACAAAGTGATTCAAAACTGGGCTGAACCTGGCTCAGGCCCCCTGGACTGCAAGGAGTAGTAGTTTCTGTCCTGTAACTCCAGTTCTGTAGTAGGGGTATCTCTGTTATAGTCATAATCTAGTGAATAGTCCCGCCCATGTGCGTGGACCCCGGCAATCAAAAATAATCTCTTATGTTGTCAAATCATGCAGAAACTGCAAAGACACTTAAGAGAGAATTTAAAGACAAATAATACAGCCTATATCCACAGGCTACACTGTCCAGTACTTCAACTAGAAATTCCACCAAATAACATCACACACAACACAGCCTGCCCAGTTTCTACTATAGAGAAACTTGCCTCCACCAGTAAAAGACTCTGGAATGATAGAGAGGAAGGCATGGACAGACAAGCCCCATAGGCTGCCATTATGTGGCTTAAATAGGATACTGTGCCTTTAAGAGAATTTTCCAGAACTTTCTCCCAGTATCCCAGAATGCATAGCAGGTCCCTCTTACTTTCAGTTCTTTTTGAAGGCGAAGCACGGCAGACCTGTCGCATTCCTTACATGAAGAAATATCTCCACCGGGGATGAGGGCGGGCGCTTATGACTATAACAGAGATACCCCTACTACAGAACTGGAGTTACAGGACAGAAACTACTCCTTCTGTAGTATGGGATCTCTGTGTATAGTCATAATCTAGTGAATAGAATGGCAAGCCCATCCCCACACCAAAGCGGCGGTGGAGAAAGAAATTAACGCCACTATTGTGCGAACAAATTCCGCAGCGAAGCCTGCCCAACCTGAGCATCTGCCCTGGCATCAGAGTCCAGACAGTAATGCTTAGCAAAGGTTTGAACCGACTTCCAAGTGGCTGCCTTGCAGATTTCAGCAATCGGCACGTTACGGAGCAAGGCCGTCGTGGCAGCTTTGCCCCTGGTGGAATGAGCCTTAGGCTTACCTCCTAAGGTCTTATTAGCCTTTTGGTAACACAATTGTATGCAGGACACAATCCACCTAGAAATGGACTGCTTAGAGGTAGTAAGACCCGTCCTGACTGATCCATAATTAATAAACAACTTTTCAGACCTACGAATATCTTTGGTTTTATCCAGATAAAATTTCAACACCCTCCTAACATCCAGGGAATGGAGAGACCTTTCCGCTGGAGACGAAGGATTCTGAAAAAACGTAGGCAAAGTTATGGTCTGGTTGACATGAAAATCAGAAATAACCTTGGGAAGAAATTTAGGGTGAGTACGCATAACAACCTTAGCAGCATGAAATACAGTATAAGGTTCAGTACAACACAACGCCTGAATTTCACTCACCCTGCGGGCCGATGTAATGGCCACGAGGAACGCCACCTTCCAGGACAGGTGCTGCAACGAAGCCTTATGAATAGGTTCAAAAGGCTCCTTCATCAATCTGGACAGCACCACATTCAGTTCCCATGAAGGCGAAGGAAGCCTGACAGGAGGGAATACTTTCTTCAATCCTTCCAGAAAATCTTTGATCACAGGGATCTGGAAAAAGGAAGTCTGTGAAGGGCATTTCCTGTAGGCAGTCAATGCGGCGAGATGAACCTTAATAGAATGAACATTAAGTCCAGACTGCGCCAAATGTAGAAGGTAAGGAAGGATGACATCTTCCTTACACTTCGTAGGGTCATGGTTCTTAGACTGGCACCAGATACAAAACCTCTACCACTTGTAAGCATATGAAGTCCGAGTGGAAGGTCGCTTAGACTCCTTCAGTATGTCCATGCAATCCGCAGGCAGATTCAGATGGCCTTATTGCACTATCTCAGGAGCCATGCCGCCAAACTCAAAGACGAGAGGTTGGGGTGTAACATCCGTCCCCCGAACTTCGTGAGAAGGTTCGGCCTGCACGGCAGCCGAATGTGAGGAAGTAGAGACCGGTGAAGCGGGTCCGTGAACCACCACTGCCTGGGCCACTCCAGGGCAATGAGTATCATCCGAGCTCTGGACCGGGCCAGCTTGATGAGCACTGCTGGAATCAGGGGAATGGGAGGAAAGGCGTACAGAAAGCTGTTCGTCCAGTTGATCCATAATGCATTCCCCAGCGTCCCCTGCTGGTAGTACCTGGAGGCGAAGTCTCTGCATTTGCTGTTTTCGGTGGTGCCGAACAAATCTACGTCTGGAGTTCCCCACCTTGCGAAGACTTCTCCTAGTACTTCGTCGTTTATGACCCATTCGTGGTTTTCCTGAACCAGTCTGCTCTGTGCGTCTGCCTGAACATTCTGCACACCTGGCAGATGGGTAGCCGTTATCGTCAGTCCTCTGGCTAGGAGCCAGTGCCAGATCGCCTGCGCCTCCTGTGACAGAGTGCGTGATCTCGAGCCCCCCTGCTTGTTGAGGTAATACATTGTGGTGGTATTGTCCGTCTGTACAAGCAGAGAGTTGGTCTGGAAGGACGGAAGAAAGGCCTTCAGTGCCAAGTGAACAGCTCTGAGTTCCAGGAAATTGATGTGATACGAGGCCTCCATCGGTGACCACGTTCCTTGAATCTGTAGGTTCCCGGAGTGCGCCCCCCATCCCAGGAGAGAAGCATCCGTCACGACAGTCTGCGAGGGAATGTCCTTGTGGAAGGGAACTTGTGTGTATTTAACAAGAACCCCCTGAGTAAATGAATTAAGAAATTCCTAGGTCAGGGAAATAGTACAATTGAGAAATAACAACCTAGGTAATTTTTAAGAGTGAAAAACCGTAATGGTAAGGATTAATGAAGGTATGACTACAGCTGGCTAAAAAAACATGATTTTATTAATCAATTGTCACAATAAAAAGGAGATTCATTTATATAACACACAATCAAGATTAAAAAAAACTGGCCGTTTCGGCGGCCAGTTTTATCCATACTGGATACTGAAAGAATAACAGTAAGAAACTGAAAATCTACTGTGTACTGCTCCTTAAGAAAATAATCTTTTTAATATTACGTGGCTACTCCAGGAAGAAGGCGCTGGCCGCCGATACGCGCGTAGAGACCCTATTTTTATGCCACTTACCCTCTCTCTTTGTGTTTTACTTTTATGCATTGATGTCCATGTCATATGTTTACTGTGAATTTTTAATCTTGATTGTGTGTTATATAAATGAATCTCCTTTTTATTGTGACAATTGATGAATAAAATCATGTTTTTTTAGCCAGCTGTAGTCATACCTTCATTAATCCTTACCATTACGGTTTTTCACTCTTAAAAATTACCTAGGTTGTTATTTCTCAATTGTCTTGTGGAAGGGAACCCCTCTCAGGAAATTCTCCGCCGAACACCACCACTTCTGTGACTGAAGAGCATGCAGAGACAGTCGTATCTTGTCGTCCCAAGATCCTTTCCTCTGATCCCACTGGTCTTCCAAGCACTCCTGCAGCGGTCTCATGTGCAGTCGTGCGTGTGGCGTCAGGAAGATACAAGAGGCCATCGATCCCAGTAGAGAAGACACTGTCCTCACTGTTGTAGATGGAGTTGTCATAAGAGCCTGAGCCTTCCAAAGGAGAGATAATCGTCGCTCTTCTGAAGGAGACACGCTTGCTGGCAGCGTATTGATGGAGGCCCCCAAGTACTGTATGCATTGGACCGGAGTCGGGACAGACTTGGCCATGTTGATGTGCAACCCCAGCCTGTTCAAGAGAACGCACGTCTTCTGGAAGTGTGCTCGCGCTTCCGAGAAGGAGGATGCCTTGCTCAACCAATCGTCCAGGTACAGGTAGACAAAAACCTTGTTCTTCCATAGGTGTGCTGCTACCACCGCCATGCACTTCGAGAATGTTCTCGGCGCAGACTTTAGTCCGAATGGGAGTACTGTGTATTGATAATGATTGGCGCCGGCTTGGAACCGCAGGAACTTCCTGTGTTTGTGTGCAATGGGCACATGGAAGTAAGCATCCTGTAGGTCTATAGCACATATCCAGTCTCCCTGTTGCAACTGAGGATAAATCTGATGCAACGACAGCATGCAAAACTTTTCCCTGCGAATCCATTTGTTTGCCTGTCGCAAGTCCAGAATGGGCCTGAACTCGTTCTTGCCCTTCTTGCGAACCAGGAAGAACCGGGAGTACAGACCTCTTCCTCTCTGGGACAGAGGTACGTCTTCTATCGCCCTCTTCCTTAACAGGATATCGGCCTCCGCCTGGAGCTCGTGCAGCTGAAACTGCGAGCTGACCGGAGGAATCGCGGGAGGCGGGCTTGTGAACCGAAGACTGTATCCATTGCAAACAATATTCAGCACCCACTTGTCCTGAGTAATTTTTCTCCACTCTGCCAGAAAAAATTGAATGCTTCCCCCTACCGGAGTGGGTAACAGATCCGGGGGAAGTAGGTTCCTAGGGCCTAGACCCAGCCTGGCCCTTGGGCGCCGGAGCCGACTGCTGGCCTCCTCTGCCCTTCTGGCGCTTCTGGAATGGCTTACGGAACTGTTGTTGTTGTTGCGACTGTCCCGAAGCTTGGCCACGTCCTCTGCCTTGCCCACCGAACCGCCGTTGGAATGGGCGGTACGATTTCTTCGTGTCTTTAGGCTTCTCCAGGCCCACAGCCGTGAGCGTTTCGGCCTCCGCCTTCATGCGGGCCATCTCGTCATCCCCATGCTTCCCGAAGGAGCCTCGCCAGAGAATGGCAGGTTGGCTACCCTCTGCTGTGCGTCCGGTTTCAGGGACGTAAGGTGGAGCCAGGCGTGACGTCGTTGGTTAACTCCATGGCAAAACCCATGAGCTGCCAACAGGGAAGAGTCTGCTGCAGCGCTGATAATCTGGTTCGCCACCAGCATCCCTTCATTCAGCACTTCTTGGAAGTCCTTGCGCTTCTCGCGAGGTAAGTGCTCCGCAAACTGCTGGAGGGAGTCCCAGAGGGCGCGGTCGTAGCATCCCAACAGCGCCGTGGCACTCGCAGCCTTCATAGAGGTCGCCGACGTTCCACATACTTTCCTCCCTGCTGAATCCATCCATCTAGACTCCTTATCCGGATGACGAGGTGGTGGCATGTTGTTTGCGGGCTGCCGTCACAATCACAGAATCCGGAGGGGGTTCCGCCCTCAGAAAGCCCGGGTCCGAATCGGGAGCCCGGTACTTTTTCAGCAATCTCGATGGAGCCGCCTTCGTCACCGCATGGGTGAGTAAAAGGGCCATAGCCGGTTCCTCCAGACCCGGCACCAGAGGCAGCAGTGGACGAGACAGGTGTTTCTGATGCAATGTCTTGAAAATTACTGAAGTCTTAGGTGTAGGCACCGTCAAGAATATGCCCAACTTCGCAGCGCCCCTTAAAAGGACATCATGGAATGCCACCAGGTCATCAATCGGAGACACCCTCGTGTCCGGTGACCCCGACAAGGTCGGAGAATAGTCCCTGGTCCCTGAGGACCTCGTGTGAGAGCGAGAGCCGTGCCTCCTATGGCGGCGTCTCGACCGCGTGGACGATCTGTGTCGCGATCTCTCCCTCCTCCTAGAGCGAGAACGAGACCTGCCAGCCCGTGGCCGCTCCACCGGTTTCCGTGGTGGGGTCTTCCTTGGCTCCTCTCGGGGTTTAGGTTTCGGTGTGCCCTTAGGAGGTGTAGGCACAGGAGGTAACGACGTGGACCTCGGCAGAGGGACCGGAGATACCACCAACCGAGGGGCCGGCCCACGCGGTGGAATCGGTGGCGGTGGGCCGCCTGGCGGAAGCAGAGGGTTGGCGGGAGGGTCCTCCTTAGGTACAGGCGGAGGTGGCGACCTAGGCCGAGATGGTGTGTACACCACCGAGTACACCGAGCCCGGTGACCCCTTAGGCGAAGGGGGCTGAGATCCAGCCCCTTCAGCAGGTGATTGCTTCCTCTTGCGTCCTCCACTAGAAGCAGTCTGACTTCTGGGGCCAGAATCCCACTTGCGCCGTTTAGGAGAGGCAGAACGACTCCTAGACGCCGATCTCTTCCTTCTCGACGCTGAGCGTCGCTTTTCCGGCGTCGAACGTCACCTCCGCGACTCCGGCGTCGAACGCCGCCTCCGCGACGTCGATCTCTTCTTCCACGACGTCGAACGCCGCCCCCGCGGCGTCGACCTCTTCCTCCGTGGCGCCGTACGCCGCCTCCGCGACGCCGAACGTTCCGTTCTCGACGGCGAACGGCGATTCCTCCTTCTTGAGGCCCTCGACGTCGAGGAGCACCTCGACGTCGACCGGTGCTACGACGGCGATCGACGGTGTCGCCTCGACGGCGAGCGCCGATGCTTGTTACTTTGTCTCCGACGTCGATAGTAAGACTCCGACGTCGCCGATGACGATGACGTCGACGGTGGCTTCGATGGCAGCCTCTCCAGGGCCTTCGACGTCGAGTCGCCATGCCGTCTCGACCCGGAGCCCCGGAGAGATGGGGAACACACCGCCGTCATCCCTCTCGATGGAGACCGGGACCGTTTGCTGGTCTTCCTGCCTCTGGGGAGCCCCCCAGAGGCCTCAGCAGAGGCAGTGGGAACCTTCCCAGCCTGCCCAGACCCACCTGCAGCCTGCAGACATCTCTCCTCAAGGCCTGAAAGCCTAATCTTCAGCCTGTCCCTCAGAGTCCGAGCTGTAAACTGCTGGCAGATGACACAGTCTTCAGGGACATGATCTTCAGGGAGACAGACGATGCAGACGTCGTGTGGATCACTCTTGGCCTTCTTCCTTCCACATGCTGGGCACTTGTCAAAAGGACCAGGCATTTAAGAGCCCTAAAACGCCTGAACCAACACACAGAAGAGAAGAAAAGCACCAAGAAAGCTAAACTCAAACACTTTTAAAAACAAAAGTGAAAAAAATCCAATAAACACTTGAAACAAGGGAGAGCTCAATGCCAGGGTCCTGTTAGCAGGAGCCGGAAAAAAGAACTGAAAGTAAGAGGGACCTGCTATGCATTCTGGGATACTGGGAGAAAGTTCTGGAAAGTTCTCTTAAAGGCACAGTATCCTATTTAAGCCACATAATGGCAGCCTATGGGGCTTGTCTGTCCATGCCTTCCTCTCTATCATTCCAGAGTCTTTTACTGGTGGAGGCAAGTTTCTCTATGGTAGAAACTGGGCAGGCTGTGTTGTGTGTGGTGTTATTTGGTGGAATTTCTAGTTGAAGTACTGGACAGTGTAGCCTGTGGATATAGGCTGCATTATTTGTCTTTAAATTCTCTCTTAAGTGTCTTTGCAGTTTCTGCATGATTTGACAACATAAGAGATTATTTTTGATTGCCGGGGTCCACGCACATGGGCGGGACTATTCACTAGATTATGACTATACATAGAGATCTCCTACTACAGAACAAAGGATTTTCAGTATAAAGGTAGGAGCCCTGCTCCTAAGAAATTAGATCCTGTTTACGCCAAGAAGAAACTCTGCCCGAAGAGAAGGACCTGGGAAATCTGCATAGAGGACTACTGACTTTAGCCTGAGAGACTGGCTTGTAGTGGGTGCCTTGCAGCAAGAAGGAAAGAGGCCAAAGACTGAGAAAGACTTTATTTCCACTTGTGCATTTTTTTGAACAATCTCCAAGGGCTTGCGTGTGAGCCTGCCCCCTGAACTGCGCCCCAGGAACATTGGGCGCTACCCTCCCTGAAGGAGAAGCTGGTGTTGCCTGCCCCTACAGAGCTGCCCACGGAAAGTTGAGTGTGCTGTGCCCCGTCATCGCACACCCTGAAGAGCCTGTGCAACACACAGTCCTGCCAAGCACCGTGACTTCTGCCCGCTGAGCCGCAGCTCACAAAGTAAAGGTCAGCCCCGCCTGACCCGAGCACCGCGACCCTGTGGCCTCCGAGCCGTAGCTCGCATCATAAAGGCTGACGCCTGCCTGTGTTCGCTCTCCATGTGGCGTCCTGCTGTTCGTGCCCCGCTGCTGTGATTGTTGCAGATATGGTGGTCCTAGAGATAGACACAGCGTGTATATTGCTTCACTGAATATCCAACTTATCATCTTTCGCCGACAGAGCGAGGGTGAGTCTGATTAGCTTCAATGTAATGTCCAAGTTTTGTCCCTGTTAAGTCTATGTCTTGTATGTGTAAATCACATTGGAAGAAACACAGCACTAATGGCAATATGTTTCTTGTTTTCCTCCAGTACTCGAGAGCACGTTTGATCGGATCTCTTTTAACGAATTGACCAGTTGGCAAATAGGCGCACCACTAACAGGGTGAGTGCTTTTGGAGTACCTACCGTAAACCTTCATGCTGTTGGTTTTTAAAAAACTTAGCCCATACATTTGTGTTACAGGTGTCCGCCTACATTTCTGGGGTTACATGAATGCAATGTAACTATGCTCCTTCCCTTCACCGTCCCGTCCTGATGAAGACCCGCCTATGAGGATACAAATTGCCCTTTTTTATCCTTGGGTCGAAACGTCGACATCTTTCCATACAGTGAGCCTGCAACTCCTATGCCCCTGCCCACTCACCCCTTCTGAAGACCGAAAACCATCTGAGCGAAGTGATCGCTGTAAAGACAATTACAACTCCTTTACAGACTAACTTTTGAGGGCAGGCTCTGTCTAGAATCAAAGCCAACAGATTCTTCAATGACCATACTATTCAATATCCCCTGACCGCTTGGTCCTTTCTTTCCTTTGCACGAGCACAAGAATTTCTCACTCTATGCACTTTATTCTCTCTCGGTAACCCCTTCTGTTCCGAATTGTAGATACTGTATATTTGTGTACTGCCCTATGAGGAGATTTTTATTATGAATAAATAGTAGAGTTTTCTCCTCTACTTTTAAAAGGTTAAAACACACCTGTTTTTGTGTTTGTATTGGACACCTGTGTATTTTTGGGCTATTATGTTTCTTGTTTTTTCACTTTAGGAATTAATTTCTCATATGAAAAATAATTGAGCGGAGTAATTTTGGATTAATTGTGTGTGTAATTCTATCTCTAGGACCACCATATCTGCAACACTTGATACCCAGGTCCTAGGACTCTTCTCGGGTTACCCCATATATAATAACGACCGCTGCTGTGATTGAGCAGCTGCGGCGCATAGTGCGGTTGTTGGCCGTCCCGTACTTGGGATCGCACCGCACCCTGTTTCACGGTCCGCCGCTTCCCCCCCCTTCAGGATTGAAGTGTACGATCCCACTACAAGCCTGCCCTACAACGCAACGCTGCCCTGCATGCACTGTGACTGCTTAGACCTCGAGCCGTAGCTCGCACCGCATCAGGAAGACCCTGTGACGTAGGATGTCCGGCACGGTATCGTCCACATCAAACCCTTCAAGCTCAAAGGTACTGTGCCTGTGCCGCACTGTACGCTGCGCTCCGGACTGAGACGTCCACGTAGCGCACATCATGGTGAAAGCCTTTGTTTGTCAAAACGTGGTACGCGTCGCACAGGAGTGCTATTACTCGTACCCTTCCTGTTGTATTGGCTGCACCGTACTCCGCGTACTGCAAGGTGCGTGAGGTTCAGCACGGTCTCGTTGTTCGCACTGAACAAAGCGCACAGGAGCCCCACGAAGCGCACAACCTGTTTTTAAAGATAACGAAAGAACTGAATGAATGAATGAATGAATGAATAAAGTGTTTAATAAAGCGCACGGTGGCCGAACGGCTTCCTGGCGCTGGGGACCTAATCAGAGCTCAGCAGAGGGAACCCAAGGAGGATTAGGAAGGGAATGCCTGAGAGAAAAGAAAAGTTTTAAGAGCTTTGCGGAAGTGAGTGTAGATGGGAAAGGAATGGATAGAGAGAGGAAGACTGTTCCAGAACTGGGGGGCCAGGACTGAGAACCGAGTGCCCCCCGTTCTGGATTTACGGAAGCGGGGGATATGAAGAAGAGAAAGAGAAGAAGAGCGGAGAGTGCGGACCGGGGCATGAGAAGAAACAAGAGAAGTGATGAACAGGGGCGCAGAGCGGAAATGAGCCCGAAAAGCTAAACAGGCCAATTTGAAAAAGGATCTAAAGTGAACTGAAAGCCAATGAAGTGATTTGAGAACCGGGGTGATGTGAGAAGATTTGGGGAGGGAAAGGATAAGACGAGCAGCTTGATTTTGAATGGCCTGTAGGCGGCGGGATTCATAAGCCGGTATGCCCACGTACTGGCCATTCCCATAATCAAGGCGGGAGATGACAAGTGCCATGACTGTGGGTTTAAGTGCATCGGTAGAAAAAAAGCTTGAAATTTTCCGGATTAAACGAAGAGAGAGAAAGCAAGAGGACACGACAGAGCTGATCTGACTGTGCATGGATAAGTCATGACTGACTTTAATACCAAGAGTGCGAACAGAAGAAGCGGGCACCGGAGGGGGGGGCCAAAAGAAAGGGGCCAATGTGCAGGGGACCAAGGGTTGGAGGGGCCACCAGTGAGAACAAGTTCCGTCTTGTCTGGATTGAGCTTCAGATGGTTAGCGCTCATCCAGTCAGAGATGAAGACTAAAATGGAGCAGAACTTGGGAAGAGAATCAGGGGAAGAGGAAAGATCAAAGACGAGCTGGAGGTCATCTGCGTAGTTGTACACCGAGACCCCCAGCTCAAGGAGAGAGGTGATGAGGGGATGAATGTAAAGATTGAAAAGGAGGGGGGAGAGAGAAGAACCTTGGGGAACGCCGCAAGTGACAGGGCGGGGGGGAGCAGAAAAACCGGGGAGATGGACTGCCTGGGACCTGTCCCGCAGAAAGGACGCCAGCCAGGAGAAGGCCGCGCCCCGAATGCCCGCTGCGCTGACACGGTCGAGAAGGATGGAATGGTCAACCGTGTCAAACGCAGCGGACAGATCGAGAAGGACCAGGGCTTGGGGGAGGTTAGAATCGGCCTTCCCCTTGAGCTCGTCCAAGACTGCGAGGACCACCTTCTTCGTGGAATGGCCCGCGCGGAATCCCGCCTGGGGGGATGCAAGGAGGCCGTTCTCCTCTATATAAGTGGAGAGGCAGGAAGTGACATGAGCTTCAAGGATCTTGCCGAGGTAGGGAAGAAGAGAAATGGGGCGGAAATTGGAAGGAAGAGAGGGATCTAAGCCAGTTTTTTTTAGAATAGGAAGGACTATAGCGGATTTGAAGGAAGAGGGGACAGATCCAAGAGCCAAAGAAGAATTAAGAAGAGCAAGAGGGGGGGCAGGACAGTTGGTGAAAAGAGTTTTGAGAATGCGTGCTGGCACGCCATCCGCAGGAGAACCGGACTTGGTTTTGACCAAAAGTTTTAAAAATAAATCGGTGGAGATGGGAGGGAAAAGGGCGAAAGAGGAAGAGGGACAGATAGGGGAGCAGGTGGGACGGGGTTGAGGCACTGTAGGAATGTTGGCTTTAATCTTCACGATCTTGTCGATAAAAAAGTTGTTAAGTGAAGAACAGAGGGACTGTGAGGGAACTAAACTAGGAGTGGAGCGATCAGAGGTGGCGAGATTGTGGACCAGCGAGAAGATTTCACGGGGTTTGTTAGCAGCGAGAGCTACTCTCTCGGTGAAGTATGCGGTTTTAGCCGCTAGGATCGCTTTTTTATATTCAGTAAGGAGTGATTTGTATTTGACGCGCAAAGAGGGGCAATAGGTCCGTCTCCAGTGGCGTTCCGACCGCCTAAGGTCGAGTTTAAGTGTTTTAAGTTATGGGGAGAACCATTTGTGCGCGTCATATCGACGTACCGCCTTGATCTTTCTAAGCGGGGCGACTAGATCGCACGAAGAGGAGAGCCATGTGCCGATAGCATTAACCTGGGATTCAAGAGGAAGATTAGTGAGGTTGGGGGCAGAGGAGGCCAAAGTGAGCGAGAGGGAGTCATGGTCGGTCCGATTCCAATTGCGAGCTAAGATGTTTTTCGGACGGGGAGACTTATCGACCGCTCCCAGATGGATAGAGAAGGAGATGTTAAAATGATCCGACCTCACGCATGGGGATATGAGGGGGGGTGAAACAATGGGACGTGAGGACCAAATTTGGTCCAAGATATGACCCTGGGTGTGAGTAGGGACTGAGACGTGAGAAGTAAGGTTTAGACATTGAAGAGTGCCCGAAAAATCTTTGGAGGGGAGGTCTTCCATGGGGTCGCCCGGCCAATAATTAAAGTCGCCGAGCAAAAGGACAGAGGAATTGTTGACCACAAGAGTGGCCATAAGGTCCTGAAGGGAGGCAACAAAGTAAGGCATGGATTGAGGGGGGCGGTACACAAGGACAACAGTGAGGGGGGCAGAAAGATTAAGAGAGCGAGCCACAAGGTAGTCCACGTTGGATATGGGGGGGTAGTTGAGGAGTTGAAATTTGAAGGTCGACCGAATGATCATCGCCACCCCTCCCCCCACCTTACCATCAGTGCGATCGGCCCGGAGGGCGTAATGGGTGTCAGGGAGAATGGCTAAGAGGTCGGGAAGGGAATCAGCAGTGAACCAGGTTTCAGTCAGAAAAAGGAGGTCAGGGGAATCAGTGGTTAAGAGGTTGAAGAGAGCTGTTTGATGTTTGACAGCTGAGCGGGTGTTGAGCAGTAAGGCAGAAGCTGCAGTGGGGACAGGGACGAAGGGGGAACAGGGTGGGCGAAGGGAGTCAGCAGCGGGAGGAGTGGGACCAGAAGAAACCGGGGTCGGGTGAAAAGGGGGAGAAACTGAACATTGTGTCTAAGGATTGTGGCATCATTTTAAAAGTTACTGGAACCATTCTAAGTCCTTTAAGCCTGTATCTAAAGCCTGCTTGAACGTTTTAATATAAAGAGTATATTTTTACATAAGAACAGCCTTGTGTCTCTGTGTGATGAGTTGATAAATTACTGTGTGTGTTGCTACAAATGCTTAACGCCAAACGCTCTGGGGATTAGCCTGCGCCTCCTGGCCACTCCAAAACCACATTTGCCTTCCCTGTGCCTGCCGGCCACTCCCAGTCCACATCTGACTTCCCTGTGCCTACTTGCCACTCCCAGTCCACTTCTGCCTTCCTTGTGCCTCCTGGCCTCTCCCAGTCCACATCTGCCTTCCTTGTGCCTCCTAGCCACTCCCAGTCCACATCTGCCTCCCCTGTGCCGCCCGGCCACTCCCAGTCCACAACTGCCTTCCCTGTGCCGCCCGGCCACTCCCAGGCTTTTTATACTTTTACTAGATTTCCTGCTAATAATAGCAATAATGATAAGATGGCGTCTTCTTCATCTCGATGTATGCTGCAATGTCCTTCTCAGACGTCGTTCAGTAAACCAGGGAGGCCCCCCAGGCCTCTGTAGAACCTATAGGCCTCGATTAGGAGCACATGGTAAATTGCAAAACTCTAGCAAATCCTTAATTGCACAAATGTTGCTATTGAGACTTGGTCGGATTTTTCGAAGCCGGGTCTTGGAGCTTAGTGGACAAATGTACACTGCAGGGGCCTGTGTTTGACCTCGTAGTCACAGGTTCCATCCCCGGCCAGTCGGAGAAGTATGGCTCAATGATTAGAGCGGCAGACCCTGATGCAGAGGTCTAGCCCGGGTCCAGGGTTCAATTCCCACCTCGGTGGGTCTTGGGCTCAAAAATTCCACGGACCTGATAATTCTAGCCTCGGTGCCTATTCCAATCATGGAGTCCCACTCTGCAACTCTGGGCAATAGCTTGCTTAATCTCCACAACGGCCCCCACAACGCTAAGGATGCCTGGCCTCCACCTTGGGGGTGCCCAGGAGTGGACGCCTCACAGGGAAAGCGATATTCGTACAAGCGCCTTGAGACCCTTGCAGGTGAGTAGTGCGCTATACAAGTATCAATTTACATTTACATTTCATCCTTCTGTTGTCGATAAAATGAGTACCATTGAGTTGGGTAGTAATAAACACCTGTTAGCGCCAAGATACCCTACTGGGTTAAGGTAGCTTTAATACACATATTATCTTCACAAATACACGTTACCCTTTCGAGATATATAAGGTGGTCAAATCTGATGATGTTTACAAATGGAAAAAAAAATATCAGGACATTCGGATTTTAGTGCAGTAAGCAACACATTGCACATTATTCCCGATTTCCATGGGGAAGCTCGTCATTGAAGTAATTTCTCACATCCGATGAATAACGCTTTCCAGGGTATCTTAATTTATTAATTGACACAGATAATAGCCAAATACTAAGCCAACATTAGTCAAGGCCTTAACACCGCGCTTTTCCACAATCAGGACATGATTTAGCTTTGGGCGCTACATCAGATAGTAAACCCCATTTGCACATTTACATAAGTGCACGGGGTTTGCGCCGGGTTTTACCGCACAAACGAGCATTTTCCCCGTGAATGGCGATAACAGGCCCAACTATTGCTCCGCGTCATTGCGCTCGTTTTGCGCTAACTTTTACTGATACCTTGCAGCCGGTCGCACCTAAATTAGAGCACGAGCGAGCGCAATGCAAACTCAACTTAAAATTGCAGCAAATCGTGAACATGGGTGGCGGAAGCCGCGCGCCGACTTCGCACTTTGCACCGAGCCTGCACGCGCGCTGCCGGCCGCTTATTGACATTAATCTGTTAAAAGGAGAGCGCTCCGGGCTCTCGCATTAAATATATGTTGACCTCCTGCCAAGACAATCAATCAGACCCCTTGTGTTTGCGGTAAAAATATCTTAGGAAGTTCTATTTTAATACGGCATATAAATATTACACGGGGTGAGTCTCGCTGCGCCCTGACCGCCGGTGACAGGAGCTCGGCGAGGAATCGCCCCTCATTGGGGGGGCAGCAGGCCTTTTAATTTTTTTGGGGCCTGCCATTGTCCCAGCAAGCAAGCTTTGCCTCCATTGTCCAGTGTTTGTCCAGACCACGTTCAGTGGGCTGTGGGAACGGATTAGCGCTTAATGTTTTTTTTCTTCCCTTCTTGCATAAACTTCACTTCAAAGGCATTCCTGAGATGACAAAGCACTGTATACTGTGTCACACGGCCCTGACCAGACTGCACGGACAGAACTTTAAAAACACATGCACACATTGTTCCGCCATTGGTATATTTTACAAAATAATTGTGCGGATACACCGAATTTTTGGGGATCTGGTTCACCTTGCACGAGAAAACATGTCCATGGCGAAATGAACAATTGGCACTTTCTTTAGCAGAGGAGCCGAGAGGAGAAGAATTGTGGCGAATTCCTGGTCGTGAAATGTGGATAAAAGGTCCCATAGAGAGAGACAGAAGTGTGCAATTTCTGAAAAGGAATGTTTCCTTCTCATTTTCCCATGCTGCAGCCTCTATTGTGGTGGCAACCTGCAGGATTTTCGTTTTGTGCCACACTCTTCACTCACCCTGTCTGGAGGCTGACCCATGCTTCCAGGACTGACAATGAACTGCAGATGTATTGACTGCAGTGAGCTATGAAATACATGTATTGTTTATTTGAACGCTCCAAACCTCTGCATGCTGTTAACAGAAGAATGGCCAAGATTTAATGTCATTGGGCCCGATTCACAGAACTAACTTAAGACACAATCCTACATTTACTTCCATTTTGGTATTCACAGAAGGCACTTACTCATTTCGGTAAGGACTCCTAAATGCCTTCTGTCAATTCCGAAAGCATTAAAGTTAGGAATTTTCTCAGTTTAGGAGTAGTAAAGGTAGGACTCCTAACTTCAGGACTCCTAAACTGAGAAAAACCCTGACTTTAAGACTTTTGGTATTCACAAAAGGCATTTAGGAGTCCTAAAGTTAGGAGTCCTAACTTTAGTACCCCTAAACTGAGAAAAATCCAAACTTTAAGAGACTTTTCAAATTCACAGAAGGCATTTAGGAGTCCTAAAGTTAGGACTCCTAACCTATGTGAATACCCAAATGAGTCAGTGCCTTCGGTGAATACCAAAATGAGTAAGTGCCTTCTGTGAATACCAAAATGGTAGTAAGTTTAGGATTTTGTCTTAGGTTAGTTCTGTGAATCGAGCCCATACTCTTTGGCTAACTTAGTGAAATAAATTACATTTTCAGGGGCATTATGAGCACAGGACAACTGGGATTAGTAAACTTTAGGAAGAAACATTTACATTTCGAACGTGTAGGAGACAAAATTGACAATTTGTTACCTACATTTGCAGAACTGATATTCGAAATGTTAGACATCAGCCACATTTTAAATGGGTGACATGACAAATGCCTCTATCTTTTTGAGTTGGTGTATTTAAAAGGTGAGATGTACAAACTCTGAATAATCTCTGCTCGGCCCAGCGCCATTCAACACATTAATTCAGCAGAATATTTCAGCAGTACCAGATGTAGAAAACAAGAGCTAAGTAAATTAACCATACATCTTAATCATTTGGGGAACCTATGTCGAGGCCATATGGTTGGTGTCTTGTACGGTTCGTTCAATAACCACACTTCACTTTGTTGTATTAGCCTATGATGGAGCGAAAAGGCTATTTTTTAGGACAGGGTTGCCAACAATCTATTCAACTTTATTAACATCAACAATATTTCAACTTTGTGCATCTTGACATATACCCAAACATTTTATTCTCCCTGCACTATTCACACTCGCCCGCTTTCAATTGCCCGCTTTCAATTTCCCAGATGGTCCATATCAGTTCCTACATTCCTCTCCCTTCTACTCACTGACCTCGTTCCAGTTACCCAGTCATTCCTTGACTTGCCCTTCAAGACATCCTCCCTTGCAGACCCTTCCTTCTCTTGGCCGTTGCATTCCGTGCACCTACTTCTGTAACCTGTGCTCCTCTCTCCCCCACTCGATTTTCCCACATGTGACTCACTACTCCTCAAACTAGCGCCAACCAGGATAACCCCGGAGTGCGGTTTCCTGCCTCACCACACACGTGCACCATTCGCCTCTCAACAATACGATCTGCGGCACCAAATGGACTCGTTCCAAGCGCGCTCACCACATCCCGCATTTCCATCATGTAGTAAACATTTCTCAGCTTACCGGCTCTTCTTCCTTGAGCCCACTATGCTTTATCACCTTAATGTGGTGGGCCTGACAAAAAACCCACATTGCCCTGTTCAGTTTCCTCCAGGCCTATTCAATTGCCGCATGTTTTAACACACCCTTCCAAATCCTATGTGGAACTAGCTCATTCCAAACTAAACATATTCCTGAGAAATACCTCTCAATTGCTTGCAGATCCCTCTGCATGTGCTGAGGTAGGGACAGTCCTGACACCCGGACAAAGTAATTTTCCTCAAGATGAATCAGAAGCGTATGCGCCTCTCTGCAGAACCAACGTAGTCAGCCAAGGTAACAAGGCACCTCAACACATTCCCCCGTTACCCCACCATAGCACCTAATGGTGGCTGCTCTTTAAGCTCAGGTTCTGTCCAAAAACGTGTTGGTCTACATACTTCGCTGCCCAGTGCACAAAATAATTTCCCACAATCCAAGTAACCGTCTTGGCCTATGGAATGCTCATGCAGCCCGTAGCAGAAAAAAGAAATAATTAGCTTTGGAAACTCATCTCCATGTCCCCCTCTCCCTTGTGCACATAGTCCTCCCACTTTTACATGTATTGCTCACAGCATCGCACCTTCCACCTGCTAATCTGTTGAATCCTTCCCAATGACCACCCCAAGCAAGCAGCCACTGTTGCTGCCTCAATCCAGAAGGTATGCGCACCAAAATTGGGTGGGTCTCTACCCAGCCGGCACAAAGGCAATGTGCAACACTGGCAACCACTGACAGGCTGTAACACTACTGCCTTCCAGGTGGCAAAAAACTTATGGTAAACACCTGTTAGGCCACAACTGGAACCCACGCCTTTTGAGGACTGGGCACAATGCACTCCTGCCGCCCTTACGCAACCAGACCCACTTCCCCCAGCACATTTGATCAGTTTTAGACTGCCATAACCAAATGCCCAGTTGCCCTTGTACCAAACGCACCCACTCATACAACACCCCACCATGTACAACCGTACCCAAAATCTTCGAGACCTGGAAAGCCCCCAAAAACATCCAAATCATACTCAGGCGCATCATCGCCACCTCAAACGCATCATAGCAACAAACATGCAACACACTCAACATGTCCCCCAACAGCTTAAACGTAATAGCTTCCCGCAAAGCCACCCTCCCCAGACCCATCACGTGTCCCAACCCTTTCAGAACCTGGCCCAAAATCTCATCCTTAGCAGAGTCAAACTGTAAATACAGCTTCCCATAGAAAGAGGTTCCAGCCAGCTTGCCCACAATAGTAATGGGTGACAAACGTTTGCCAATACAGAACAACACAAAACTCAACACTCCATGTAAATGTAAATGTAAAATATAAATAGATACTTGTATAGCGCACTACTCACCCACAAGGCGCTTAGCGACCCCCGGGTGATAATGCGCTATATAAATTGAAATAAATAAAAAATAAGGGTCTCAAGGCGCTTGTATGAATACCGCTGTGGAACCCATCCTGGCTTTCCCTGTGAGGCGTCCACTCCTGGGCACCACAAAGGTGGAGGCCAGGCATCCTTAGCGTTGTGGGGGCCGTTGTGGAGATTAAGCAAGCTATTGCCCAGAGTTGCAGAGTGGGACTCTATGATTGGAATAGGCACCGAGGCGAGAATTATCTGGTCCATGGAATTTTGAGCCCAAGACCCGCCGAGGCGGGGAATTGAACCCTGGTCCGGGGCTAGACCTCTGCATCAGGGTCTGCCCTAATCATTGAGCCACACTTCTCCGATGCCCTTGCTCAATGCCCTGAAGCTCCTGTTGCACTCCCCAAATATGCTCTATGCCAGCCTGTAATTTGTCGAGAGCCAACAAGCTCTTGACAAATCCCAACACTCACTCACCCCAGGCCCAGCTATCTGTGGGCAACTATGTCTTGAACTCTTCCTCTCCTTGTGCGAGTGGCGGAAACATTGCCACTTGAAACTCGGCAATAAATCAGCGATATCATTGCAGGCTCTCAGCACATGTTTCTACCTGAAAACTACATTTAGACCCAAGCATACCATCCTTAACCTCTGCAACAGCCTCAGCATTATCAAGTTTCATGCACGCTACCTGTTCACAAAATCCACCACAGTCATATTGTCTACATGAAAAAGAACCGTTCTGTTCTTAACTCATTGCCCCACACAGCCAGCGCGACCAACAGTTGAAACAATTCAAATAAAGCAATGCTCTGCCCTTGGGCCTTCCAATGTCGTGGCCATATTTCCGCACTCCATCTCCCATCTTAGTACAGGCCAAAACTCAGTGCTCCAGCCACATCCGAGAAGATGTGAGCCTGCCATCTAGTGTTCTCTTCCTAAAAATCCAAAGACACCCCATTGAATTCGTTCAGGAACATCTGCCAAACACACAGGTCCGCACGCACTGCCAACAAAATCTGTACTATGTGGTGTGGAAGAACCGCCCCAACATGGCCATGCTGAGACGTCTATAAAAAATCCTTCCCACACTCACCACTCAGCATGCAAAGTTAAAAAAAACTAGCAACTTTTGCACCACTCTGAATTCAATCTATCTCTACCCAATCACATGTTAGAAGTCCCTGAATGTCCACCACCTTGTCCCTTGGTAAACAGGCCACCCATCGCACAGAGTCCAACTCAATTCCCAGGAAGGTCAAAACCACACTGGATCCTTCTGTCTTCTCAGGAGTCAAGGGCACACCAAAATCCTGTTCTAAAGACTCAGAAAATCATAGCGCCGAGCCCACAGTTCCCTGTGGTTATGCCCCGATAAACATAAAATCATCCAGGTAGTGAGATACTGCCCGATGGCCAAGGCTCTTGATAAAAACCCACTGCAAGAAGGTGCTGAAAAGTTAAAAAAGTGCACAAGAAATGGCACAGCCCATTGGCATCACCTTGTACACAGATGGCTCTCCCAAATTGCATACCTAGGAGAGAGAAGCCAGTAAGATGAATAGGCAGCAAGTGAAAGAAGAACTTGACATTGCTGGACCAAGCGAATTTCATCATCCACATAGGCAAAGCACTCTGGTATCTTCCTCAACAATTAAATCATTGACAGATCCGTCCTCTGGCCAGGACAAATGATGAATCATCCTATGCTCCACTGGGGATAGTGCCTATTTTTGGGGCACTATCCCCAGTGGAGAAACAATTAAGTCTGGCAGTGACCACTCAAAAAATTGACCTGCCACTTTGCCTTCCGCCACTTCCTTGTCTAGCTTTGCAGCTACCACCTGTGGTAGTTCTTTGACTGACCTCAAATTTTCTGCCCACCGACATGCCCTAGGACCTTGATGCTCAACCCAGAAACCTTCAGTAAATCTCCATTCCAACTGCAGAGCCGGCTCCCTGTCAGAGTACACAGAGGGCCAAGGTTACAGGTCCTCCACCTTACTTTGAGGTAGGGGCCCTTAGGTCAAGATTGACCCTGGCCTCGAGTGGCCTTTCATTGTTCCGAGGGTGTGTTCAGTATAATACCCTGTGGGATGGGTTGGCGGCCCCTACACTTGTCGTCTTCATGCCAAAATTGCAGGGATGCTGCGAGGAGTAGCCCTTTTTGAAGTTCCAGCAGTCTGGCAGTGGACACTCCAAAAATGGACCTGCCACTTTGCCCTCCGCCACTACCTTGTCAAGATTTGCAGCTACCATCCGGGGAAGTTCTTTGGCTGACCTCAAATTGTCCGCCCAGCGGCACGCCCTAGGATCTTCATAGCCCACCCGGAAACCTACAGTAAATCTCCATTCCAACCGCAGAGCTGCCTCCTTGTCAGAGTATACAGAGAGCCAAGGTTACAAGGCCTCCACCTTAATTTGGGGTTGGGGCCCTTAGGTCAAGATTGACCCTGGTCTCTAGTGGCCTTTCATCGTTCCAAGGGGGTGTTGAGCATAATTCCCGGTGGGATGAGATGGCGGCCCCCACACTTGGAGCCTTCATGTCTAAAGTTGCAGGGATGCCGTAAGGAGAAGCTCTTTTTGTAGTTCCAGCACGCTCCAGTGGTGGGTTCTGCAGGCTTTGATACATAACCCGATTCCCGTGTAGTTGATAGAACCAGTGGGTCACTTACAACTGTAAGTGACCCACTGGCTGTATGCGTGGAAGCATAGGATTGAGAGGATGGCATTCACTGCATCGATAGTTCTGAATCTACCTCTCCCCATGGCTAATCAGGGATAACGCTGTCTCTTGCCCAAAACTCATCATTGTAACTCAGCCATGATTTACCCCCAATGTGCATCTGCGCCTTGCGAATAATGTCTATGTTCTTCAAAAGAGGATTCGCCCAATCCAAATGCCGCTCACAATAAATGCTAACGTAAATCAGAAAGGCAGACGTTCAATTCTCCATATTTATCGGGCCCCTCGGCCTCCGAGTCAGTTTCCACTCCTCCTCTTTGGAACCCTTGTTCGCCTCTATTTCCCTGTGAAAGAACTTCAAAACATTGACATATTTGTGTTTCCATATCCTATTCTAAGTTTTTTCCGACAAACGGGACCCCAGTGGTATCGCCAGCCCATGTAGGGACATTTTTTATTGATGTTTACCATGTTTGGCTCTCTCTTTGCTGCCCTCTTTCCCATTGTCAATTTTCTCGCTATCTGCACCCCCATACATGCCCTTTGTTTACTGTTGCCCACCCAGGCTGACGCCACATGGGCCATCACTGTGTCCGTCAGCATGGCCGTTGAATCATCTACCACTCCCACTGACCTACGAGACTTACCACCACCCTTGGAGTCCTCAATGTCAAATAGTGCCCACCACTCGCTTTTACCTGTTAATACAGCTCCACCTACTGCCTTGTCAACTGCTGTCCTCCGTTCCAAGATCGTATCTCCTTGGCGCCCCCATTTTCCACACTTTACATCTGCAAAACACCAATGTTGCCCTTTGCCTACTCCGTTCCCCCAGGCCTCCCCCGAAGGTATGTCCTCATGAAAATCGCAACACCCCTCCACTCACTCATCACTTTCATCACCGTTATATTGGACCAGGTCATCCTCACCCACATTCATATTACTATCGTCCTCTCGCTCCACTCTTTTCAAAATCTGGACAGGCACTCACGTCTGCAACAAAATTGGGTCATGCCGCGTTTCGAGCCACCATCCAGGGGCTGTGTTGCGCCCCGCCAGCATCTCCCACTTACTCCTAGCCTCAAACGCTGGGCTTGCACTTCTTCCCCTTCCAGGCTGCTGCAACCTAGAGTCCTTCACACCACCAGACCCCTGAACCGCCTAAGCTCCTGCCCTGTCAACACCCCTTGACAACTAACCTCAGGAACCCACACCTACTGACTCTGACCCCACTGGCCATGAGGCAAAGCTGGTGAACCTGTTTGGGATGCCTCCTGGCTCACCAGAGGGAGGGCCACCACCCTCTCCCTGGTTTGTCATATCTTGGCCTAACGTGCCTCAGTTTCTTGGTTAAGGAGGTGCTGTTCTCTATTGTGCACCTCCTAGTCTACCCCCTGCTAATTGGTCTGCTGTGATATTCTGATATCCCCAGGAGTACCCCATGCCTTGTTGCCCTGCTGATGCCCTCCACGGTTTATATGTACTGTGTCCCATGCAGCTAAATTTGTCTTTCTGTAAGTCAGGGCCTGAAGGGCCAGCCTCTTTCCCCCTGATGCTCAGAGGAGGGGCATTAGATGATAAATCTAAAGGCACATCCACCCGCCTGTCCTGCCTTGTAGTCCTTTGCAGGAGTAGGGTCAGGCTTCTGCACACCCGTCAGTACACCAGTCCCTGCCACCCTACCTGCTCTTCCCAATCTCCACTGAGGACACCATCCGCCTGATGAACTCCATCCACTCAGGATCCCCCACAGACCCTTGCCCTCACCACATCTTCATCAAAGCAGACTCCATCATAGCACCACACCTCCGAGAAGTCATCAGCTGCTCCCTCAACTCCGCCACCTTCCCGGAAAGCTGGAAACACGCTGAACTCAGCGCCCTTCTGAAAAAACCCACAGCGGACCCCACCGAACTCAAAAACTACCGTCCCATCTCGCTCCTTCCATTCCCGGCCAAAGTCATCGAGAAAGCTGTCAACAACCAGCTCGCCGCCTTCCTCGAAGCCAACAATTCCCTCGACTCCTCACAGTCCGGCTTCCGAGCAAAACACAGCACGGAGTCCGCCCTCATCGCAGCAACAGACGACATTCGAACTCTACTGGACAATGGAGACACAGTCGCCCTCATCCTCCTCGACCTCTCCGCAGCCTTCGACACAGTCTGCCATAGCACCCTTCTACAGCGCCTCAGAAACATTGGAATCCAAGGAAAAGCACTAGAATGGATCACCTCGTTCCTCACCGGAAGAACCCAGAGAGTCCGCCTTCCACCATTCAAGTCAGAGGCCAATGAAGTCATCTGCGGCGTGCCACAAGGATCTTCACTCAGCCCCACCCTTTTCAACGTATACATGAGCCCCCTCGCGGCCATCGCACGCCAACACAACCTCAACATCATCTCCTACGCGGATGACACTCAACTGATCCTATCACTCACCAATGACCCCAGCACCGCCAAAACTAACCTACACGAAGGAATGAGAGAAGTAGCCGAATGGATGAAATTCAGCCGTCTGAAACTGAACTCAGATAAAACAGAAGTCCTTATCTTAGGTACCTCCCCCTCTGCATGGGACGACTCTTGGTGGCCAGAAGCCCTTGGAAAAGCACCCATCCCGACAGACCATGCACGGAACTTGGGCGTCATCCTGGACTCGTCACTTTCGATGAACAGACAAGTCAACGCCATCTCTTCATCCTGCTTCAACATTCTTCGCATGCTCAAAAAAACATTTCGTTGGATCCCAACCGAAACTAGGAAAACGGTCACCCACGCCCTGGTCACGAGCCGACTGGACTATGGAAACACCCTCTACGCCGGTACTACCGCTAAACTCCAGAAAAAACTCCAACGAATCCAAAACGCCTCAGCCAGGCTCATATTAGACATCCCGCGTAAAGAACATATCTCTGGTCACCTGAAAAACCTCCACTGGCTTCCCGTCAATAAAAGGATCACTTTCCGGCTCCTTACCCACGCACACAAAGCACTCTACGAAATCGGACCAGAATGCCTCAACACACGACTGTCCTTCTACTCCCCCCCCCCGCCAGCTACGATCATCCAACCAAGCCCTTGCCACTGTACCTCGCATCAACAAAACCACCATGGGAGGTAGATCCTTCTCCTACCTGGCAGCTAAAACCTGGAACTCACTTCCCACTTACCTTCGCCTTACTCAGAACCACCTAGCATTCAGAAAGCAACTTAAAACGTGGATATTTGACAAGTAATTCCCCACCCCTCCTCAAGCGCCTTGAGACCCTCTGGGTATGTAGCGCGCTATATAAATTCTTTGACTTGACTTGACTTGACTTGACTTGCCGCATTGTTATCTTCTGCAGGGGCGAGACGGGTCTGGAGGCTCCTCCACCTGCCCTCGCGCTTGGGTGCTGCAGCAATGTGTTCCGCTCCTGTCACATCCCGTGCCTTGTTTCTCCATGCACACCGCTACCGCCGCACAACTCGGCTCGATGCCAAGCACATCAGGCGTTCCATACCTGCCCAGGCCTGGTCAAGGACACCAGGCCTGAGAAGGTCAGCCCTCCGCGCCACCGCTAGCACCACTAGTGTATAAGACCACAGACCCTTGGTCGAGGTCCACTCTACACCCGCAGCTGTACTGTGCCGTGTCTTGCCTCCAGACCAGACCTCCTCCTTGGGAGGTTCGAGGCTGCTGCCTGTTTCTGCACCTGGTGCCCACTCCAACTGGGTCCGGACAGCCTGCAACCACCGTAACCTTTCTCAGCCGTTTTTTTTCTAAATTTTTCCCTGTTGTTCCACTCTTATTGTGCCCATCTGTGTCTTGCTGTAATTTATTTATTTATTTATTTTTGAGATTTATACAGCGCGTACAATTGCCCGTAGGCGTCTCGGCGCTAGAAACTTTGAAAGTATGCCCGAGGTTAGGCCGGTAACTATTCTTGATCAAACAGCCAGGTCTTTATCTTTCTGCGGAAATGCATCAGGGATGGGCTGTCTTTGATGGAAGCTGGCAGGGAGTTCCATAACCTGGGAGCTGCCACAAGGAAGCGTCTATCGCCCCAGTTAACTGTTTTTGTTCGTGGTATTTGAAGGATTTTAAGGTTGTTAGATCGGAGCGATCTTATGGAGGACTGGTATCTGAGATGGGATTTCAGGAAATGTGGACCACAGTTGTGCAGTGCTATATAGAGTATGCACAGCGCTTTAAACTTGATCCTGTTTCGAATCTTGAGCCAATGCAGGTCTCTTATAATCTCAGAGATTGGTGAGAACTTTGGGATTCCAGACAAGAGGCGGGCTGCAGCATTCTGGACGGTCTGCATTTTGTTGGTCACTCTTGCTTGGGCGTTGATGAATAAGCCGTTACAATAGTCAAGAGATGACAGCACGAGGGCGCTTACCAGCGTCTTACCTGCTGAGGTTGGTAGAAACGGCATGATTTTCTTGATCAGCCTAAGTTTGTGATGGGCTATTGCTGCTATTTTATTTGAGTGGGCCATGAAATTTAATTTATCGTCAAAAATCACCCCCAGATTTCTGACGGTGATGGCTGGTGTAGGTGGTGTTCCGTGCGTAGGGGGGCCACCAGGTGTTTGACCATCCGGGGGAGAGATGTCCTAATATGACGACCTCGTTTTTTCAGCATTTAACTTTAGGCAGTTAGAGGCCATCCACTCACCGATCGCCCTCATGCCCTCTTGGAAGTTTTCAGCTACCTTGTCTCCATTCCCGTTGATGGCCAACACAAGCTGGGTGTCATTCGCGTACGAGGTAAGGCTCATCCCATAGGCCTTGATGACAGAGGCCAGGTTCGACACGTAGATATTGAATAGTGTCGGACTAAGGGATGAGCCTTGGGGAACCCCACACGGTAGTGACAGCTTGTGCGATTGGAAGGGCCCCAGTGTGACCACCTGTGATCTCCCGGCCAAGAAGGAGGAAAGCAGATTTCTAGCCATGTGGCGGATGCCCAGGTTTTCGGCACGGTCGACCAGGATCTTGTGGTCGACCGTGTCGAAGGCCGCCGACAGATCGAGCAGTACGAGTATTGCTGTACCTCCCTGGTCCCGGATCACTCTTATGTCCTCTGTAGCTTTTATTAAGGCAGTTTCGGTTCCGTGGAACTTGCAGAAACCAAATTGGGTGTTGTCCAGTAGTTGATGTTTTTCTATGAACTCTGAGAGTTGTGAGTTCATAGCCTTTTCCACTACCTTGGCTAAAAAGGGGAGACTGGCTATGGGGCGGTAGTTTTTTGGTTTGTCCTTGAACAGATTAGCTTTCTTAAGTAGGGGTTTGACCAAGGTGTTTTTAAGGGAGTCTGGGTATATCCCAGTTCTGAACATTGTGTTGCAGATTGATACAATGTCAAGGGAGAGATAGTCCATGATCGGACAAATGACTTTTAGAGGGCAAGGATCTAATGCTGAGCCTGATTTGATTGTGGCCGTTATTTCCTTGATTTGTGTTTCTCCAAGGTCTAAGAACTGAGAAAGTTCGATATTGTTAGTCCCGTTGTTAGATGTGGGGGGGCTGATTACTGTTTTTGTGGAGAATGCTTGATATATATCATTCACCTTTGTGAAAAAGAAATCAGCCAAAGAATCACAAAAGACTTGGGATTGTGGAGGATTCAGGTCCGGTGCGTTTCCCGCTAAAACCTTAGTTACCTCAAAAAGTTTTTTACTTGAGTTTTTAGCAGAATTGATTTGTTCAGTGAAATAGGATTTTTTTGTCTCGACTATAAGG
Organism: Lissotriton vulgaris; assembly: GCF_964263255.1. Lineage (NCBI taxonomy): Eukaryota > Metazoa > Chordata > Amphibia > Caudata > Salamandridae > Lissotriton > Lissotriton vulgaris. The sequence goes on from NW_028246568.1 coordinate 359,783, forward strand.
GCTTTGTATTGTCCGAGTGCTTCCTTATAGCTGGTCTTGCTTTCAGCGCTGTAGGATCTGCGCCAATGTCTCTCCCTGTTTCTACAGAATTGCCTCTTAATACGGAGCTCCTCTGTAAACCATGGGGCTGATGGCGTTGCTCTATTTCTAGAGAATTTTTTAGTTGGGGCTAAGGAGTGGGTGGCGGTACCTATCCACTCCTGAAATTGTCGTGTGGCCAAGTTTGGATCAAATGTTGAGTCAGGACGAGTTTTTTCAAGTAGGCTCGTTAGCTCAGCGTGATCGATGTCCTTCCAAACTTTAATGGTTTGTGGTTTCGGTACAGAGTGGGGTCTGAGTCTATTTAATGTGACTGATATTTTTATTAAAATGGCGAAGTGGTCGGTCCATGGCATTGGTAAGGTATCTATTATATTAACGCCTTGCATATTAGTAAAAATGCCATCTAGCGTGTGACCGGCTATATGGGTGGGGGTGGTTACCAGTTGCCGAAGACTCATGGTGTGCATGTCTGATATCAAGGAATGGGTATCTTGGTCAGCTGCATTCTCAAGATGGAAGTTCAAGTCGCCCAATAATGTAAATGAGTCTTCCAGCGCTGGAGCTTCTAGTATTGCACCCAGATTTGCTAGAAAGTTGGTGCGAGAGTCTGGTGGTCGATATAGGAGGATGCCTTTAAAATGAAACGATAGGGTGAGTTTAAGATCGTAAAGAAGGGTTTCGCAGGAGGTGGAGTGGATGTGAGATATTCTGACCGTTATGTGGTCGCGGGCGATAATGGCTAGTCTTACTCCCCGCTGCCCCACTCTATCTATGCGATAGGCATTATAGGCTGGGGGGGTCGCAACTGCCATGTCAGGATCAGATGCTTCATCCGTCCATGTCTCCGTGAAAAAGAGACAATCAAGGTTGTTGTTGATAATAAGATCGTGTATTTCTACCGGGGCTTGACAAGGGATCGTGCATTGATTAGTGCAGCGGTGATGTCGGAAGACATAGATGCAGTGACAGCATGCGTTTTGATTTTTTCATTCGTTATCTGTAGCTTCATGTTGCAGTGAGGACATGTAAATTTTGTGGTATCTGACCATAAGTGTAGATTATATTGAGCGCAGTCGGTGTTAGGCGTGCGCAGTGCCATCAATGTGGATTTGGGGTAGATGTGGGGAGCCTGTCGCGGAGATTGATCAGAGGTTCTGGCCCTTGGCCCGGTCTCGGCACGGACGAGCACAGACGAGCTTGCCTTATGCGCGCCTTCGGCGCGCATTCGTCGCGCCCGCTGCGCTTGTCCGCTGCGCTTCCGGAACATGCACATATTTGTAGGGAGGGAGCAATGCAAGAGGCGTGGCCTCGAAGTGGCCGAGTCCCAGTCAGGGAAAGGGGAATGAAGTTGGCGGGAAAACGGCGATTTTACCCTTACCAGTGCTCGTTTTTCAGCAGGAAAGGGTGCCTTCACACTGCAGTGATGTGACAGGGAAGGTGAGTGATTTTAAAAGCAAAGTGAAATTTTACAGTTTTAAAACAAAGTTATGCTCAGTTTTCCTTGCTACTCCCGGCTGTGCCTCAGGAGGGTTCAAAAGTTATCTAAAGCGCTAGTAGTCAGTGCGTCTTTTATAACTTTGAAGAGGGGGGGCGTGGCCTCAAAGTGGGCCTGTCCCAGTCAGGGAGAGGGGAATGAAGTTGGCGGGAAAACGGCGATTTTGCCCTTACCAGTGCTCGTTTTTCAGCAGGAAAGGGTGCCTGCACACTGCAGTGATGTGACAGGGAAGGTCAGTGATTTTAAAAGCAAAGTGAAATTTTACAGTTTTAAAACAAAGTTATGCTCAGTTTTCCTTGCTACTGTTTTTATTTTCTCATTCCTGCCTGTTCCTTTCGCCTTTCACCACTGCTGCACCTGTGGACCCTCCTTCCTGAAATTTCCCCCGAAATTCCCCCGCTACCCCCCCTCCCAGCCTCTCCTCCCTCCACCCTTCCCTACTTAATGGTGGCTGCGCAGAGGACAAGCGCAGCGGGCACACCGCCGGCGTGCTGAAGGCTCGCGAAAGGCAAACTCGTCTGCACCCGTCCGTGACTTGATTGCGGCCAGCACCAGGTACCCTGGACCTCCCACTACCCATCGCTACATTCCCACCACCCTCCTTGCACTCAACCCTGGAAGAGTTAGAGAATGCCAACAGGCCTCGCCAAAAACAACCCACGGCCAATTCCCCTGCCTCCACTGCTGCCAGACCCTCACCGCCACCCCGGCCTCCAACACTGCCAACACCAGCACCGGAAACATCCTAAAATGCATCCACCTCAACATACGCTCTGTACACTAACACACCATGGAAATTTGGAACCTACTCGACTCTCTGTTGCCCGACATCGCCTTCTTCATAGAGACCTGGACCAACGCATCCTCCGCCCCGACATCAGCACCGCTACCCCAGACGGATACAGAGGAAAGACTACCCCAACCACCCAGGAGGGGGCATCGCAATCGCCCACAAGAGCACCCACCGCCTCACCCACCTTAAGCGAAACCTTCCCCTTTGCCGAACTCCTGAACTTCCAGATCCAGACCATCAACAAAGCCACACTCTGTGGAACCCTTGTCTACAGACACCCCAGCCCCCGAATACCCTTTGCCACCACCTTCACCAACTTCATCGCACCCCACACCATCACCTCAACAATCTACATACTCATTGGAGACCTGCACTCGACAACCTCAGCGGCCCCAACTCTACTATCCTTCGTGACAACCTCGCCAGCATCGGACATAAACTACTTGTCAACACACCGACCCACAGAGCAGGACACACTCTCGACCCCATCTTCGTGGCAGGAAACCGTGTCCAATTCAGCCACGCAATACAGCCGCCATGGACCAACCACCACTGCATACACTTCGCCATCAATAAACCCAGGTCACCCAAACCAGCCCCATGCCCCCCACAAAGGAACTGGAGCAAGGTTACCAATGAGCTAGTTAACTCCACCCTCATCCGAGACAACCACACCTGGGCACCCGATGCAAACGACAAAGCCAGAGAACTCCAAACCTGGATCTCTGACTGCGCAGACAAGCTCGTCCAGCTGCCAACCTCGACAGACAAAGCCCCAGGAAAGCCGCCTGGTTCACCACCGCTCTCCAAGAAGCCAGACGCACCTGCAGACGCCTGGAGAAGAACTGGAGAAACACCAAGACAACCTAAAACCACACCACCTATAAGGGCACCATGACAGACTACCTCAACCAGATCAGAGCCACCAAGAGGAATTTCATCCACAACAAAATCTTGGTCAATTCCACCAACTCTAAGGAACTTTTCAGTGTCGTTCAAGAATTCACCAACCCATGCTACAAAGCCACGGACATCACCTAATCCCAAGACCTCTACGACAATCTTCAAACCTGTTTCCACCTCAAGAACAAAAACCTCTACGACAACTTCATCAACCATCAACCAGGCACCACAGACTGCCCCCCACGCCCTCTGAAATACCAGCCAGCCACCATCTCCAACTGAACACCGATCAGAGCCAAAGACACCGTCTCGACCGTGAAAAGCATCCACTCGGGGGCCCCCACCCACCCCTCCCCCACTCACATCTACCATAGAGCCACGACCGCCATCACACACGGACTACAATGCACCATCAATACCACCTTCAAAACAGGCACCTTCCCAGATGACTGGAAATGCACATAAGTCAGATCTCTGTTCAAGAAGCCCACAGCTAACCCCACAGACCTCAAATACTATCAGCCTATCTCGCTCCTCCCCTTCACGGCCAAAGTGGCAGAGAAAACAGTCAACAGGAAACTGACACTATTCATTGTACAGAACGCCATCCTCAACCCATCCCAATTCGGATTCCGAAGCAGAGATCGCCCTACTTGCCACCACAGACGATATCCACACCCTCCTGGACCAAGGGAACTCTGCAGCCCTCATCCTACTCAACCTATCAGCGGCCTACGACACTGTCTACCACCGCACACTAGTTGCCAGACTACATGACGCAGGCATACAAGGAACAGCCCTGTATGCCTGTAACCGATCATTCCTCACCGGAAGAAGCCATAGGATCAGACTCCCACCCTTCCTCTCCGACCACACCAAAATCACCTGCGGAGTCTCACAGGGTTCATCCCTGAGCCCCACCCTCTTCAACATCTACATAGCCCCCCTTTGCAGCCATCGTCTGACAACATGGCCTCAACATCGTATAATATGCCGACGACTCCCAGCTCATCCTCTCCCTCACCAAAGACCTCACCACTGCTAAACTCAACTTCCCGAAAGGAATGCAAGACATCGCAGTCTGAATGACCAACAGCTGCCTGAAACTCAACGCTGAGAAGACAGAAGTCCTCATCCTCAGTATCACCCCTTCTGCATGGGATAGCACCTGGTGGCCAACCACCCTCGGAAGCCCACCTACCCTCTCAGACCATGCCAAGAGCCTCAGCATCGTACTCGACTCATCACTCACCATGAACCGACAGGTCAACGTCATCACCTCCGGTTGCTACAACACCCTCCGCATCCTCCGCAATACCTTCAAGTGGATCCCCCCTGAGTTAAGTAAGACAGTCACCCATGCACTCTTTAGCTAAACAGATCTGCAAACCCCCCTCTTCCTTAGCGCCTTGAGACCCTCATGGGTGAAAAGCGGGCTTACAATTCCCTGATTGATTGATAACGCCAAGAGTGCGGCACGGACAGCCTTGTTTCTGGGAGACACCATGCCTCTTCTGCTGACTCCGGACTTCCCAAAAACACAGGTGAGGATTTATCCCATTTATACCTCCCTCCCTATGCCACCTAGCTGATTACACCCCTGACCTGCTTTTCTGGTGCTAGGCGTCGGAAAAGGCCGGCGGTGCCTTCCCGATTCCTATATATCCCCCTTAAAACCCACCCATTCCCCTTGATCTACCCTATCCCCTACCTGTCCTGTGCCCCAGCATGTAACAACCCGGGGGAAGACTGGTCTGTGATCTTCACTTCCCTCAGGGGCTGACATTCGGCACAGAAGACTAGCCTAGGACATTATGATTCTACCTCAAGAATGTGTAGTGTAATTCCATCTGCATAGTACTGTCAACATTGCTCCTGGGTCTATCTAACATTTGGAAAACAAAGGGGGGTTGCTGCACTGTTCCTATGGTAAGTGAGGGAAGTGTTAGCTGGCATGACCACAGATGTTAGAGTAACATCCTGGGGCATCCATTTTGTTGGATGTAATTGCCTCACACACCCCGAAGGATGTCATGCTTCATCATCGGCGGTTGCTCCTCGTCGGGGAGGCGGTGCAATCCCCGACGGGCTCACCTCAAAGAGGGGCTCTTTGGCGGAGATCTTTTTCCAACTGCCTTATGGTGAGGTGGGGGTGTGTGGGCTGGGCTAAGTGTAGTGGTGTGTGGGATATTAAAATGTAGCAAGGGGTACCGGAATTCAGTTTATTCTGGGGGTCCCCTGGCTGCAGTTAAAAAAGTGGGGTTAGCTCACTAGGTGTCAGCAGGTTAGGTCAGGTGACCCTAGATGAGACTAAAGGTGATGTTGGTCGACATGTTTCACGCTGTGGGTATAGTCACCCGCGATTCATCAGGACCTTAGTAATGTGCAAGGGAAAACATGCTAGTGTCATGTATGTTGTTACCTCTGTGGGTACTCCTATGCCTAGACATAGAGAAAAAAGAAGGACAACCATTAAATGCTAATCTGCATGTAAACAGTTCAAGTTAATGCCAGGGTGTTAACACAGTGTAGCATGCTGTTGGTGATAAGGAGTATTGTATAACCGCCAATGCATGCCTTGCAAAGTGTGTGTGTCTCAAGTGCGCAGTGAGGAGCACACACAACTGTAGAGTTCGTGAGGAGGTTTGTGATAGAGTGCTGGCTAAAATCAAGATTTTTAAAAACAGTTTTAAAGAAAGATTTAAAATTGCAGCAGTTTGAGAGGACTGAACTGCTCATTTAGTGTGGAATTCGAGCAGGTGTATTGTTTATAAGGCACCTTTTGCAACTACATGCACAACAATCACACACTGTGTCCCAACTGGGAAAACATAGAGCGGTATGTCTCCCGTGTCCCACTTACCTAATGGTTAAGGATTACATGCCACATGAGGGGTCGGCGGGACTAGACATCAGGGAAGAGCCCAGGATTTCAGCTGGAGATGGAATATAACATAGCACCTGTAGTTGGATAGTTGCTAAAGCTAATGTTAAAAAATGTCTCCAAGCAGAGTTGGGCTTGTGAGGTCAAGGACCTCCACGCTGTCTCCCATTGTTAAATCCCTATCGAGTGGACTCACCTCCATTCTCCCGTGTCCGCGCAGTCAGACCTACCCTTCTCCGCCGAGCTCGAGTAGATGTGGGAGCTCGGCGGCCGGGGAAATTTAAACCGTGTTGACAGGTCGGCGTGTGACGGAGCGTCTCCGCCTCCTCTGTCAGGTCACATGGTTGGGGCGCTTTCTGTGGCGGCCATCTTACAGCGGTGTGCTGGTGCGCTTAACGCTAAGTATACATCATTCTAAATGTCAATACAACTATTTGTGTCATTTAGAGGGGGGTGGAAAGGTTGTTGAGAATCACCCCATTTTACCAAGGGCAAGTCACCACTATTGTGCGTGCGGAGTAGTTTGTTCAAAAGTCACTCGCTCTTATGTACGAAGTGTAGCGGCCATATTGTGATGGGCACAGAATATGTTCCGGGCATGCACTGACCACTATGGTTTAAGAAAACGTGGCAGTATGTTGTATTTTGGTGAGCCTACTGCCTAAGGAGCATGCATGGCATTTGGGACACGTTACACAGTATGTGGTGTCGCGTTGCATAGTGTGTAGTGTTGGCAACAGGGACTGATGGTAGAATGATTTGGGTGGATCACTGTCAACAATGTGGCCAGTGTATGTGGCAACTGGTTAAACGAGTGGTGGAAAAAGGACCTTGATATCCTAAAGTGAATGCCACGGAATATCCTCGTTGAGACCCTGTTTGTCTGTAGACAAACGATGGATCCATCTCTGCTCTTTCCGAAACAGGGCATTGCTCGGGCAGTTGGGGCTGGCTTCAAGCACCACCCACCTCATGGAGTCCTCATCATGGTTTTGTTCAACGAAATGTTTGCACATCTTTGTGTGGGTCTTTTTGCAACGAAAGTTGCTACGGTGTTCAATAATTCTCGTTTTGACTGGACGGGTGGTCATCCCGATGTACAGTAGGTCACAAGGGCACTTGAGCATATATATACAATTTGATGTATTACAATTAGTGTGGTGTCTGATCTCCCATTTGAAGGTCTCAGAGAGCTGGATAGTCTTAAGTGTCAGGGTGTACCTACACACACCACACATTCCGCAAGGATAGTGGCCCGTTACTGGGGGAAGGTGCCATAAAGTTTGTTGGGTATCTTTCCTGGTGCACTTAGGCCTAGTACTGATCAGGATGTCCTTCAGGTTTTGGGATCTCTTGAAGGCGAACCTAGGTTCTTCTAGGGATAAGTCGCCGGTATTAAGGATCCCCCAATGGCGTCTGATAGTGCCCCTAATCTTAGTGGACAGAGGGGTGTATGTTGTTACACATGTGATTGGTTGATTCTCAACCGGGATTCTTTCTTGTCTCTCTAGAAGCGCTTCTCTGTTATTATTCCTAGCGCGTTTCCTGGCTTTGAGGACATCGCATCTGGGGTAGCCCCTGTCAAGTAGATTCCTTGAGAGGATTTCGGACTCCTTTCTGTAGTCAGATACCTTACTACAATTGCGTCTTATTCTTAAGAATTGTACGAAGGGCAGATTGGTACGCAAGGCCCTCGGATGGTGACTCTTAAAGTGTAAAAGACTATTGCGGTCAGTGGGTTTGCGGTACATGGTGGTGCTGATGGACCCGTCTTCTAGTCTTATAGTTAGATCCAGGAAGGCAATCTCCTTGGGTGAGGAGGCCATCGTGAAATGTAAGTGAGGGTTTAGAGAGTTGACCCAAACCAGGAAGGCTTCATGTGACATGGGTGGACCCTTCCATAAAATCAGAATGTCATCAATGAAGCGCTTCCACATCTTGATGTTGTCCATGAAAGGATTGGTCTCGTGATGTATATGTAGACCTTCAAACTTGGCCATGTACAGACAGGCCACCGAAGGGGCAAAGGTGCTGCCCATGGAAGTCCCCTGGGTCTGGTGGTAGTATTTGCCTCTGTATTCGAAGTAATTTTCAGTCAGAGCTAGGGTCGCACACTCCATAATAAAGGTCTGTGAAGTGTTAGAGTTCCAAGTTTCCTGGCTTAGTCTTTCCTCAATCACCTCTAGAGTGGCCCTCTGAGGAATGTTTGTGTAGAGGGCCTCCACATCTAGGGTGATCAGGAGATCAATCTCTCCTGTGTTCTGGATGTTGTCCAGAATGCGTAGTACGTCTGTGGTGTCCTGGACGTAAGAGGGAATGCTTTTGACAAGGGGTTGGAGAAAGTGATCGCAAAATTGCGAAAGGGGCTCTAAGACTGAGTCAATCCCTGACACGATGGGTCTCCCTGGTACTGGTCTCGTGGCTTTATGTATCTTGGGTAAGATATAAAAATATGGTACCCTTGGGTCTTTTTTAACCAGGAAGTCAGCCTCCTTCCTAGTGATCCACTGTTCGCACTCTGCGCTAGTGACCAAGCTTGTAATCGTGGTTAGTAAGCGCGTGGTAGGGTCACTGGCAATGGGTGTGTAGTACCTGTTGTCACTCAGTTGTCTGATACATTCCAACTCGTAGTCTTTAGTATTCATAAGCACTGTGGCGCCCCCTTTGTCTGCCTGTTTGATGGTTATGAGCGGGTCATCAGCCAAAGATTTCAATGTGGCCATCTCATTCCTAGAGATGTTACAGTGCGATGTTTTCAAGTCCAGTTTTGAGATGTCTTTGAGCACAGCTTGTTCAAAAGTGAGTACTTCATTCGGCACCAAACCGTTGTGTGGTGTGAAGGTTGAAGGATTATGTAATCCAGAATCAGCATTGGGTTCACACGGCCTCCCTTCAAAGAAGGTTTTCAATCTTATTTTCCTGAAAAAGGACTTCAGTTCCCTAGTTTGTTCGAATGGATCAATCTTGGGTGTGGGGACAAACCCCCGACCTTTTTGTAGGACATCTTCCTCACCATGTGTGAGGAGGCGGTCGGATAGGTTAACCACAAGGCTTACTGTGGTCCTGACCGGCTCGTACTCCTCGTGTCCATCCCTTGGGGGCGTGTGTCCTCCCATTGTACTCTCTTTTCTGATACGTTCCCTCTTTTTCGCCCGCGCCCTCTGCCCCAACCTCTGCCTAAAAAAGGTGGGTGTGTAGGGTTTGTTGGGGGATAGAATGGAGGGTATTGTGGACCATACGGGGGCTGAAAATGGGGAAATTGGGGGTACTGCCAAAAAGGGGTACCAGCTGGTTGTCCCTGATTGAGGTAACCGTTGAAAGTGCTTTGTCCACGTCCTCTTCCTCTTTTTGCCCTCGGGGGCATCTGAGCGGGAGTATTATCCCCACTGCTGTCGGAGCCACTGTTGGAACCCCTTCTAGAGGAATTCGTGCTTGAATCTGAGTTGTAGTTGGTGCCTGCGGGGACATAGTCGTCCCTTAGGTAAGGATAGACTTTCTCCTTAGAGAATTTTTTAATGTCCTTTTGCAGCTTAGCTATCTTCTGGTTCAAGAGATATTCTTTGTGTTCAGCCATTTCTTTATTAATCTCGGCCAGTTTAGTTTTAAAGCCTGGATTTTGTACCGCGCTTTTCAGGGCGGCCTCGGCTGCTTGGATTTTGACCAGAAGAGCATCTGCTAGTCTTTTTGCTGTGTTTACGATGAGAATCAAAAGATCATGGGTACACTTCCATGAGACCTGTGACCACTCCACTTTGAATTGGCCATCCTCCCAGAATATCCTGGGGAAGTTCTTGACGATCAATCCATTCGGTGCTATTTTGGCCTTGAAGTACTGGGCCATCATAGTCCCGTGGATCGTTATCCTTATCCATTCCCGTTTCAAGTCCGACAAGGATTGCCACACAGTGGTGTTGCTCCCTGTTGCTGGTTCACTCTCAATGCCAAAGAGGGATGGTGTCCTCATAATTGCTGCAGCCTCCTCCTCGCCAAAACTCAGTCCTTGACCCTCCATAATGGTGAAGTCAAGGGGAGCCGGTCTCGGTGGGGTGGAGTTCTCCACAAGGGGTGGAAAAGTATTAGAAGAAAGGGGGTAGGAGAATTCCAAAGAGAATGGGACGGTTCCAAGGCCAGAAGTTGGTTATGGACCCAGTGTGACTCAATTCGATTTGGATAGAGTCGGTTAAATGGGGGATATCAACAAGTTTACCCGCCTAGAGAGTTCTCCCACGGTCGAAACCGTGCTCAAGTCTATATCAAAAGGGAGGGAGTCAAAGTAGTTGATCAATGGATCAACGGACACGGTTTTCCACACAGGAAGGTGGAAGGTCCAGTTACAGCTTGTGTCCGTGTCTTGCACTAGGAAAACAAAGGGGGGTTGCTGCACTGTTCCTATGGTAAGTGAGGGAAGTGTTAGCTGGCATGACCACAGATGTTAGAGTAACATCCTGGGGCATCCATTTTGTTGGATGTAATTGCCTCACACACCCCGAAGGATGTCATGCTTCATCATCGGCGGTTGCTCCTCGTCGGGGAGGCGGTGCAATCCCCGACGGGCTCACCTCAAAGAGGGGCTCTTTGGCGGAGATCTTTTTCCAACTGCCTTATGGTGAGGTGGGGGTGTGTGGGCTGGGCTAAGTGTAGTGGTGTGTGGGATATTAAAATGTAGCAAGGGGTACCGGAATTCAGTTTGTTCTGGGGGTCCCCTGGCTGCAGTTAAAAAAGTGGGGTTAGCTCACTAGGTGTCAGCAGGTTAGGTCAGGTGACCTTAGATGAGACTAAAGGTGATGTTGGTCGACATGTTTCACGCTGTAGGTATAGTCACCCGCGATTCATCAGGACCTTAGTAATGTGCAAGGGAAAACATGCTAGTGTCATGTATGTTGTTACCTCTGTGGGTACTCCTATGCCTAGACATAGAGAAAAAAGAAGGACAACCATTAAATGCTAATCTGCATGTAAACAGTTCAAGTTAATGCCAGGGTGTTAACACAGTGTAGCATGCTGTTGGTGATAAGGAGTATTGTATAACCGCCAATGCATGCCTTGCAATGTGTGTGTGTCTCAAGTGCGCAGTGAGGAGCACACACAACTGTAGAGTTCGTGAGGAGGTTTGTGATAGAGTGCTGGCTAAAATCAAGATTTTTAAAAACAGTTTTAAAGAAAGATTTAAAATTGCAGCAGTTTGAGAGGACTGAACTGCTCATTTAGTGTGGAATTCGAGCAGGTGTATTGTTTATAAGGCACCTTTTGCAACTACATGCACAACAATCACACACTGTGTCCCAACTGGGAAAACATAGAGCGGTATGTCTCCCGTGTCCCACTTACCTAATGGTTAAGGATTACATGCCACATGAGGGGTCGGCGGGACTAGACATCAGGGAAGAGCCCAGGGTTTCAGCTGGAGATGGAATATAACATAGCGCCTGTAGTTGGATAGTTGCTAAAGCTAATGTTAAAAAATGTCTCCAAGCAGAGTTGGGCTTGTGAGGTCAAGGACCTCCACGCTGTCTCCCATTGTTAAATCCCTATCGAGTGGACTCACCTCCATTCTCCCGTGTCCGCGCAGTCAGACCTACCCTTCTCCGCCGAGCTCGAGTAGATGTGGGAGCTCGGCGGCCGGGGAAATTTAAACCGTGTTGACAGGTCGGCGTGTGACGGAGCGTCTCCGCCTCCTCTGTCAGGTCGCATGGTTGGGGCGCTTTCTGTGGCGGCCATCTTACAGCGGTGTGCTGGTGCGCTTAACGCTAAGTATACATCATTCTAAATGTCAATACAACTATTTGTGTCATTTAGAGGGGGGTGGAAAGGTTGTTGAGAATCACCCCATTTTACCAAGGGCAAGTCACCACTATTGTGCGTGCGGAGTAGTTTGCGGAGTAGTTTGTTCAAAAGTCACTCGCTCTTATGTACGAAGTGTAGCGGCCATATTGTGATGGGCACAGAATATGTTCCGGACACGAGGAGTACGAGCCGGTCAGGACCACAGTAAGCCTTGTGGTTAACCTATCCGACCGCCTCCTCACACATGGTGAGGAAGATGTCCTACAAAAAGGTCTGGGGTTTGTCCCCACACCCAAGATTGATCCATTCGAACAAACTAGGGAACTGAAGTCCTTTTTCAGGAAAATAAGATTGAAAACCTTCTTTGAAGGGAGGCCGTGTGAACCTAATGCTGATTCTGGATTACGTAATCCTTCAACCTTCACACCACACAACGGTTTGGTGCCGAATGAAGTACTCACTTTTGAACAAGCTGTGCTCAAAGACATCTCAAAACTGGACTTGAAAACATCGCACTGTAACATCTCTAGGAATGAGATGGCCACATTGAAATCTTTGGCTGATGACCCGCTCATAACCATCAAACAGGCAGACAAAGGGGGCGCCACAGTGCTTATGAATACTAAAGACTACGAGTTGGAATGTATCAGACAACTGAGTGACAACAGGTACTACACACCCATTGCCAGTGACCCTACCACGCGCTTACTAACCACGATTACAAGCTTGGTCACTAGCGCAGAGTGCGAACAGTGGATCACTAGGAAGGAGGCTGACTTCCTGGTTAAAAAAGACCCAAGGGTACCATATTTTTATATCTTACCCAAGATACATAAAGCCACGAGACCAGTACCAGGGAGACCCATCGTGTCAGGGATTGACTCAGTCTTAGAGCCCCTTTCACAATTTTGCGATCACTTTCTCCAACCCCTTGTCAAAAGCATTCCCTCTTACGTCCAGGACACCACAGACGTACTACGCATTCTGGACAACATCCAGAACACAGGAGAGATTGATCTCCTGATCACCCTAGATGTGGAGGCCCTCTACACAAACATTCCTCAGAGGGCCACTCTAGAGGTGATTGAGGAAAGACTAAGCCAGGAAACTTGGAACTCTAACACTCCACAGACCTTTATTATGGAGTGTGCGACCCTAGCTCTGACTGAAAATTACTTCGAATACAGAGGCAAATACTACCACCAGACCCAGGGGACTTCCATGGGCAGCACCTTTGCCCCTTCGGTGGCCTGTCTGTACATGGCCAAGTTTGAAGGTCTACATATACATCACGAGACCAATCCTTTCATGGACAACATCAAGATGTGGAAGCGCTTCATTGATGACATTCTGATCTTATGGAATGGTCCACCCATGTCACATGAAGCCTTCCTGGTTTGGGTCAACTCTCTAAATCCTCACTTACATTTCACGATGGCCTCCTCACCCAAGGAGATTGCCTTCCTGGATCTAACTATAAGACTAGAAGACAGGTCCATCAGCACCACCATGTACCGCAAACCCACTGACCGCAATAGTCTTTTACACTTTAAGAGTCACCATCCGAGGGCCTTGCGTACCAATCTGCCCTTCGGACAATTCTTAAGAATAAGACGCAATTGTAGTAAGGTATCTGACTACAGAAAGGAGTCCGAAATCCTCTCAAGGAATCTACTTGACAGGGGCTACCCCAGATGCGATGTCCTCAAAGCCAGGAAACGCGCTAGGAATAATAACAGAGAAGCGCTTCTAGAGAGACAAGAAAGAATCCCGGTTGAGAATCAACCAATCACATGTGTAACAACATACACCCCTCTGTCCACTAAGATTAGGGGCACTATCAGACGCCATTGGGGGATCCTTAATACCGGCGACTTATCCCTAGAAGAACCTAGGTTCGCCTTCAAGAGATCCCAAAACCTGAAGGACATCCTGATCAGTACTAGGCCTAAGTGCACCAGGAAAGATACCCAACAAACTTTATGGCACCTTCCCCCAGTAACGGGCCACTATCCTTGCGGAATGTGTGGTGTGTGTAGGTACACCCTGACACTTAAGACTATCCAGCTCTCTGAGACCTTCAAATGGGAGATCAGACACCACACTAATTGTAATACATCAAATTGTATATATATGCTCAAGTGCCCTTGTGACCTACTGTACATCGGGATGACCACCCGTCCAGTCAAAACGAGAATTATTGAACACCGTAGCAACTTTCGTTGCAAAAAGACCCACACAAAGATGTGCAAACATTTCGTTGAACAAAACCATGATGAGGACTCCATGAGGTGGGTGGTGCTTGAAGCCAGCCCCAACTGCCCGAGCAATGCCCTGTTTCGGAAAGAGCAGAGATGGATCCATCGTTTGTCTACAGACAAACAGGGTCTCAACGAGGATATTCCGTGGCATTCACTTTAGGATATCAAGGTCCTTTTTCCACCACTCGTTTAACCAGTTGCCACATACACTGGCCACATTGTTGACAGTGATCCACCCAAATCATTCTACCATCAGTCCCTGTTGCCAACACTACACACTATGCAACGCGACACCACATACTGTGTAACGTGTCCCAAATGCCATGCATGCTCCTTAGGCAGTAGGCTCACCAAAATACAACATACTGCCACGTTTTCTTAAACCATAGTGGTCAGTGCATGCCCGGAACATATTCTGTGCCCATCACAATATGGCCGCTACACTTCGTACATCCCACGCATAGACTGTTGCAAGGATTCTGCTCATATACAGAACTGTGCACAGAGACCTAGGACGTCAGTGAATTGTGGTGTACCAGTAACTTAACTCCGTACCTAGAAAAACCCCAACCAGCTAGCATCAGTGTCACATCAGCTCTTTGTCCTATAGCAAAGTAATCAATGATTAGACAACCTAGAACATGCGACTTAGTACCATCTCAGGAGTGGTGGGAAGTGAGAACACTCTTTTGTTATACTCTAATACAAGTCCACAACAGGAGTAAATAAGAGACACGGTAAGGTTAAAATATTTATTTTAACAACGTGATCTCATGTGCGGTATTTTGGCCAACATAAGCAGACATATGATTAAAAATATTATGGGCAGCATGGTTACAATTCCATAAAATACAACAGGAGAAATTATATTACAATGATGGTGATAACAGGTCCAATATCGCCTTGTTTTGACACCCTCCCTATATAGAAACTATGTATTATAAACTAAAGAAGGTCTTGTATGGGGGACCCCATTACCTTTCCGCTCAGTAAGAGTAAATTACATCTGGATCAGCATAGGCTCTCTGCATCCAAGGAAATGGAAATCTTCCAAGTGTCTGAAATCATGGCAAGTGTGTGATAATAAAGACGCCAAAATCGTACTTAGCTCACAGCTGTCAAATGTTGTGTCTAGAAACTGTTACTCGAACATGTCGAATAAGAGCTAACATGTTTTGATAACCTTGACGGCTTCTGCACTAACTGTGCAGAATAGTGGCACGATGTAAGTCTAAAGATGTTGAAAACAAACCTTTTCTCATGTGTAGACCTACGTGAAGGCTAACCTACTAAAACAGCTATGCAGTGTTGTGTGCTAAAGCAGCAAGGGTAAAATGGCGTTTTTACTTCTAATAGCCATGCTAACATAACATGCGCGCAAAGCAAGCCCTAAGCCATACTACACCCTCCCTTGATCGGGAAACACACAATAAAGGGAGCAAGATTCATGGAACGCAGAGTTCAAGTACGAATGAGACAGAACCAAGTTCAGCAATTTTGCCAAACTTGAGAATTGGGAGTAAAAAAACGAATTGAAAAGTAACTAAGTCAGTGAAAACAATCACGGGTGGCCATGGTGTGAAAAAAAGGACCTCAAAAATTAAGAAAAACATTAAGACATTTGAGGGGAAAACATTCGTCACGAGTTTAGTGCGTGTCTATGAAGCAGAAAAATTCACACTTCCAACAGCGTATAGACACCATACGTTGCAACTGCCTTCAATAGGAAGTCGTTGTCATCATTCATGAACATTTCTGCAATCTAATTTAGTAATGGAAATGAACATACATGTTCTTCAACGGCCGGAGCCTTCTGCACCATCAGAGGACAACTCGGATTTACTTCAAGATAACTGCGTGCCAGAAAGTCATTGGCCGCAGTCCAAATGTTCCAAATGCCTAGAACGCAGGCCATAATCCATAAAGTAGAAAAATCTATTTCATGAGCAACTAAGGGACTCATTAGTAGATTAAAATCCAGGTCAGGAGACACCATGTTGCAGAGACACAAATCCAGGCCCCATTCAAATCCACAATCCAGGCAACGGAAAACTAGCTGCATGCAAGTGAAAAATGAGAACCGTAAGGATAAACCATACACCACACGCTACACTCAGAGTCGCCAGTGGCAGCGATCCATTGTATTCTAGCAACCTGTTACAAAGCTGGAGCAGCCGGGGCAGATCGTCGTGGAGCACACACTGTGCATTCATTTTGGAGTAAACAAATTAACCGGAGTATGCCAGCTCCCAGAGCGAGAATGAATGGGAAACTGCCAAAGACACTCGAAAAAATCAAATGAAAAAATGCAGGGATCACACCAAATATAATTTGAAATAAGGTCACAAGGCTAGAACATACTACTTTAAAAAGTGTGCCAAGCCCGTGGTCGACGGGGAATTGAAGATTGTGTGAATCAAAGCATCGAAATGCAGGGGCAAGTCGATGTTTAATAAGGCATTCACCTCAGTACGAGTATTTGAAACGTGAAGGACGAATGTCTCACGCGCATGTAAGGGGGACTTCCTTCTGGGAGAAAGGAGCTCTTATTCGCCTCATCTTGTTGAACTCTGCTTTCAAGGTCAAGATAGAAGGCCAGATGGAAACATCGAGCCTCTCATGTTTAGGAGGAAACAAGACTTTCTTGCAGAAAACTACACGCTGGGAAACTGTAACAATATAAACAATCCTGGCAAGAATACCACAGCAATCTTCATTATTTAAAAACAAATAACTACCGTTTGCAAGCAATGTGAAAGTTGGTGTAATAGCCTGGGTGGGGGTGCCTTTCAAAACACACGCAAGATTTGGTGCTTGTACATTGCAAGAACCATGCAAATGCAAATTTCTACAGACTAATGAATGATCTGATGTGGATGTGCAATCTTCACCTTTCAAATAAACTTCCTTTCCTTCCCTCATGCACATATGTGAACGGGAGATTCCAAACTTCATTAAGATAAGCACTACCTAAAGGTTCAAATCTTCCTATGGCATAGTGTTTCTTGCAGGATTCAAATTTAAACCTTGTTGGAAGCAACATATAACCATCTCTTCGATCTGCCTGCGGCAGAACCTTAAACAAAATCATTTAAGTCAACAAAGTCAGTGAGTTTGGTCAAGAGTAACCTAACTGACGCCAAGGTTAAATATCTGAGCCAACTCTGGCATAATTTGCCTACAGAATAGGTGGTGACTGAATGTTGAGTCTGAAAACTGGGATCTACTCTAACCTCCGTATATCCAGGGGTCAGACCCACAAAATGGTGCTGGAAGGAATCTGTACTTTTTTGCCATAGCAACCAGCGTTCGGGATTAATGCTGGAGACATTAAAAGAGGATTTTTTTTTAACAAGGCTTCTAAATCACTTAGGGAATTACTGGTGTAATTATCCCAATGGGGGTATCCACACAAATCAGGAAATTAAGGAGCATTTAATTTTTTAGAAGTAGCCAATCCAAAGCAGGTGGTTTGTGAAATAGTGGCTTTCAAAAGCAACATATAGTTTGGGATGAGACATGCACGATGCAAAGCCTCTGTGCCTTACACTTGCCAACTTTTAGAACCCCAAACAGATTTAAGATCAATTGTATCTTTCCACAGCTCAAAGCCCTCAACAGCCAACTGGTCAATAAAGGACTTTGAATACAGTAATTTTGTGTGGGTAAGTCTAACCTTGGAATAGGACTTCTCAGTCATCTTAAAATAAAATGCATTAGGGTTTGATTGATTAAAATCAGTAAAATAAGAAAACTTTTTCAAAACATTTTTGGAGCTGCCTTTCACTGGTGCGGGACAGTGTTCCCACTGTGAGTTGTTAACCACATTTCTAAATGAATTTGTCTTATGCAGTAAGTGATTTCCAAAATATGGTAACAGTGCAAATCACCATAGTTTGCAGATTCTAAATATAAATCTTCAGCATTAAAGGCAGTATAATATTTCAAATCAGAAAACAAAGCTTCTACGCCTGGACGTCCCAATCATCAGAGCAAATATTTTGTTTAACCACATCCCCCATAGAAACTCGGGGTACAATGGGAACATTAATAACCTCTGTGGGCCCATGAATCTGGTATTTTACAGCATCCCATACAATCCCATATAAAACGGGCCAAGCAGTTATATTCACAAATGTCTGGTCCCTCTTCATGATGTGCGAAGAGGAGTGAGAGGCCAAAGTTCCATCAATTAGTCTAATTGTAGTTCTTTCTTGAACATAGTGTCCATTACTAAAATGAAAAAATACAACCCAAATCCGATGGACATGAATACAAAAATTGCAAAAAGTACCAGCCAAATGTAAGTGCAAGGGAGTATCAAAATTATTTTTTTAAACCAGGTAGCAAAAATCAAAACTTTTGAAGGGGCCTTAGATGTTGTAGAGCCAGTGTCAAATAAAAAACGGATTCATTAGCCACACGGGTCTCCAAATCAGGCATACCCAAGTCAGTGGGGTAAGTATATTCAGTATCATTAAGAGGATCAACAGCAGTTGAATTCAATAAAGGATTCACAACTGTATGCATTTCAATGACAACATCAGGCCCAATGGCAGGATCCGGGACTAAAACAGTGTCGCACCATTGCTGGACACGAAACGGCAGGAGTCATACTATGAAGAATCAGCCACCCTGTGTAGTTTGATATTGTCAATGGAGATGTACCTGTTCCCCTTTCGTCTAGGAAGAGGTGGTAAAATGACTGTTCTTGTACCCTGCACGCCAAGCATGGCAACTGGAGCTCGATAGGAAGGACCAAATTCTTTCTTGTTGTCGATTTTCTCTCGGACCAGTGCTCCAACTTGAGGTAGCTAGCCGACTACTGGAATCTGCAAAGGAGCATCAGATGTGAGGGGCAAGTGTTCCTTTACTAGACTGTCTCTGGTCTTTTTGTAGGTTCTGAAAAACATTAGAATGTTCATCTACGTCAAAGAATGTGGCAGCCGCCGCCATGTCTAGACCATCAAGGTCCGGGACAAACATTTTGATGCCAAAGAGTATTTCATATAGGGTGCGCCCACCCAGAGACCTTCTAGGGAGAATATTTAGTGCACGCTGTACGCTATTGAGGTGGGTAAGCCAGTCTCTGCCAGTACCTAATACCTACGCTGTCAAGGATTGCTTTAAGTCACGGTTCATCCGCTCCACAATAATATTGTCCTCAGGTCAGTATGGAAATGAAAATTTGACCTGGACCCCTAATGAAGCCATGGCATCCTTGTATGCCTAAGAAGCGAACGCTGGACCCTGGTCCGAATGGAAGGTATCACACGCAAAAATTCCCACAAAGACTCGCAAATCCCTTATGACAGTTCTGGAATCAGCACTCCTTTGAGGCCACAGCCACACAAAGCGCGTGCAAGAGTCAACTGCTACTAAGATGTACTTATACGCAGTATCAGATGAGAAAGGACCGCAGTGATCTAAATAAACACACACACGTAGTTTATTAGATATGTACAACTGAGTTTGGGGCGGGCGTACAACAGTAGAAGGTTTAATTTGCTGACAAATGCCACATTGAAAGACATATTCCTGCGTTTGTTTGTACAAACCCCGCCACCAATACCGTTGCTGGAGAAGAGAAACAGTAGCTGACACGCCGGCATGCGATGAAGCCATCCCAGCGTGGGCTGCTGTAATCAAGGTCTGCGTTGGGTATTAATCTGTCACCAACGTCGTTAATTCTCACATAAGGTACTTTAACAGGGCTTAAATGATAAGAGTGTTTAGAAGGGAAACCTCTAGGGTAATTACCTCCCTTCTCTGTAGCAGCAATAGCTGCCAAGATGTCATCATCAATCTTACTTTTGTAACGTGTAACCGCTGCTACTGCATATGTGGCAACTGCTGTCTCCGCAGCCTTGTCCACGAAGGCAGTTGCCAACAGTGTAAACTCCAGTATGAATTACAAAGACAAGTGGCAACCTTTCCTTCAGCTCAGCCACTCAAACCCAGATCATTTTATGTTTTATTGTGTGCCCCTTGGAGTCACGATAATCATTTTGAGTCCAAAAGGGTAGATTGTCATTGTAGGATTGAACTCACTAGTAAGAGTTACTTACAATTAGAGTGGTCACACTGGGGTCCGTGTACTCTAATGCATGCCTCAGAGCACAGAGCTCTGCCAATTGGGCGGTACAGTCCCCTAATTTCTGAGTATGCACAACATTGGACTTGAATTCACCAACCACCATAGTACCGACCACAATTGCGCAGGCCGAAGAATATGCGTGCTTTGAACCGTAGCTGCTTGTGCGCTTCTGTCAGTGTAAATGATACTACGGAAATCCTCAAGTGGGCGCATAGTCAGAAGAGCAGGATGAACAAATTCATACTGCAAGTACTCTTTAGTCTGCAGTGAGGAACCAAAAAATGAACGTGACATCCGGAGATGTCAAGGACGTGGCCCATCTTAACCACAGAGGGTGCAAAGCTCTGGAATTTGGTACACTGGCTTTCGTCACTGCCTCCAAGGCAGGATACGGAGTAACAACCAAAATGTGTTTTCCCTGTGACAGTGCACGTTCTTTAAGAATCGCCATTTGCGCTGCTGTCAAAACTTTTTCCACAGTGGAAAATCGCAACTCAGCCGAAGTGTACAAGTGTGACTTGTAAGCGATAGGGACTGTGTCACCCTCATTAATAGTAAGGTACGTGAAACCCACTGCCCCTGGCACGATTGTTATTACCAGGTTGGTGTGGTTATCACGGGTTCACAAGAATTTAGATTCAAGCAGATCAGCCTGCAAAGATTGCAAGATGGCTGAATGCTCAGGCAGCCAGCACGATTTGGAAAAAGAAAGTTGTATCAAAGCATAAAGGGGTTCGATACGCTGGACATATTCGGGAATGTAGGTACGCCCAAAATTCAAAAAGCCCATCCAAAGTTTCTTCAGTGTTGTGGGAGCTCGCAAAAGTGCACATTTCTCCAGGGAAGTGAGTGAGGAGCTACACCTCGACCTTCATTGTTGAGTTGTTCATCACGTAGCCCAGGAACAACACTGTGCACTTTGCAATGTGAGATTTTGCAAAGTGAAATTTGTATCCAAAATCCGCGAAATTGCAAATTATGCAGTCTACTCTGCACAGATGCGGCCATAATTCGTTGTCTGTGCAATAGTTGTCATCCACATACGTACATGCATCTTTGTCGATCCCCTCCAAGAGAGAGACATCGCGGGTGGCAAAGATGCCTCTACTTTTCTTGTAGCCAATCGCCAAACGGCGAAAGTGACGCTGTTTACCACCACTTGTAAATGCTGTCCATTGACTACTAAGAGGGGACAGATTGTGGGCAAAAAAATTGGATATGTCAAGTGTGGTTTTGAACCTTTTACGCACGAGACTATCCACATGAGCAGAACTGTGAGTATTCTGGACCACGCACGTACGACAATGTGAATTTAAGTGGCGGTAATCCAATACCAAATGGTACGAACCATCTTGCTTGGTCACAGTAAAAAGGGGGTTATTCATCGGAGACACAGACGTTTCAATCAAACCTTGATATTCCAATCGTTCAAGGATTTCCGCAATGGAATCTTTAGCTTCTCGTCGCATGGGCCATTAGGGTTGAGCCTGTAGCTTTGACAGCAAAGGAATCTCATGTCGATGGGAAAATTGATCCTAACCATAGTGAGTATGGTACAAAGCCGGCGCAAGCACCTTAGCCCACTCTTCTGCAAATTGCAGCGCCTGCTTTTTTGGCACTGTGTGCGCGAAACTAGGGAGGATTACCTCCTCCTTTTGGGGAGCAGCTAAGACTGGGTGGAAAGCCCCTCGCTCTCCTGGGCCTGTAACCATGCACATCCTGGGCGAGGTGCTAGGTCTCCTCCCCCAGGATGGGCAGGGGGAAGCTTCAAAAGCATACTGCCTCTGTGAGCTTCTCCAGACAATTTGCTGTACCCAGCAGCAGGCCCCCACCAGTCCTGACCCCCAGTCTGGCGGGAAGACTGGCTGGAAAAACTACGTCAGGAAGGGGGGGTGCCAGCCTGTGACAACCCGACCCCTCAGGTGGGGGAGACGAGGTGAATCACGACCCCGGGCTCCGGCCATGTTGAAGATTGGGATTCCTGCCCAATCACAGCTAGGCTCCTGCCCCCCCTCCCACAGGAGAGGAGCAGGCTAGGTGGTGTACCCACCCCAGGATAGGGACCTAGTCCCTGTCCTTGCCCTACCTGTAACGCCCCTAAATTCAGTATTTAGGGCTCCCTGAACCTTCCTTCCTCAGATCCCGATAAGAAAAGAAGAAAGAAGATCAAGAAGAAGAAGACCCGCCGTGCAGCTGCTAACAACAGGACGACAACAACTGACTTGGCCCCAGCCCTACTGGCCTGTCGATCCTGGAACCTCCTCCTGCCTAATCCTGGTGACTCCTGTGGACGGCAACCTTGGGACACCCAGAGGACCTGCCTGCCTTGACCCTCTTAAAGCCTGGGACTCCCATCAGCAGAGGCTCTGCTGCAACAACACCCCAAGTACTAGCCAGGAAGCTCCGGACCAACCCACTCTGCACCTGCCGAGCCCGGCTCGTGCCCGAGTGATCCAGGACCACGAGGACGTCCCCCTGGCAACTGGGACCCGAAGTCCAGTCCCAAAAGAACCTCCTTGATGACCCCGAAGACGCCTGCAGCATAAGGACAGAGGACCCCTCCTACCGCGACCAGCAAGGGGTAAGATTTCCCGACCTCAAAAGACATCCCTGCACCCGGCGCCCCACGGCTCCCTGTGCCCAACTCCTGGGTGCCTACCTATCCTCCAAGATCCAAACTTACCCCTCGAAGTGTAGGTCGCTACAGAAGATCCTTCGTCCCCGAGCCCGCAGCCTTTGTTCCCTTTTCAAGTTCCTCATTGAATAACATTGAGCGCCCAAAGCCTCAAAAGCACCCTGCACCCTGCACCCTGCACCCAGCCACCCGAGTGCCCCTGGCAGTGCAACCTGTACCCTATCCTACTTCCTCACTGAGCAAGTGACCCGGAGCTCATCTCCCACAGCCGCGTGGCCTACTAGCCAGCAGCCACCAACCGGAGGCCCCCTTTCCCTCATTGGATAACATTGCGCCTAACTACCTCTGCATTCGGCCGCCCCTGTGCCGCTGGGGGTGAACCAACTGTACTTACCTGACTCTGGGGGACCCCTGAGTCTATGCCCAGAACCCTAACTTCAACAGCATTGTAATCACCTGGAAACCGATAACTCACTTACCTGCCGTTGGATAACACTGACTGGTTTGACTCGAAAAATCTTCAAAGTGTGAAGTTTTGGAAACTAAAAATATTCAAATAAAATCACCCAAATTCCGAATTCCGAAGTACTCACCTGTGATCAGGGGAGAAGCCAGTACTGTACCTAGTAGCCCAGTACTTAACCGCAAAAGTAATCCTTACCGGGTTTACTAGTAATCTGTATTTTCTCCATAGGAATCCATTGTGTGCTTGTCTATGAAATTACTTCTGTCTACTTTTGAAAACTTGAATTATTCTGTAAAAATCATACCACATACTGAAACGCAATTACTCACCTGTTTTAAGTTGAGACCCCAGTACTGGACCCAGGAAACCAGTACTGCATTACAAAAGTAACAAGATCATACTTTACCTGCAACCTGAATTTTCTCCCATTGGATAACATTTTCTAATTTCTAATTTAAAACATTTGTAAAGCGCAGCGTGCACCGAACGGTTTCTTGGCGCTAGTGGAGGGTATTGGCCACAGAGGCAAAGTAGTAACCGGGAGGTTACGCAGGGAAGGCCTGGTTAAAAAGAAACGTTTTTAGTTCCTTGCGGAAGGATACATAATGGATACATAATTTCACTTTTCATTGAAAAGTTTTTAAGTGTTTACTTTTAAAACAGCTTTATATTACTGAAGAAATCACTACCATAACTAAAACGATTTTACTAAATTGGTTTCAGCCTAGACCCCAGGACTGAACCTAGGATCCAGTCCTGGAACTACCAAAGTAATCTACAAAGTACTCAACTGTATATATATGATGATGAAAACCCATTGAGCTCAATGCTATAGTGTGTCTAGAATTGTGTTGCCTACTGCAACCCCTGTATCTATGGTGTTCACAAAGTTTATTGCCTCTTTGCAAAGTAATTACATGAGAGTACTCATATCGAGAAGAGTATATTTTTATACCTGTTAGTTCTAAAAATAAAACAACTATATCTGTTGGGCACCTCGACCTCTGCCGCCACCTCCTCCACCGGTGGGTGAGACCGATGTTTCCTGCAAAGAGCACGAGGAGAATGTTGTTCAGGAACCTGAAATCTATCAGGTGACTTAATAGTACTGCTGTCGCGCAACTCATATGTACGCTCAGTAGAGACAGGTGTAGGTAAAGTAGTACGAGATCCCTGTTTTTGTTGCTGTTTCTCCTGTTTTTTGTTCTTACTCCAATTTTGTTTCTGAACTTTTGGGCTGTCATCTTTATCAGATGACGCTTGTTGAGATTGCTGCTGTGTTTGTTTTTTAGCAAAAGGCTTAACACCCAAACTATTGCGGCCAACGGTCTTATAAGCCTCCGTAATAATTCTCAGTAACTGACGGGGTTTGTAGGCGTCGGGACATCGCGCAAAGCATTAGACACCTGGAAACTTACTGCATCCCCCTTAACATTTGCAAGGACGAGATCCCATACCATCGCGTACCATGTCAAACGCTCCCACTAGTTGCATTTCCCTCCACAGCCGCCTCTGGCCCGTGTTCATCCTGAATACGCTTAATTATGGAGGGCAGGACAGCCATTGGCAGGGTGCCTAAGCACCAAGTATAGACTGCCGCAAAAATCACACCCCAAGTTGTACAGTCATTTACGTCCGGTACTGAGGGCCATATGTATCAAGCTCCCCTTTTGCGATTCTCAATTTGCGATTTTTTCGCGAAACGCAAGTTGAGATTCGCAAAACGGTATGTAAGTAAAAAATCGCAATAAAATAGCGATTCCGCAAAAATCGGTATTTAAATAGCGATTCCTTATTTAAAAAGTCACAATTTTGCAAAATTCACAAATCTGAGAATTGAAAACTCAGGTGCACCTTGATGATATCACAACCAGGAAGTGTGACTACCCATGCTGCACCTGAGTTTCTGAAGCACAGTGAGAGAGAAGGAGTGGAGGTAAGGGAAGTCTGCAGTGCTACAAAAAATGGACGACACTGGAGACATGGCCAGCCAGGAGAAACAGCAGCAGGGGGAAACACAGAGGAAAAGAAAACAAAAGTTTTCAGAAACTGAGCTGGAGGTCCTGATCCAGGAAATGGTGATAAGCCATGAGCACTTCTTTGGTAAAAAGTTCCTCTTGGTGCCTGAGACACGCAAGCAGCGGATATGGGCTGATATCCAGTGCAAAGTGAATGCAGTCGGCGTCACCCACAGAAGTGTGGAAGATTTAAGGAAGAGCTGGTACGATATAAACCAGCGCTCCAAGGAGAAGGTGGCTGCCAGGTTGGAGCAGGCCAAGATGACTGGTGGAGGGATCTCCACTGCCACTGACTCCACACCACTAGAGGAACTGGTTGAGGGGATCCTGCTGCCATAGAGTGTAATGCGTATGGCCGACCTGGACAGTTCCGAGCTCCCAGTACCAAGACAATGTAAGAAGCATGCCCTTGATACCCCCTTACTACCCCCACACACCCAGGAGCGACCCAGGGGCAGAACAAAGCTAATAGCCCAGTGCAGGTACACAAGCACACACAGAAATGCATTATGGGAGATGTAGTCCCATGTACATTACAGTGGTGCATTTACACTCCGCCAGTCCCTAACAGCATGTGCACATCAGGAAAGGCAAATGCAGGACCCATGTAATCCCAAACAGTGAAATGTAATACATGACAAGTGCAAGTCAGAACAAACAGATAATTAATGTGTGCTTTTACGTCCACAGCACCATCTGTAACACAGGAAACAGTCAGTGGAAAAAAGGACAAGTCCCCTAACACACAGGCAACAGGGCAAGAGGAGGAGACAGAGGAGGAGGACAGCCCAGTAATCCCTCCAAAACGCCGCAGGCGGTATGTAGTGCCTCCACTACCCCCATTGGAGGATGAAGGCCAGGACACGGATGGCGATGTCCAACCAGTCCCCGCACAGCCAGAGCCACAACACCGTGCTTGAGCACGTGCTGATCCGAACCCGCCAGTTCCATCCAGGCGCAGGGCACGTGCATCCACCAGTGCAGCTGACTCAGGAGAGGACACAGTATTTGGCGGACTGGAAGGGCACATGTGGCAAGTACAGCACCTGCAGGCGAAAAACATAAAATCCCTACAGTGGTAAATCAGGGTTGGCTTCATGGGCATGACTGGTGCTCTGGAGGCACTCTGTGCGGAACTAAAGGCAGATTGTGCTGCTAGGCACAGAGAGATGTAGCGCCTAAATCTCTACACCTGGGCGGTGAACCTCCTCTCCTCAGCAACAAATGTGCTGTCAAGGCGCAGCATCTGTATGCAGCGTGAGGTTGCACACAACAGCCAGGACGTGGCAAGGACCCTGGTACAGGTCACATCTGCTGTGGATGAGCTGCGGGCAGCTCGTACTACTGGGCCAGGAGTCCTAACTCCAACAGATGAGGACGCACAATCAGGCAGGAGCAGCATCACCATCCCAACCCCCATGGATAGACGCCGTAGTGGGCGTAACAGTAGGCCTACTGGGACAAGTGAGGAGGGCACTGTGAGAAGTTGGCCTGATATGTAGTGTTTCCAATTCTGGAACCACTTGGTATCAGTCCAAACAAACCCCAAAGATGTCTGGTTGTAAGTCAACCTGGTTAGACAAGCTATCCTAGTGGTAGCATGGACTAAGCAGCCTTAAAGGCTTAACTTAAGAGGTCGTGTTAAGCGAGCTGTTTTACCACATACAATCCTGTAATCAAATGAAAGGACACCACACAAGTATATATTATAAAAATATATGTATTTATTTCTAAATTACTCCCCCGTACTCTTTATGAGGAAAGGGGCACAAGCGTTAAATCAAAAGCACAGTAAAACATATAAAGTTGCACAATTATGGATGAGGGCGGGTGGCCACTCGGACCATATACTAAAAAAATGGTATAAGGAACACTTATCGAACAGTGGTTAGGCCTAGGGCCTAGAGATTCGCTGGGAGCAGTCAGGACTAGCAATGCTGAAGTCGGGAGTAGCCCACAGGAGACGGGTGCAGCACGGAAAGTGCGGCGCGCACCAATGCACTGTCAATGGTGCGTAAAAGTCAGTTAAAGTGAATTAAAAGATACTTCCGCTGAACCTAGGAACACAAAACTTTAGACACAGACCCTAGAGGTGTGTACCAGTGTGGGAACACCGGCGTTGCAATGTTACCTCACCCACAGGCCGTGGGTGCACAGGGTCGAAGTGGCGTCGAGTTTTGACACGCAGGCTCTTGGTGCTTGAAGCTGTTGCAGCTGCAGGCGAGGTGAAGCAGAAGTGTCCGGTGGATCCAAGGGTGGATCTGAAGTTGTGAAGACCTGAAAGCAGAGGGGACAATGTTCAAAGTCACTGACCAGTGACCACCGTGGAACCAGATTGGAACCAGGCAAAGTCGGGTGCAAACAGGTGATCAGGGGTTGCTTCTCTCTGCAGCCACGTAGACACGAAGAGGTCAAGGACGTCCAGGAGTCGATCACGAGCTGTCCCTCGAAGGCTCTAGCTGATGACGGTGTCGGCAACTCGATTGAAGCAAACAAGCCTTGGCTAACGCAAGCCACGGGGAAAGTGAAAAAGGCTTATTACTCGGACCAGCAAGGTCAGAGCGGGTACTCCTTTCTACAGGAGCGAGGGCAAGTCTGGAGCAACCAGACCCACAGTGTAAATCGTAGGTTTCGTTGCCAAGATGGCCGCTGACCACGTGACAAGCGGCCGGGATGGCGAGTCGAGTGGCAAAAAGCAAAAGGGCCCCACGCAGATCGTGGAGATGCTGGAGGGCTGGTCTTTGGTGTAAATGCTGCTCGGTTGTGGGGCTTCTCAAACCCCAAAGCACAGAGTCGAGGGTGCCTCGGGTGCTGCGCAGTCAGCGTCTCGGGGGTCTTTCAAGATGGCCGCTCCCACGTCTCTCGGTGCTTCCACGGGTCCCTTCTTTGCAGGGACTGTGGATCGGGCTGGGAGAAGTCTGGGAAGCTGGGTCTTGTCAGGCTCTGCACTCGGACTCCGGCGGGAGGCGGCGGCAAAGCAGACGTCGAGGTGCTGGGTGGTGCCTGTGTTCACAGGGTGGCCCCTCCTAGGCCACAAGGGAGATGCTCTTCAGTCTTCTGTCATCAGAATGTCGAAGTCCAGTCGTCTTCTTAGTTTAAAGTTGATTTCAGGATGATCTGATCTCCGTTGGGACTGCTCCCCCTCTTATTCGAATCGGGGGGGCTGGACATCCTGCTAGGTCCCCTCCTATGGGTGGGACCCAGGAAGGGGGTGGTTACACCCCTCTCCTTTGATCCTGGCCGCGCTGGGACAGGGGCTGGGAGGCCCCAGAACCGGTTTGGCCGGATCCTGCAAGGGGCAGCCTTGTGCTCCCCAGGCAGTGTCTGGTTTCTTTGAAACCTCCCTACTCCAATCCACTATCTCCTGTCTGGGGTGGTTTGACACCGCCCTGTGACAGGAAACTCTTTGTCCAGGCCTCCTCTGCCGGGTTTCGGTCAGCAGCAGGAGGCCAGACCCGTGTCTGTGGCAGGGGCATCCATTTTGTGGATCTGAGGCTCATTTTAAATCAACCGCGTTTCAGCAAAGTAACATGTCTTCTCCCTCTAGAAGGGTGGAATGCTACCCCCGTCGCCAGAACTGGCGAGGGGGTAGTATTCCAATTCGTATGACACCTTACACGACATGTTTTGATAAAGCCAAACCAAAGTTGCTATATAACCGCGAGGATTATAAGGCGCTTAAGAGTATATGGTATGGCATTATCCCGGATCAGCTTAGGGAGTTGTTCCCGACAGCTGCAGACAGGCTCAGCTCATGCCAGAGCACCATCTCACATAAAACCACGCACTCTGCCTCCAGGATTGATGAGGCCTTCCATAGGAGTGGCTTACAGGCTATATATGTGTCCAGATATAGGTTTAGATATAGGTATACTATATCTAAGCAAGGGGTGATTACACCCACTTGCCCCAGCTGAGTGATCAGCCAGTTGTGTCAGTTTAGATAGCCAGCCAGGGGTGGCAAAAGATATGCTGCAGCCCCTGGTAGGCCTTGGATGCACCTATGCCCTGGGCACCTATAGTGCACTGTACAGGGACTGATAAGGTGACCCAAGCCAATCTAGTTATGCACCTAGGGTACATGGAATCCATTTTACAGAGAGAGCAGATAGCCTGGGGCCCTGATTAGCAGGGAACCAGGCCAACTAAGTCGAAAACCAGCTAAACACAGGGCAAAAAATCTGGGGTAACCATAGTCAGGTAGCCACCTTCCTACATAACCCCCCCCCAAACGAAAGGAGATAAGGCTATCCTTGGCCAGGTAAGCCTTTATTGCCTGAGTGGCCATATAAGGAAGTCCATGCACTAGCATGGGTACCCCCTGTCTCATGGTCCACTAAGCAGTCCCTCACCCTAGGGGTATTAGAGGGTCTCCACCATAGGGAATCACTACCTTGGGTGTGTTTATGCAAAGTTAAAGGCTGGTTTGGATATGGAGTATTGAAGTGAGGCTCCACTATTTTTGGGCTCAACTTCCTCCAATTATCTTCCACCATGTGTGCCTTTCTCTCTTCAACTGAGTTGCACTGAGCTCTCAGGGTCAACCTCTGGCTACCTAAAGCTGGAGGCTGGGTCCCTCTGTGTGGCTTGCTGGAGGGACAGTTCAGGTTTGGGCCCTTTGGGTCCCAGGTTTGGCTGTGCCCAACAGAATCCATCTGTGGGAGGTCCCTAACTGTTTTTAAGGGGGCTCCCTCAGGAGTTTTTAAAGTTTTCACCTTACTAGGGCTACTAGTTTTGGTGCCCCTAATCTGTTGATGGGGGTGCTTTATTTGACAGGGGGCCCTCTGGGTCTCACTGTCCTTCTTGTCCTCTGCAGCCCTGGGCTGACTAAGGCAAGGTAGAGAGGGGCAGGTTACCTGCTCCAGACTGGATCCCACCTGAGAAGGGTCCACTGCCATCAGAGGCTCTGTCAGGCCAGGCCTAACAACCTCTGGGGCAGTTCCTTCATCAGGGGTAAGATCAGTTCCCTGAGGAGGCTGATCCTGTCCTACTGTCTGGTGAGGGGGAGATTTCTCTTCCTCCTCCATGCTCTCAGTTTGGGTGGAGTGATCCATCATTTCAGGCTTCACAACACACATATCTGTTTGAGTTTGGGCTGTGGCCATCACAGCCCCACCAACCTTTTCAGGAGGAGACTCAGTTTGGGTTTCTGCTGTTATCATAACAGCTTTGCTATTCTGTCTTGGAAGAGCTTCTGGTAAAGATGGGGCAGAGAGTTGCTCAGCCCTACCAACCTTTTCAGGAAGGACATCTTGAATTGGGGCTATAGCCAGTACAGCCCCACTAACCTTTCCATTGGAATTTACCATTCTAGAATGGATTTTCTGTTCAACCTCAGCCCAGGCTGAGATTTCCAAATCATTACCCAGTAGACAGTCTACAGGCAAGTTTGGTGACACTGCCACTCTCTTTGGGCCAATGACACCTCCCCAGCTGAGACTTACTACTGCCATGGGATGATTTGTTTGGATACCATCAATGTTTGTTACCTGGTATGTGGCACCTGGTAAAAGTTGCTTAGAGGGGACTATACAGTCAGCCACCATGGTGATGCTAGCCCCTGTGTCTCTAAAAGCTTCAACTTTCAAACCATTGATGATAGGTTCTTGTCTATATTTGCTCAAGGTATTTGGGCAAACAGAGAAGTTGGCAAACCCCATGCCAGTCTCATAGACAAGATCATTTGGGGATGGGGACCTGGATAGGCCAGGGTCCCCTTGGGCTCCAAAAGTAAACCCACCCAGATTCCTGGGTGTGCTCCCACTTCCTGGGGGATTACTGCTGACAGTAACAGGAGGTGTTGGAGCTGGCTTTGGAGGTATGTTTTCTTTATTGCCATCCTTGGGACAACAGCTGTCTGTTTTGTAATGCCCAACCTGTTTACAGGCATGGCAATAAGGCTTTTTCTCTGTTGAAGAAGTGTCTTGGGACCCACCCCCCTTCTTGGAGTTTTGGGGCCCTGGGGAAGTGTTTTCTTTACTTTTATCCCCACCCTTATCTTGAGGCTTGGTAGACTCCTTCTTCTGGTTATTGTCCTGATTCTTAGGCCTAATCCTGGTTCTGACCCACTTATCTGCCCTCTTTCCCAATTCTTGGGGAGAGGTCAAATCTGAGTCCACCAGGTGCTGGTGTAAGAGCTGGTTCTGACAATTACTAAGGATCTGCTCCCTCATAATCAAATTATACAATCCTGTGAAGTCATGTACTTTGCTGCCATTCAGCCAACCCTCCAGAGCCTTAGTTGCACAATCAACAAAATCAGTCCAGTCCTGAGTCTGTGTCTTCTGGGTATCTCTGAACTTTAACCTGTACTGTTCAGTGGTTAAGCCAAACCCATCTATCAGAACACTCTTCAGGACTTTGTAATTGCTGGCATCCTCATGTCTGACAGTGAGGAGCCTATCCCTCCCTTTCTCTGAAAAGGAGTACCATAAGATTGCTGCCCACTGTTCCTCAGGAACCTGCTGTACCATGCAGGCTCTCTCCAGAGCAGTCATCCATTTGTGGATGTCATCCCCTTCCTGATAGGGGGGCACAATCTTTGTCAGGTTTCTACTATCATAGGACCTGGGTTTCTCTTTAGGAATTTTGCTGCCACCAGTGGCATCTAAGCCACTTAATTTCTGTTCCCTAGCCAAGGTAAGTTTAGCTTGAGCCAAGGTAAGTTTAGCTTGAGCCAGAGCTACCTCCTCCCTCTCTATCTGGAGTTGGACAGCCCTCATTCTGGCCCTATGCTCTTTTCTCTGGGAGGAAGTCATCCCTCTTTGAGATTCTCTTGAGGCACTAGAAAGATGAGAATCCCTTGATAGAGATCTCACCCTCCTGTTACCTGGGAGAATGTGGTTATGAGATCTGGAGTGGTGCTGGCCCTCTCCATTCCCATGTAGGTCCAAGTTGGCCTGGTTAAGCCTGGCAACCTGTACCTGGTTTCCCCCCTGATCCTGATCTTCAGGCTCTTCTAAATCAGAGCCTTCCTCTGGGTCTTCCTCCTCCTCCTCTACTTCTTCTTGAAGATCCTCATTCTCAGGGGAGTTTATCCCTTCCTCTGTTTCTAAGGGAGTCTGACTCACCTTATCTAGGTCATCCTTTTCTAGGAGAGCTACTAGGGAAGGAATGGTAGGGCCTCTGCCCTTTTTTAGCCCCCTGGCTGTGCACAAGGCACTCAGGTCTTTGTGGCTAAGGTTGTCATATCTGGATGTTGTCCCTATAGGATCAACTATTACAGGAGCAGAGCCTGAAGCTCTACCTGTATCAGACATGACTGCTAGTGAGGTGTAAGTGGTGCACTTACCTACACTAAGTGGTTTCCTACTGTACCTTGCTAGTGAGTTGTAGTCAGGGTGTGCTAATCCCTTTAATCTACAACTACTAAGTTCAGTAGAACTTAATATGCTAAGCTTTTGATTTATATGTACCTAGAGGTACTTGATGTGATCTTTCAATTTGATAAAGATTGCAATGGTAAAACAAACAGCAAGCTCAAATCCGCACCGCTGCACACCAATGTGAGAAGTTGGCCTGATATGTAGTGTTTCCAATTCTGGAACCACTTGGTATCAGTCCAAACAAACCCCAAAGATGTCTGGTTGTAAGTCAACCTTGTTAGACAAGCTATCCTAGTGGTAGCATGGACTAAGCAGCCTTAAAGGCTTAACTTAAGAGGTCGTGTTAAGCGAGCTGTTTTACCACATACAATCCTGTAATCAAATGAAAGGACACCACACAAGTATATATTATAAAAATATATGTATTTATTTCTAAATTACTCCCCCGTACTCTTTATGAGGAAAGGGGCACAAGCGTTAAATCAAAAGCACAGTAAAACATATAAAGTTGCACAATTATGGATGAGGGCGGGTGGCCACTCGGACCATATACTAAAAAAATGGTATAAGGAACACTTATCGAACAGTGGTTAGGCCTAGGGCCTAGAGATTCGCTGGGAGCAGTCAGGACTAGCAATGCTGAAGTCGGGAGTAGCCCACAGGAGACGGGTGCAGCACGGAAAGTGCGGCGCGCACCAATGCACTGTCAATGGTGCGTAAAAGTCAGTTAAAGTGAATTAAAAGATACTTCCGCTGAACCTAGGAACACAAAACTTTAGACACAGACCCTAGAGGTGGGTGCACAGGGTCGAAGTGGCGTCGAGTTTTGACACGCAGGCTCTTGGTGCTTGAAGCTGTTGCAGCTGCAGGCGAGGTGAAGCAGAAGTGTCCGGTGGATCCAAGGGTGGATCTGAAGTTGTGAAGACCTGAAAGCAGAGGGGACAATGTTCAAAGTCACTGACCAGTGACCACCGTGGAACCAGATTGGAACCAGGCAAAGTCGGGTGCAAACAGGTGATCAGGGGTTGCTTCTCTCTGCAGCCACGTAGACACGAAGAGGTCAAGGACGTCCAGGAGTCGATCACGAGCTGTCCCTCGAAGGCTCTAGCTGATGACGGTGTCGGCAACTCGATTGAAGCAAACAAGCCTTGGCTAACGCAAGCCACGGGGAAAGTGAAAAAGGCTTATTACTCGGACCAGCAAGGTCAGAGCGGGTACTCCTTTCTACAGGAGCGAGGGCAGGTCTGGAGCAACCAGACCCACAGTGTAAATTGTAGGTTTCGTTGCCAAGATGGCCGCTGACCACGTGACAAGCGGCCGGGATGGCAAGTCGAGTGGCAAAAAGCAAAAGGGCCCCACGCAGATCGTGGAGATGCTGGAGGGCTGGTCTTTGGTGCAAATGCTGCTCGGTTGTGGGGCTTCTCAAACCCCAAAGCACAGAGTCGAGGGTGCCTCGGGTGCTGCGCAGTCAGCGTCTCGGGGGTCTTTCAAGATGGCCGCTCCCACGTCTCTCGGTGCTTCCACGGGTCCCTTCTTTGCAGGGACTGTGGATCGGGCTGGGAGAAGTCTGGGAAGCTGGGTCTTGTCAGGCTCTGCACTCGGACTCCGGCGGGAGGCGGCGGCAAAGCAGACGTCGAGGTGCTGGGTGGTGCCTGTGTTCACAGGGTGGCCCCTCCTAGGCCACAAGGGAGATGCTCTTCAGTCTTCTGTCATCAGAATGTCGAAGTCCAGTCGTCTTCTTAGTTTAAAGTTGATTTCAGGATGATCTGATCTCCGTTGGGACTGCTCCCCCTCTTATTCGAATCTGGGGGGCTGGACATCCTGCTAGGTCCCCTCCAATGGGTAGGACCCAGGAAGGGGGTGGTTACACCCCTCTCCTTTGATCCTGGCCGCGCTGGGACAGGGGCTGGGAGGCCCCAGAACCGGTTTGGCCGGATCCTGCAAGGGGCAGCCTTGTGCTCCCCAGGCAGTGTCTGGTTTCTTTGAAACCTCCCTACTCCAATCCACTATCTCCTGTCTGGGGTGGTTTGACACCGCCCTGTGACAGGAAACTTTGTCCAGGCCTCCTCTGCCGGGTTTCGGTCAGCAGCAGGAGGCCAGACCCGTGTCTGTGGCAGGGGCATCCATTTTGTGGATCTGAGGCTCATTTTAAATCAACCGCGTTTCAGCAAAGTAACATGTCTTCTCCCTCTAGAAGGGTGGAATGCTACCCCCGTCGCCAGAACTGGCGAGGGGGTAGTATTCCAATTCGTATGACACCTTACACGACATGTTTTGATAAAGCCAAACCAAAGTTGCTATATAACCGCGAGGATTATAAGGCGCTTAAGAGTATATGGTATGGCATTATCCCGGATCAGCTTAGGGAGTTGTTCCCGACAGCTGCAGACAGGCTCAGCTCATGCCAGAGCACCATCTCACATAAAACCACGCACTCTGCCTCCAGGATTGATGAGGCCTTCCATAGGAGTGGCTTACAGGCTATATATGTGTCCAGATATAGGTTTAGATATAGGTATACTATATCTAAGCAAGGGGTGATTACACCCACTTGCCCCAGCTGAGTGATCAGCCAGTTGTGTCAGTTTAGATAGCCAGCCAGGGGTGGCAAAAGATATGCTGCAGCCCCTGGTAGGCCTTGGATGCACCTATGCCCTGGGCACCTATAGTGCACTGTACAGGGACTGATAAGGTGACCCAAGCCAATCTAGTTATGCACCTAGGGTACATGGAATCCATTTTACAGAGAGAGCAGATAGCCTGGGGCCCTGATTAGCAGGGAACCAGGCCAACTAAGTCGAAAACCAGCTAAACACAGGGCAAAAAATCTGGGGTAACCATAGTCAGGTAGCCACCTTCCTACAGGCACTGTGCAACCCCAAACAGGGGCTCCAACCCGACAGCGCCGCATTTGAGGTGCACTAACTTGGACCAGTAGATGGGTGCAGAAACCCACTTTACATGGACACTTGCTCCTGATTATACAATCGCACTATGACATGTGCTGGACATTGGGAGAAACATAGTGTGGTACTCAGGCTGTGTACCGTCATTCATCCTGAAGTTAAGGAAATAAAACACAGTCTCTCAACTGATATTTAGCATTGTGTCATATTTTCTTACTTAAAATAGTTGGTGTAATCTTATCTCACCTCTGGCGCCCAGCAGCTGCACCAATTACACCGGCTGGCATGCGTCCTGGAGCTGGCCCCTCCTCATCTGATGAATTCGATTCACTGAGCTCCACCGGTGTGCCTTTCCTGGTGGCGATGCTGTGCAGCATTGCACATGCTACCACTATCTTGCAATAGGTCTGGGGGCTGTATTGTGGTGCCCCTCCACTCTTATGTAGGCATCTGTATCTGCTCTTGAGTATCCTGAAGGTCCGCTCAATGGTGCATCTGATTGCTATGTGGGCACGGTTGTAACTCTGCTCCCCAGCATTAGCAGGTTTCAGGTAGGGAGTTAGTATGAACTCACGGACCGCATACGCACTGTCACCTGTGGGGTGGGAGAAATATGGTTAAACACTGCCCTGCACATGCTATCCTTAACTAGTGTGTCCTCTGAACAAATACATTTACCCAGTGGGTATCCCTGACCAAACTCCCCACTTGTGAGTCGACGGTGTATCCCACTGTGGTAGAAGATGAAACCGTTGTGCGTGCTGCTTGGGTATTTAGCGACAATGTCAGTGATGATGTGTTCTGATCTCCCAGCATCCTTTAAGGGACATCGTGTCACACACCGAGATTGAGGGACGTGAACAGACTTTGGAAAAACGGAGGACGATTTTGAGATTGACATAATGAATGAAGATCCTACGTTGTTTTTAGAATAAAAGCCTCGTCAAGGTGTACCTGGAATCCAGTTCCACTGTTGGGGAGCAACGGATGAGACATCTTCATACACTCTCTGTCGCTTCAGCTTTGACTTAGCAGATTGGATCAGCCCACTGAATAAGAACTCTGTGGTCCTGATGAGAACCCTAGAACCTGTTGGGTCTGAAACGCGTCAACCTTTTTTTGTGTGGTTTGGTCAAACAAACCTATGTTTGTTTAAGCTGTCCACTGGTGCACTATAAATAATTTTTGCATTTTGCAGACTGTGATGTTCTTGATTAAGTTGTGCCCCGCTGTGAGATTGAGGTTTAACAGTATGGTTGTTGGACCCTTGGTATTATAGTGTGGTTCTGAAAATTCCGGACCCTGCCATAATGGTGTACCAAGGCCTAAACACTCGTGCAGAAAATATCATCATACCACGACGAATTTGGTATCAATAGACCGGTAATGATCAGGACATTATGCCTGTGTATTTTCGTCACGATCGAGTGATGCTATCACCCTTAAATCACTGTTCTTGTCCTGAGCCCACGGCATCCATCTTGTGTCTTGCCCTTATATAGTCAATTGATTAAAGTCTGAATTTGATCCAAAGGACACGTCCACCTTTCTCTGACTTCTCCATGACCTGAACAGGCTGAATCTGCCTACGTGATGTTGGCCTCACCAAACCAGTCCACGCCCTCTAGTCAATCTATATTAAAGATCTGAGCAACTTGTTGTGTACATTGGCCTGAGCAAGATTAGAAGGCCGAATACAGTAGCCATGCCTGTTTATGACCCACAAGCATCCCTTATCCTACATTTCTATCTTCCACACCTGGCTCTGTTTCTCTGCTCCTGGGCTTTTACAATGGGGAGGTGACTGTTTATATGATGGGGAGGAAACCAGATCTATTGTGAGCTTATCCGGCCTGCACAGAAAAATATGTGAAGTTTGACATATGTTCATGATGGAAGATGGGTTGGTCAGTTTGGGCAAGTAGAATGGAATTCATAATTATAGCCTGCTTTGTTATGGTACCATGGGAGCGACCTACAATGATGTGTTTCACAGCAAGAATGTGAGCCTAGGGGCAAACTTTTTGTATAAAAGGCCTGTCTGAGAAAGCTCAGGCAGGCTCCCTCTTTCAATTGTAAAACTACGGTTGGACGACGAAGCCTCATAATAATAATAATAAAGATGTCTTTTGATTTTACAGATTGGCTGTCAATTCCTTACCTGCTTTATTATGCAAATTACTGGATAGATCCCTGGTGGGGAGAGTGAGTCATTTTCCACTTTTCTTCAGTTGGCTGCCCAACTCGGGGCCTTATCATGGAGTGGTTATCTACAGGAGTATTTTGTCAAAGGATGGAGGAACTGCTGGGGAATACAAGACAGAATTCTACCAAAAAGAGGTACTCTGGGCACAGGGTTTTCTGGGGGATTATCTGTCTTTGTGGCCCAGTATGTTTTTCGATTTTTCTGACTTAAAACTCTCCTAAAGATGTCACTCCTGACTAAGGAACCCATTCTTTTTTTTTGCTGTCAGTATTTTTTAACAGACTGTTAGTGCAGTGGGGAATTGACAGTTATAATCTGGACAAATATTTGTGTATATGCAAATTGCAATTTGTATAGGCAGTTGAAGAGATATTTTCTCCATCTGTTTTAGTTGAAGAATAAAAATGGGTCGCTCCCAGTCCTTGGTTATTTATTGATCGCAGAAATGTGACGCAGTCCTTGGTTATTTATTGGTCGCAGAAATGTGACGCAGTCCTTGGTTATTTATTGGTCGCAGAAATGTGACGTTTTGGTTTGGGTACCGGTACATTTGGTTCAGTTGGTAGGTCTTTTGGTTGCTGTGGTTCAGATTATCGTTGGATAATCTTCCTCAGTATTGGTTCCTTGGTTTTATTTGAACACTGCAGTATTCAAAAACCGTGGGTCACGTACATTTGCGTGTATATCGTTGGAGATAGCCCCATGAAGTTTGAAACCCGACTAGTGAGCGCAGATGCCTGGTCGCGGTATTTTGTTTGGTATTAGTATTGACTAGGTTGCAACAAAGGATTCCCGGTTGGAGGATTCGCGTCTGATACCTCCAGTTGGAACTCCAATTTATGAGCTCTCTTTAAAGGTCTGTGAGGCTGTCTCTTTTGCAGCCTTCTGGAAATCTGTTGAAGAATTTAAAAAAAAATAGGAACTAAAACGTTTTTGTTGTAAATATGGTTTACAACTAATATTGGCAGGTTATTTTTGAAGACAGTCTGTAGGCTGTTCCTTGTTCCTGTCCTAAGTGTTGACCTATGGGTTAAAATGTGTGTTTAAATGTCTATGTTGTTTGTGGGTTTTGTTGTACATTGCGACGGTGCTATGTACAAGAACGGCGCTATGTACAAGATATGGTTAGAGCGCGCTGTTTGTGTGTCCTGAGTGTTTGACCCCCCTTCTGTTTTGTGTCTGGAATGAGCTCAATGTATGTATGTGTATGGGTCACCTTCAATAGATGTAAATAAGGCTCCAAAGAAAAAAATGAAAAAAACGAAATTGCCTGTTCTTTAGACGCACGGTGTTAGATGTTCGCAGCCAAGTCTTTTCAGCTGTAGTATATCTAATAAGAATGTTCTTTCAGCTAGCACCTCTCTAGTAAAAACGGGTGGTGGAATTTTGCAAACAGTCTTTTTTTTTAAAAAATTGTGGCGCAGTAATCTCACGCATTCCCAGTTAGGCAGCTGCGCCTAGGCTTGTGTGTTAATATGTATCTAAATAATAGGCAAGGGATGTAGTGAGCATTTTATATGTAGAACAGTCACAAATAGCAATAATTAGGCTTCATTAGAATTTTTTTATTAATTATGAAAAATAATTATTAAAAACAAAGTGCTACAAAAATCGTTTTTTAATATTTGTGAAGCTTAACACTCATGCTATGACCCCTAGCATTAAAATGTTTGATTTAAGTTATGTTGTACCACGAAAATGACCAAACACTTCTGTGCGCAATTTCCCTTACCCCAGGCGCAAACAAGCTCATTTCTATAAGGTATAACTTAGTATTTTCAAAAGCATTTCTCGTAAATTGGGTAGTAGACATTCTAGTAATACCCATTAACCAATAAAATTATAGAATATTTTTTTCTTAGTATCCAGAATACATAAGTCGATTTTCACATGAATAGACTGTTTTGAATGGTTTCAGGGCCCTGTTTAAAGTGTCTCTTTAGTAAATACATACATTTAGATCTTAATATACATATTTGCAGGTTGTGCCTTCTTAGGATTCAGCGAGGCAATGTGTCATAGAAATTGTTTTAAATATAGTGAAATATTGCAGGTTATGTGTAAATGGTTAAACCTACTGGCCTTGTCAGCTTCAGTTACCACGAGCAGGGGACTGGCAGAACCTGTATAACGTGTTTCCAGCAGTAGCGGCTGAGATGTTATCTTGTAAGGCTGTCTTGTTGACATTTGTGACCTTTTAATTAGGGCCTCGCCTGTGGAATGCAGCATGCTTTGTATTTAAATCCCTGCCCCTGCCATGGTCCTGACCTGAGGTCACTTGAATAGCCTGACTTGCTCCATAAATGTAATTCCTGCTCATGTTCACAATTTAAAAGTATCTTCTTAGAGAGTTAAAAATATGACATTAGCTGGGATGGGGTTTTTGTTTTTGAACTAATATGAGCAGAGGATGCAGGGCACATGTACAGCAAATGATGATGGCATTTTAGCCAAAGAATAAATAATAGCTCCAGCATGTTCCCACAAAACGCTTGTTGTTTGGTAAATTATGTCACCAACACATTCATTTTCAATTAGATATGTGCTGACACAGCATTGCATCCCGCTGATAATAATAAAAGGAACACTATTTAATTTGTAAAACTGCAGCCTCATTTGTCAGTACCCTGAAGGATTGTACAGCCCACACGTGGTTTGCATAGCTCCCAGTTGCTTTCAAAATGCTGCACACAAGCGCTTTATATGAGATGTAGTTGATTGTATATGATTTAAATCTGTAACCTTCATTTCATTGCAGGCTGGCTTGTTCTCATTTGCCGCATTCACATTACATCTGCGTTAAAAGCGCACATCTGAGATAATAAACAAATAGGAAAGGTATTCCTCATGCAAAATTGTAGCACCTGCACTTCATGTCTTACAAATTAAGCACTGTGTAAAATGAAGGAACATGATTTAAAAAGGGCAAATGCAAAAGTGATTTCTTTGAGAAGACAAATATCAAACATTCTGCTAAATGATCTGTAGAACTGGTATATGTGTGTCTCCATGCTAGGAACGAATTTTTTTTTAGTTAAGTTTATTTGACAAAATGAAAAACGAAGTGTTACATTGAGTTTTAGATAGGCAATAAATAGAAGCCCTTCCCCAAAGTTCTGCAACTTAAAGGCCTTAGGCCTGAGTGAGAATGCGCGTTTTTGCAAGGTACATGGAAAATAGGTTACAGGTAAGTAATGAAAAGTTTTTGTATGTCACGTTGTGCCGTGTTTTGTAGTCTGATAAAAAGGGTTAAAATTGATGTTGTATTATAAGAAATGTGTGTGTTGTGTATCTTTTCTGCTTCTTCCTACAGATAATTCATGGATTAATTCACAAGACACGTGAGTTGGCTGGTTGAAGAGAAATGTTTTTTTTTTTTGCGTAATTTGTTTAAGAAAAAAATGTGTGTGGTTATGTTTCATTTGTACATTTGGTCCACTGAAACGCGTTATTTGACACAGCGACATTATAGTTGACTGCAGGGTATCAATTACCTGATGCCCTGCTGTCAAAAGAAGGGCATGTGCCATGGTATTATGCATGACCGTTTATTCATATATGCTGTTTGTTTGTCTGGGCTGTTTTTCCTTGTGCTTGATATACAGCAAGTATATCTTATGGCTTGAGAAAATTGGATGAATTTGTATTAAGATAAATTTCACAGATATGGATCTCATACTGTGAGCAGTAAGGCAGCAGTTTTTCCAGTGCACGCCTAAATTTGGCTGTAATAATTTTTTAAAGAAAACTAAAATGATATACTGGATCATAGATTGCCATCCGTTGTTAGTCACTTAACTGCCTTTTTCCTTAAGGACAGGCAGCTCTGCATTTATGTATCCTTGATTGGGCCTAAGGATGGAATTATAGATCCGTGACTAAAGGTGGCCTAATTTTGATATCGCATTTTTTATCACATTTTTTGATTCCTGAATAAGCCTATGGATTCATTTTTTTTCGCTGAAGAGACAACTGAACATTAGTTAGAATTATCGTGTAGGGTATAGATTGTCAGCGGTAGAGTTAAAATTCTGTAACATTGGTCTTTTCATGTATCCCCGTGCTCTTGGTGCTGTGTCACATGCCTTAGGCCACCCAAGCAAACTCTTGTCCGTCCTATAGATTTTTCTTTTTGCTTTTTCCCTGACCAATGTTGCATCATGTTTAGTTATTGAAGATTTTAGTTGTGTCCTACTTCCATTTTTTTTCCCTTCTCCATCTTCCTTTCACCAGTCAGCCCATTTATTATTATGGGTGTATTGTTCATGTTCCACATACATTCCCTTTTGATTGATGAGACTAATTTTCAAGAATTTACTTTAGGCCCACTTCAAATGTCTTTTTCAGACTGACTGTCAGGATAGTGATAGTCTGGTTAATTGACCCAATACAAGTTTTCCATCTCAATAGGAGATTTTCCATCTCAATAGGAGATATCTCAAGTTTACATTCTTTTTTAGTACGACATATTTTGTATATGTCTATTTTTAATTTTTCAGTTCCCTTCTGTTTCTGCTGTTTCAATTTTTTTAATAAGATGTGTTCTAATCATGCAGATACCAGGACTCTCTAGTTCTTGTCCTCTTGTCTGCACAGTTGATCATTAGCCTTTGTATTACATAGCGCACTTGATGCACATTGTTTTAAAAAGGGACTTTTCTTCATGTCCTTGATAATATGTATTATGCCATTGCTCTATTTGAGATGTTCTAGATAAGGAGTTTAGGAACACCTAGGCTTCATCATTAAGGAGAATATGTATTTACCCCATTAAATAATGTACCCCATTAGATAATGCCACTGTATGAGGGCATCCATTTAGGTTGCCATGACGAATTGCCACTCCTTTGCAGATTACAGGCCACTTGCTTAACTGTTTTTATATCTGACTTGAAGGAAACTAACAATTGTGTTACACTTGCCACATCACTAGGGTCCTGCTGGATTTTCCAGAGTCAAAGGAAGAGTGATTCCCTGCAGACCTGTGATCAACCATAAACCCACTCCCCATCAGTAAACATGGCAGACGACTACAGACTTCTTGGCCCTGCAATTCCTGAACAGCAATCAGCAGCGTGAACAGCAATCAGCAGCGTGGGCAGCGGTCATCAGCATGGACAGCGATCATCAGCGTGCCTCCAGTGGTACCTCCTAAGCAAGCCATTTGTTTCATCAGAAGGCGTTGTGAAAAGAAAAGAATAAAGGAGCTGATTTTCTGTTTTGCCGCAGAAGTTCAGTGCAAAGATGCGAAGGATCCCTGCTTTTGATGGCAGGACTGTCATCCACTTTGTGCAATTTGTTCAAACTGTCATGTGCTTGAACCTCTGACAGCGCGCGGTCCCCTGACCCCTTGGCCCGAGTTTTGGCCTCACCCACACCTCTTTTGCTTTGCACCAGCGGAACGGCGGTGCACCCAAGCATCCACGTTTGGAAAACGGCACTACATTCTGGTGCCCATAAGAGAGCAGCTTGAGCGTCCTCTGACACTAAATGATGAGTGTTGGAGTCTGAAAGTGCTGCTGACCTTGCTAGGTTTGTTGCTAAGTGGTGCTTGGATCTGCACGAGATGCTTTGTGCCCTTGATTAATGAAGAGCGCATCATTTGTAGTGTCTGCCACAAAGAAGAGACACTGGTGCATTGTTTTAAGACATTGAGACTTTCGAGTGAGCTGTGAGTGTTTGCCCGGAGGGCACTCGTACTAAACAGTATTGTCTTCTCATGAAAAAGCCTGAATTGAAGAGGCCCAACGCGAAGAAGACACTGGAAGCGGATTTGATGGACAATAGAAGCCTGCAATGAGAGGCTTTGGCGGACTCTGGGTATTTTCTGTGAGCTTGCATAGAATTGGAGTTTGGAAACTAATTTTTGCTGCTTTGCTGGCATTTGTTTTAAAGTACTATTCTGTTTAGTAAAAGCAGAATGAAGTCTCTCTGTGGAAGTGTATCCCTTTTTCATCTGAGAGCATTGATCAGGAACGCCACTGTTTCACTTGAACATATAATAGATTACTGAAATGCATAGGAAGCTATATAAAATGTTATTAAATTCTAGGATTTGCTTTTTGTTTAGGATTATGCAAGTATTTTGCATTTGACTTTTGTTTTTCTTTTTCTCTTGCTTTTTCTGAAATTGTATTATGGTTTTTTGTTAAATTTTTGATTGGTTACCATTTGCCAGTTGCAGGGTCACGTAGGAGTACCAACGGTTCAGTTTGTGACCTGAGTAGTGGCAGTAGGCCTGCAGGACTTGCAGTGTCCCTATGACCTGCTAATAATCACAGCTGAAGTACTCTATCAAGATCGCGTGAGCGACATTAGAAAATGGAGATTGTATTGAGGAATGACGATAAAAAGCAAGAGATGAAAAACCAAAATTATAGAATATTGTTCTCTAAGAGTGGTATAGCTCTATCTATTTTAATACTTTTATGTATTTTATTGGCTACTATATTTTGGTTTGTTTCTTCTACACAATTGACGTCTGCATCAATCCTTCTCAACCTACTCTTTCTTTACTGTTTCTTCACATAATTTTCATATTTTACCTGAACATACATTGGTTAGGCCAGAGTTTACTGACAGACCCTTCTGTACAGCTTCTACATCAACACTAGAAGATCACTAATTGTTGGGTGGGTGATCTTATAAGTATAGACCTAGATTCAGACTGACATGGGTTTAGGTTATTGCCTATATAAGGGCAAAAGGGGCGTCTGTGGTTCTGAAAATTCCGGACCCTGCCATAATGGTGTACCAAGGCCTAAACACTCGTGCAGAAAATATCATCATACCACGACGAATTTGGTATCAATAGACCGGTAATGATCAGGACATTATGCCTGTGTATTTTCGTCACGATCGAGTGATGCTATCACCCTTAAATCACTGTTCTTGTCCTGAGCCCACGGCATCCATCTTGTGTCTTGCCCTTATATAGTCAATTGATTAAAGTCTGAATTTGATCCAAAGGACACGTCCACCTTTCTCTGACTTCTCCATGACCTGAACAGGCTGAATCTGCCTA
The DNA here is from genome assembly GCF_964263255.1 of Lissotriton vulgaris. Lineage (NCBI taxonomy): Eukaryota > Metazoa > Chordata > Amphibia > Caudata > Salamandridae > Lissotriton > Lissotriton vulgaris. The sequence goes on from NW_028246568.1 coordinate 404,622, forward strand.
CGTGATGTTGGCCTCACCAAACCAGTCCACGCCCTCTAGTCAATCTATATTAAAGATCTGAGCAACTTGTTGTGTACATTGGCCTGAGCAAGATTAGAAGGCCGAATACAGTAGCCATGCCTGTTTATGACCCACAAGCATCCCTTATCCTACATTTCTATCTTCCACACCTGGCTCTGTTTCTCTGCTCCTGGGCTTTTACAATGGGGAGGTGACTGTTTATATGATGGGGAGGAAACCAGATCTATTGTGAGCTTATCCGGCCTGCACAGAAAAATATGTGAAGTTTGACATATGTTCATGATGGAAGATGGGTTGGTCAGTTTGGGCAAGTAGAATGGAATTCATAATTATAGCCTGCTTTGTTATGGTACCATGGGAGCGACCTACAATGATGTGTTTCACAGCAAGAATGTGAGCCTAGGGGCAAACTTTTTGTATAAAAGGCCTGTCTGAGAAAGCTCAGGCAGGCTCCCTCTTTCAATTGTAAAACTACGGTTGGACGACGAAGCCTCATAATAATAATAATAAAGATGTCTTTTGATTTTACAGATTGGCTGTCAATTCCTTACCTGCTTTATTATGCAAATTACTGGATAGATCCCTGGTGGGGAGAGTGAGTCATTTTCCACTTTTCTTCAATAGTTTTGCCTTCCTGGTGTGTGGCCACTTGGAAAGTGTGGCGTGGCTAAGATTTGGCCTACCAGGGATGGTGTATGGATGTTGTGAGGGTTGTGTGTAATTGGTGGTGGAGTATGTTTGCAGGAATGAGTGAAGGTATGTATTGAGTGTATGTTGGTATGTGATTTTGTTGATCAATATGAAGTCTGTCTTGTTGTAAATATAAATGTTGTAGCTATAGATAGAATGTGTTGGAAAAGCATTCTAAAAGCTTCTTGCCAAATAAAACTATTAATGGCACTTTCAATAGTGTGGACCTATATGTTTAGTTTCTTGGGTCTAGATATTAAATACCATTAGTAGTAGGATTCAGTATTGGAATTTGTTTTGTTCTGTTGGTGATGATGTGTTTGGCAGTACACACTACCTGTATGTTCAGGGAATGGTGGGATTTGCGATTCCTGAACACATACTCATTCTGTTATGGGGGATATGGCAACATGTGTCCCATCTATGCATTCAATGACGTGGGGAAACTGTGCTATTTGATAGAACTACTGCTTGGTCTGTCCAAGTGCCTGTGGGGTGCTGGGTAAGTGGATGTGGTGATCAGCCTCTGCACCATGGCATCAAGGAACGTGTGGAAAAAGCGAGACAATGCACTCTGTGACACCCCTCCTGCTGAGGCTATCACCCACTGGAAACTACCTGATGCCAGGAGGCGCAGTGAGCAATTGACCTGGATATGGGTGGGGATGGTGTGTGTCCTGCGTGTGGGGTGTACAAGTATAGGTTTGAGTTCCCCAATTAAATCAAGGATGTTCTCTTCATCCAGCCTGTAGTTTGTATGGATGTCCTCCTCAGTCCGCTGGATCAGGGTTATGCGCGCACGGAAGATCCTTTGCTGGCGTTTCGTCATCTGTGCAGCAGCTCTGAGTCGCAGCCTCCTGGCTTTCACAAACAGCCCAGCCATTGTGGAAAACTCTGTTGCATTGTGGGACTCCTTAAATAGTTTGCACCAGGTTACCACCTGCTCAGACTTGGTGGTAATTCCGATTCTCAAAATTGTGAATTTCGTGAAATTGCTAATTGTGATTTTTTTCATACATTTCATTGCGATTTCTCAAAATGCAATGTTTCAATTTGCGACTTTCGCAAGCAGAAAATCACAGTTTTGGAATTTGCATGTATATTCGCAAAATTATTAGTTTGCAGCATTAGGAATCGCTATTTTTACGGTTCCTTATTTTAGCGTTGTTAGAATGTCTCATACAACGCGTTTTTAAATGTTACTTGCGAACGCTGTTTTTTGCGATTCGCAGCATTTGTGAGTAAAATTTTGTTTCATACATATGGCCCAGAGTCTGTTCTGCAAACTGATAGTAAGAAACCTGTGTTTTTCCACAGGAGTAGTATTCGTAAAATTTCTCGGCAAGCCAAAAAGGCATCTCATCTCTTATCATGGGGACGCTTGACCTTGACTGCATTAACCATGACAGGACTAAGGTACAGCCCACCCGCTACAACTGGATGCGCTGCAGCACCCGGGGCCCCACCCAGGAGGTTGCAGGAAATGTAATGAACCAGACCCCTTATTACTGACACAGCAGAGGCATGTAGGGGTCTTAATTCAGGAGCTGTCAACCGCGGTGCATTAGGATGGGGGGTATAAGTAGCTAAAACAGGGCAGGTAGCGCCTGGAATCGCAAAGGTCCTTCTCTGACCATCGTTATTACGTGTGGGAGGGCGCCATTAAACCAAACGGCATTCTGCCAAGCAGAAATCGGAATTTCCTGCGTCCTATATGGAGCGTACACTACAGGCACGGCAGACGGAGTGTAAGAGTGAAATACCCCAGTACCAGCATCTGCAGCAGGAAACGTAACCCATGAAGAGAACAGATCAAATGGGTACACTGCATCATCAGATACAACAAAAACCACTGCCTGTCCTTTGGTAGAGACCAGGAAATCCTGCTAATGATTTCGCACAGCCAAGCGGCTGTGTACTGCGATCTCAACCGCAGCCAAAATGACACAGTATAAGTACAATGCAAATATTAAGGAACAACTGGGTAGAAATTCAATAGAAAACTGCTTTAGAATATCAAGCTTGAAAAGACCTATATAACTATAGGTAGGTTTTATCCGTCACTACTGTCAACCGGAAACAATAGTGAGGGGGTCGTAGACTGATATAAGCACTACTCAAGTGTCTCACAATAAGACCACACTTGTTGCCGGCGCCATGTTGCAACGATCCTACTCATACACAGAACTGTGCACAGAGACCTAGGACGTCAGTGAATTGTGGTGTACCAGGAACTCACCTCAGGACCTAGAAAAACCCCAACCAGCTAGCATCAGTGTCACATTAGCTCCTTGTCCTATAGCAAAGTAACCAATGATTAGACAACCTAGAACATGCGACTTATGACCATCTCAAGAATGGTGGGAAGTGAGAACACTCTTTTGTTATACTCTCTTACCAGACCACAACAGGAGTAAATAAGAGACAAAGTAAGGTAAAAATATTTATTTTAACGACGTGATCTCATGAGCAGTATTTTAGCCAACATAAGCAGACATTTGATTAAAAATAATATGGTCAGCATGGTTACAATTCCATAAAATACAAAAGGAGAAATCATATTAAAAAGATGGTGAAAACAGGTCCTATAGCACCTAGTTTTAACACCCTCCCTATATAGGAACTATGTATTATAAACTAAAGAAGATTTCTTAGGCTTTTGAGGGGGATCCCATTACATTTCTGCTCAGTAAGAGTAAATTACATCTGGCAGTAAGTGAGATCTCCCTTGGGCACTTTCAATCTAAGGCATTCACTCACAAATTTTCACAAACCAGATCTAATAAACTTACATGTAATGGACAAAGAGGCACTGTAAAAATAATATATGAAAAAATATACTTAACAATTTATTCAGAGCAATGCATTTAAAAACATTAAGGTTTGTGATTAACAAACCTTCCTTTGATACAGATTATTAAAAACTGTCAATTTATCATTATCAAAACATATAAGGAGACAGACAACAATAAGGAAAAAAAAATTCCTATTAATGAACAAGGAGATACAAAACAAGAGATCAATTCAGCTTTGCGTCAGAATTATTGTCCCTAAATGCTTAAAGTAGTTCTCCTTTTCTTGAGCATTGACGCGTTTTGGTGGGCACTTATACAATAGACAACACCTTCTTCAGGAAAACAATATAACCATCCCATAAAAAGAAGAATCTGTAATTAAAAAAATTATAAATATAAAACATTTATATAAGCACCAACAGATAAATCAAAATAGATTGCCAAAGATAAATTTCATTTTACAAAACCTCATTGTTACACGCAGAACAAATTGTAATATATACACATAACCAATTTAAAACAAACACTTACATACAAATTTCATTCATCATAACAGTACAATAATACCAACACATATTATGTATAGTTCATTGGTTTAATAATACCCATCCCCCTTCATTAGATACATATATACAAAAAGAAGAAGATAGGTTGGGCTAAAGGGTCAGATAAGCATCAATACCCCTAATTTCAGACATTTGGCAAAGCCAGAACTAGGCTATTATTTAAGCATGTCTTTCATGTGGTACCTTTTGCATTCATTGGAACATACCACTCATATGAAACCTCTGATTGAGGGAGGGCAGTGCAGGGCCATGCGTCATTGCTGCTGATTGGCAGCAATGACAAGTGGCCCTTTCAGTGTTACTTGTGCATGTCGGTGTGGCTGGCTACATTATTAAGGCCAAACAGACATTCATAATTCAACCTCTCTAACTCGGCTGTCATATACAGCCGGGTTGGAGAGCATCTATAGGCCTACAGTGATGTTCGGTGCGTTGAGACAGCCTGCTCCAGCCAATCCAGACGCTTCACTCATGCAGCATGAGAGCAGTGTCTGGATTGGATAAGAAGCTGCAAGATCTGCGCTGGTTGAGTCAGGAGCCAGCAGGAGAACACAGAGGCAGTTCATCAGCTTAAAAAGGTAAGTGAAACTTTTTCTTTCATTTAAAAATGTAACGGCCTCATTTATGAGAAGTGACGCTTCGCTGCGTGAAAGCACTGATGCGTCACTTCTCAGTGCGTCCTCCTTGCGACATGGTGGATGCGTCATATTTACATTATGACACATTATGTCTCAAGGTGTTACAGATACATTAGTATTTCTGACGTACCTGTAGGCGCAAAAGTAACGCATTGCTGCAGTGTGTCACAAAAGTGACGCAAATCCAGCAGTGTATCGTTTCACATGGGGCAAGCCCCATGTAAAAGGGCCTGCGTCAGTCTTACACCTGCTGTGAGGCAGGCGTAAGATGTTGATGCATTTGCAACCTAGAAGTGGCACTTCTAAGAGGTTTACTAACGTGGGAACGCCCACCCTGCATACAAGTATAATGTAGCGCAGGGGTTTACAAAGTGACGCATCTGCTTAGATGCGTCACTTTGTAAATAGGACGCAACAAAAGGTATGTTTTACGCTGCTAATGCGTCACAAAAAGTGACACAACGGAAGTGCAAAACTGTCGCACGGCCTCATAAATACGGCCCTAAATGTTTATTCATATTTGTTTCAATTTATTTATGTCGACTTGACATTTTTGTGGATCACCAACCGCCACTGAATGATTTTCTTCGAACTTGGAGTATATCACATCCATGCAGGAATAGCTTACCTCTAAATCTGTATTGCCATACTGTGACAAGCCCTGTCTTACGAGGAATCAGGCCTGGAGCTGAATAGCTGAAGAGATGATCTGGGACTACCGGAAAGGTAAGTAACACGGGACAACAACATATGCCAATGAGGACCACAGTAGTCATGCTATAATGAGGCTTTTGTCCCATGGAGCTCATCCAGCACAATACCTCTTGTGTATTTCTGAGGTATTTACCATAATCGGTTCATTCATTTATCAATCAATGATTTAAAAAATTGCAGTTTTCTCTCCGTTGAGGCTCCCGTATGCTTTATAGAAGCAAGGTACAATTTGTACAGTGTTATAATGGTGCCATCGACACAGTGCTCAACAGTGAAAACATATATTCAGACAAACACATGTACAATATAATGTCCGCGGTTGTATGGTATTACCAGACAGTAGAGATAAGTATCTATCTGTATAGAATCTCTTTTCACGTATTTCAATGATACAACAGCTGGGGGTGGCGTGTGGACAGTTCGATCCATTTATAATTTGTCGGGTTTCATCAGGACCAATGTCATCTGACTAATGCACCTGTATCAAAATAGAAGGGAAAACTGAGTCCATGTTCTATCATCCATAATTTAACATCTTTTACCTGACCAAAATCTTTTCACCAAACTCTGTCCAAGTACACAGGCACTCACAATGTCACCACCTCGAAGTTAAGAGTGCTAAAATAACAAATATACAATATACAATAACACAGTGGCCTATGGATAATGTAACATATTTTATACCTGTGTGTATATTCTCCATGCCACATGCTTGATGACTGAAAGGATGTCAACCTGTGATTGCAAAAATTGTATAACTCTTGTTTGCCAGTGAGTCGAAAGCAATTTTAAAACCAAGGTTTTCACAATCTCTCAATCTCACTGCATGCAATATCATAGAGCAGAGCACGTACTGGCCGAGACAACTATACATCAACTACAATGATTTTAAGAAAGCCTTTGACAGTATCCACAGTAAAAGCCTCTGGCGTTTATTGAGAGCTTATGGCATACCGCAGAAGATAGTTTATTTCATCATGCACTTCTATGGCAATTTTACCTGCAAGGTGGGAGACAGTGAGCATAGTGTTTTGTTGTAGGTGTGAGACCGGGTTGCATGGCTTCAGCATTGCTCTTCCTTTAACTTAGTCATCAGCTTTGTGATGTGACACACAACAAAAGAACAAGGCAGAGGCATCAAATGGACCTTAATGTCTACACTGGAAGAACTTGGTTATGCGGATGACCTAGCCTTGTTCTTATACACATACACCAGAATATGCAGGAAAAGACGTCCTGTCTCAACATCTATGCACAAGATGGCCCGTAGATCAACACAAAGAAATCAGAAGTCATGCCACTCAACATCCCAAATCCTTCACCAATCATGGTGGATAGATAGGACCTAGACATGACTGAAGGGTTCACCTACCTAGGGAGTACGATCAGACATGGTGGAGGGGCAGGCAGTGAAACAAAGAGCAGAATGACTAAGGGCAGGAATTCCTTCATGATGCTGACCAATGTGTGTAGGTCATTGTGGTACAGCACCAATAAGCTAGGGCTTTATCCAAGCTGGGTTCTGTCCACACTCTTTTATGGATCAGAATCCTGACGAATAACTAAAAGTGACCTCGGCAAACTGTCTGCTTTCCACACCAGTTATCTGAGAAAAACCTTGAGCAATATCTGTCTGCGAACCACCCCCAACTGGGATCTGCAGGCAAGAGAGCAGGCACACCATCATCTTGAGAAAAAGATAGAGCTGGACAGGAAGGACCATCAGAAGAGAGCAAGACTCCATCACAAGAACAGCTTTCAATTGGACCCCAGAAGGCAAATGGAGGAGAGGCAGGCCAAAGAACACCTGGAGGCGAACTGTGGAAATGGCAGCCCTGAACAACAGCTGGAGCACCGTACAAATACTTGCCCAATACAGACAGAAACGGCGGTCGTTCTTTGCTGCTGTGCATGCCGGTTGGCATAACGGGCAGTAAGTAAGTTACCCTCATGATCTGGGGTCCCCTTTGGTGAGTGATGTTTGAATTGTACTTACTAGTTGCTACTGCTTTTGACCAACTTCTGTTTCCAAATGCATGATTTCAGAGCATCAAAAACAGATTCAGTGTCACAAGATACTTTGAAAAAGTGGTGCATGATGCTTATCATGTGTTTATCTGATTCCTTGGCTCTGCCCACAGTGAATGACAGAAAGGGTCAGCTGCCTACCGAACATCATGTCCTTCAAATTACTGTGAAAAATAAAACACATTGGGAAACCTAAAGTCTGAGTAGCATTAATGGACCTAGCAAGAAGCAAAGCAATCCGATCGGACAATTGTTATTTCATCTGACCAGAGCTCTCACCAGAAAATGGTTGGTTGGAACAAAGAGCTAAAATTCATATGTGATCAACTCAGAACATTTTCTCTCAATAAAACGTTATCCTCCATGGTCATGTGATCTAATGTGCAAGTGTCAGGATCTTCCGCTACAGGAAGTTTAGAACGACCTTTAGGAGAAAATATCGTTCAGGCACCCAGTACTGGCCCCATTACTGAGCACTCTAACATATGTGGTTGTAATGTGATACAGCCAGACCTTATATTTGTTTTCACACCACCCTCTTCTGAAATATGTACAATGTGGTATGGCTATCAGAGATGCCTCCTAGTGAGCACTTGCACACTTTTCTGTAAAGCGTACAGCACAATATTGCACTGCCACGCACAAATCCACCCCCAAGACACTTCCACATTGAGAATGGCATGATTACACAAGCATGGATGTATGTGACATATTGACAATCCTAAAACACATTTCCTCAACTTTCCTCTGTAGATTGAGTAAGCAAATTATGTCCTCCACCTAGACCTACTACTTACATCCTAGTAGATGGCATGCAGTACACCATATACCGGGAACAAAAAGATAATGCATGTACAATGTAGAGTACTACAAATTTCACAGGATAGGCAGATTACAGCAGCAGCTACAGACATGATGGGAAGGGTCTGGGAAAAATAGACATCAAACACATTTTTAGGACGGTGATTCCATCATTCAAGATACCAGAAACCCTATGCTGTCTTCCTTTCTTTAAAACTATGGCTTGCGAGTCTGAATGAAAAAATGGTCTGGTTGTCGCATTGATGAAGTAACCTACTATAGTCACGTGTTGTGATTCTATCAACCATTTCCAGATTATGTTAAAAAGTTCAGAGGTTTTATTGAATGTTATATGCTTTACAAATAAAAAAAAAGAATAGCAAATATAAAGTGTAGTAATATCAAACTATCAACAAAGAGAATTACTGTGATTTTGCACTACAATGATAGTTGTAAAGCATTACTCCCTAGGGTTTCTTGATGGATGCTCTGTTGGAGAAGGTAGTTATAGTAGAATGAAATAGGTGTTACAAGAGACTGGGGGGCATATTTGCAACAGGCAGCGATAATTATCGCTGACATTGTATACCGCATTATTTTCTATCACTGAAATTTTCGCCAGGCTAGCGTTGTATTAACAACGTTTAGCGCCATGGCGATGAACATTCCAGCGATAGCGCCCTTTTCCATGGAACATCGCTGATTTTTCAGCGATGTTCCATGTAAAACGGCGATATGCTTGATAAGACGACCCTGTGGTCGTATTACATGAATCCACCTCCAATGTTAGGTATGCCTTAGTCAGTAATTTAACAGATGTTAAATTCCTGCGTTAAGGTATACTTAGCGCAATTAAAATACTCGCTTCCCCGCGTTGTAAATATCGCGAAGCTGCCTTCGCGATATTTACCCATGTTGTTTCCACAGGCACGCCTACTTGGTAACTCATTAGCGATGCGTAGTTAGGCGTGCTGGAAACTGGAGCAAAATCATCAAAGCACGCAATAGCGTGTCTTTGCTGATAAGGCGATAACATTATCGCCGCTTTTCGTCCAAAAACGGCTGCAAAAGCGGCGATCATTTTATATCACCGCCTTGTTAATATGCCCCTTTGCTAGATGGGGCTTCTCTTGTCTATATTAGGTGAAATGTAAATACAAAAATTATGAAGAAGAAGAAGAGATAGCTAAATCAGACAGTAGGACATTAGCACCATGACGTTTTTTAAGTGGCAATACAAGAGAGTAGATATTCGTATAAATGCACAGTTAATTATTTGAGTATATTCCGAGAGTGTGCACCTCTATGAATTTGGTCTGTGCCCTTAGAAGTTCTTGGTGGTTTGACTGGTTGTTGCTATTTTTCTAGAAGGTCCCATGGTAATTTTTGGAGAATATTTATATCTTTATTACCCAATTCATTATTATCACATTTTAGGATTTCTTGGACCCAACATCGCTATTTGTCTGCAGATAACTTGTTTTGTTAGTTTCCAACTGGAAAGTTTGTTCTATATTAGGCTAATCATATTTGCTCAACACTGCCTGTAAAAGACGTGTTTGCTAAAGCGTCTTTGCAACAGATATCATGATGACTATGTCTTCGAAATGTGCGGTTGGCCACTTTCTTTTAGCTGATTTCTAAGTAAGAGGTGCTTCTGATTCATTTACACTGGGCCAAAATGAAGTGTAAAATGAAAGTCGGGTAACTATTTTTTTAAAGCAAACATTGGCAAAACCCAAAGGTCAGGAGTTGGCTGACAGCCTTTTGGCTTTGTTAATGCATGTGTTTTTTTGTCATGGGTTTTATTATTATTATTATTATTATAACCAATTTATAAAGCGCACTTAGACCAAGGTTTCATGGCGCTGTTTTGAGCAATTGTGAGTTAACTGTTCTGACGTGACTTCTGAAGGGATGGTTACTCATGTGCCTGTATGAACAGCCATGTCTTAAGTTGCTTTCTGAACCGAAGTAGATCGGGGCGAGAACGGATTTCCCATGGGAGTGAGTTCCATAGTTGTGGTGCCAAATGTCCAAAGTGACACCCACCATGTCGTTTGCGTTTGAATTTTGTGCTCACCAGCAAATTCTGATGTTTGGAACGGAGATCCCGGGTTGGAACATACCTCAGTATCAGATTGTTAATAAAAACTGGGCTATAACAATTTACAGATTTAAATGTGAGGCAGGCGGTTTTAAAGGTGGCCCGCTGAAGCAGTGGGAGCCAATGGAGTTTTTTTATCAGAGCTCTGGCCGATTGCCACTTAGGCTGCTGATAAATCAATCTAGCTGCCTGGTTCTGTACAAGCTGGAGCCTCTTGATCTGATAGGAGGGGAGGCCTAGATAGATTGAATTTGCATAGTCTAGGTGGGATAAGACTAGGCCAATCACAACTTGTATCAGTGCTGCCTGGGAGAGTAGGTGGTGTATCTTTTGGATCTTCCGCAGCTGGAAAAAGCATTTAGATACAACCGAGCCCACTTGAGTGTTTAGGGACAGATCTTTGTCAATAGTCACCCCTAGGCTTTTTACGGAAGAGGAGGGTTTAGGGAACATCCCTAGTTCTGCTGGTCAATAGTAAGGCCCCCAGGAGATACAACTATCTCCTATCAGCAGTACCTCGGTCTTTCCGGGGTTCAATTTTAGGTGGTTGTGATCCATCCAGTTGCGGATGAACACCATGGTGTCCTGAAAGTTGGAGATGATTCAGTGGAGTTGTCTATGGTAAAGGAAAGCTGCAGATCGTCTGCGTAGTTGAAGGTCGTTACTTTGCAAAACATTATTATGCAGATTCTCCTGGGCCCTCGTCAACCTTAAAATGAATGACTACAATGAAAATAATTTTTTTGTTCTCAAAGCACACATTGCCATAGCAGTTCTTGGCACTCATGGGCACTACTTTGTGGGTGTGTATGCTCCTTTTGGGAGGGCAACTCAAATCGCAGTAAGCCAATGGCTGTAGTGGGCCGACTGTTACCCCATGCTGTATACTCCGGTGGGGGAAAGAGCAATATCAATTACACAATAGTGAAACAACAGATGAAAACTTCTGGCTGAAAATCCCTATAAGTACGTATATTAGCCATATAAATTTAGTAAAATCCCAAATATAATTCACGCCAATACTAGAAAATCCTTATTACTTTAACACACATGTCTTTAGATGCTATCTTTAATCCTTACGATTTTTGCTGGGATTCTGCTAAGAAACAGAACAATGCCAGGGATCATGGGACATTAGCACGTAGGACTCAGTCACCTTACCACATCAGTACTTATGGTCCCAAATCCAGACTAATTTATAGTGCTTTACCTGCCCTTCTAACCCTCCACCAAGACAGATAACTTAGCACCCCAGAACACAACACTCTAAACTCATCTCAGGATTCGCAGTAATAGGTCTTCACCTTTTATTCTCTCACTCACACATGTACACAATAAAAGGAAATAGACACGTATAAAGCTTACAATAGTTATTGAATCTAACATGCTGTATCATGCAAAAACTGTGCTGAAATTAGGAGACATATGCAAGTCAATAATGTGATTAGCACAATAAATAACTGTACACAATGAAAAGCACTGTCATACTGAATGACGACTAAGCAGCCTAAGCCTACCCTTACTGTAACTAGATTATTATGCTAAAGTTCTCTGGGATTAGTGCCGGATCCCATACCTGAGAATCATAATTAGTTGGTCTATATCTTAGATGTGTAGCTCATTCATCTCAGGACCTTTTCCCAGCAAGCCTTGTTTCCCTCTGTTTTTAGAACTGTAAGTCTTGGCTTATATAATGAGACTTTCTCTTTTCGAGCTCCGAACTCTTAATCTATTTACCCAAACCAAACAGATTCTCCATACATTATCTCAGCACAGCTTTCATGTTTAAGCAGTGCATTGATAATAGTCTATCCATGCCATATCTTAATGGTGTCATGCAACTTCTTGCCCTAATGATTCATCCCTACACATCTCTAACTTTTTACTCCTTTTCTCTGCTACCAAGTATATGATTTATTTTGTATGCTTCCCTAATCGATGAAATTTGATTCCTTCTCCATTCACTTCCTGCTTAAGACCATGCCTCCTTACATTATGTTATGTGTATTTGTGAAGAGCACTATCACCCGCGAGGGTGTAGCGTTCTCCCCAGCCTGGTAGCATGCAAATGACCACGCCATACACAGAGCTGTAAAGTGCACGTTTTTATTCTTCAGAGTGCATCTATTAACTGACTGTACGCATGGCATCATGAACTTTATTAACCACACCCAGACACACGTAAATGAATACGTCATTCTTCGACGTAGTGCAGTAGGGACCAGAAGGGTCCAGCTATACATATTTACAAAAAACACCACTGGGTTTGGGCTCGCAACAGTAAGGCCAAGCCTAAAATAACTAAACGATACAGAAAAGGGGGTGGTGATGAACAGAGTGTCTGAATTAAGCAGACCACTCTTACCCAGTCCAAAGATCAGGGCTTGATCCATCACCGTTTTTTATCTCACTGCACCATCCCAGCTCAGAACCTGGATATATGCAAATCAGTCTGTCCCTGGCCCAGTGCATCATGGGAACAGGGCAGACTAAACTACCAAGCCAATTCTTCACCAGAAAGGAGACAAGCTACCGGGGACCGGTTTCTGGCATTTCAGCCGTCTTCGGCCCGGCTTGCTTGAATCCTGATGGTGCAGTGAGAAAGGGACTCATGTCTGAGTATACCCTGCCACACCTATAGTGGCCAAAAACGATACAGAAAAGGGGGTGGTGATGAACAGAGTGTCTGAATTAAGCTGACCACTCTTACCCAGTCCAAAGATCAGGGCTTGATCCATCACCATTATTTATCTCACTGCACCATCCCAGCTCAAAACCTGGCTATATGCAAATCAGTCTGTCCCTGGCCCAGTGCATCATGGGAACAGGGCAGACTAAACTACCAAGCCAATTCTTCACCAGAAAGGAGACAAGCTACCGGGGACCGGTTTCTGGCATTTCAGCCGTCTTCGGCCCGGCTTGCTTGAAACCTGATGGTGCAGTGAGAAAGGGACTCATGTCTGAGTATACCCTGCCACACATATAGTGGCCAAAAACGATACAGAAAAGGGGGTGGTGATGAACAGAGTGTCTGAATTAAGCAGACCACTCTTACCCAGTCCAAAGATCAGGGCTTGATCCATCACCGTTATTTATCTCACTGCACCATCCCAGCTCAGAACCTGGCTATATGCAAATCAGTCTGTCCCTGGCCCAGTGCATCATGGGAACAGGGCAGACTAAACTACCAAGCCAATTCTTCACCAGAAAGGAGACAAGCTACCGGGGACCGTTTTCTGGCATTTCAGCTGTCTTCAGCCCAGCTTGCTTGAATCCTGATGGTGCAGTGAGAAAGGGACTCATGTCTGAGTATACCCTGCCACACCTATAGTGGCCAAAAACGATACAGAAAAAGGGGGTGGTGATGAACAGAGTGTGTGAATTAAGCAGACCACTCTTACCCAGTCCAAAGATCAGGGCTTGATCCATCACCGTTATTTATCTCACTGCACTATCCCAGCTCAGAACCTGGCTATATGCAAATCAGTCTGTCTCTGGCCCAGTGCATCATGGGAACAGGGCAGACTAAACTACCAAGTCAATTCTTCACCAGAAAGGAGACAAGCTAAAAAACGGTGATGGATCAAGCCCTGATCTTTGGACTGGGTAAGAGTAATTCAGACACTCTGTTCATCACCACCCCCTTTTCTGAATCATCTTTGTCCACCATAAGCGTGGAAGGGTATACTCAGATGTGAGTCCCTAGCTCATTGCACCATCAGGATTCAAGCAAGCTGGGCCGCAGACGGCTGAAATGCCAGAAACCGGTCCCCGGTACCTTGTTTCCGTCCCAGTATAAGAATTGGCTTGGTAGTTTGGTCTGCCCTGTTCCCATGATGCACTGGGCCAGGGTCAGACTAATTTGCATATAGCCAAGTTCTGAGCTGGGATGGTGCAGTGAGCTAAAAAACGGTGATGGATCAAGCCCTGATCTTTGGACTGGGTAAGAGTGGTCTGCTTAATTCAGACACTCTGTTCATCACCACCCCCTTTTCTGAATCATTTTTGTCCACCATAAGCGTGGAAGAGTATACTCAGATGTGAGTCCCTAGCTCATTGCACCATCAGGATTCAAGCAAGCCGGGCCGAAGACGGCTGAAATGCCAGAAACTGGTCCCCGGTAGCTTGTTTCCTTCCCAGTATAAGAATTGGCTTGGTAGTTTGGTCTGCCCTGTTCTCATGATGCACTGGGCCAGGGTCAGACTAATTTGCATATAGCCAAGTTCTGAGCTGGGATGGTGCAGTGAGCTAAAAAACGGTGATGGATCAAGCCCTGATCTTTGGACTGGGTAAGAGTGGTCTGCTTAATTCAGACACTCTGTTCATCACCACCCCCTTTTCTGAATCATTTTTGTCCACCATAAGCGTGGAAGGGTATACTCAGATGTGAGTCCCTAGCTCATTGCACCATCAGGATTCAAGCAAGCCGGGCCGAAGACGGCTGAAATGCCAGAAACCGGTCCCCGGTAGCTTGTTTCCTTCCCAGTATAAGAATTGGCTTGGTAGTTTGGTCTGCCCTGTTCCCATGATGCACTGGGCCAGGGTCACACTAATTTGCATATAGCCAAGTTCTGAGCTAGGATGGTGCAGTGAGCTAAAAAACGGTGATGGATCAAGCCCTGATCTTTGGACGGGTAAGAGTGGTCTGCTTAATTCAGACACTCTGTTCATCACCACCCCCTTTTCTGAATCATTTTTGTCCACCATAAGCGTGGAAGGGTATACTCAGATGTGAGTCCCTAGCTCATTGCACCATCAGGATTCAAGCAAGCCGGGCCGAAGACGGCTAAAATGCCAGAAACCGGTCCCCGGTAGCTTGTTTCCTTCCCAGTATAAGAATTGGCTTGGTAGTTTGGTCTGCCCTGTTCCCATGATGCACTAGGCCAGGGTCAGACTAATTTGCATATAGCCAAGTTCTGAGCTGGGATGGTGCAGTGAGCTAAAAAACGGTGATGGATCAAGCCCTGATCTTTGGACTGGGTAAGAGTGGTCTGCTTAATTCAGACAGTCTGTTCATCACCACCCCCCTTTTCTGAATCATTTTTGTCCACCATAAGCGTGGAAGGGTATACTCAGATGTGAGTCCCTAGCTCATTGCACCATCAGGATTTAAGCAAGCCGGGCCGAAGACGGCTGAAATGCCAGAAACCGGTCCCCAGTAGCTTGTTTCCTTCCCAGTATAAGAATTGGCTTGGTAGTTTGGTCTGCCCTGTTCCCATGATGCACTGGGCCAGGGTCAGACTAATTTGCATATAGCCAAGTTCTGAGCTGGGATGGTGCAGTGAGCTAAAAAACGGTGATGGATTAAGCCCTGATCTTTGGACTGGGTAAGAGTGGTCTGCTTAATTCAGACACTCTGTTCATCACCACCCCCTTTTCTGAATCATTTTTGTCCACCATAAGCGTGGAAGGGTATACTCAGATGTGAGTCCCTAGCTCATTGCACCATTAGGATTCAAGAAAGCCGGGCCGAAGACGGCTGAAATGCCAGAAACCGGTCCCCGGTAGCTTGTTTCCTTCCCAGTATAAGAATTGGCTTGGTAGTTTGGTCTGCCCTGTTCCCATGATGCACTGGGCCAGGGTCAGACTAATTTGCATATGGCCAAGTTTTGAGCTGGGATGGTGCAGTGAGCTAAAAAACGGTTGTGAGAAGTTGGCCTGCTATGTAGTGTTTCCAATTCTGGAACCACTTGGTATCAGTCCAAACAAACCCCAAAGATGTCTGGTTGTAAGTCAACCTTGTTAGACAAGCTATCCTAGTGGTAGCATGGACTAAGCAGCCTTAAAGGCTTAACTTAAGAGGTCGTGTTAAGCGAGCTGTTTTACCACATACAATCATGTAATCAAATGAAAGGACACCACACAAGTATATATTATAAAAATATATGTATTTATTTCTAAATTACTCCCCAGTACTCTTTATGAGGAAAGGGGCACAAGCGTTAAATCAAAAGCACAGTAAAACATACAAGTTGCACAATTTTGGATAAGGGCCGGTGGCCACTTAAACCATATACTAAAAAAGTGGTATAAGAGATACCAATCGAACAGTGGTTAGGCCTAGGGCCTAGAGATTCGCTGGGAGCAGTCAGGACTAGCAATGCTGAAGTCAGGAGTAGCCCACACGCACGCACGCACGCTGAAGTCGGGAGTAGCCCACACGCACGCACCAATGCAATTGACATTGCATTGGTGCGTGCAGCACGGAAAGTGCGGCTCGCACCAATGCAATGTCAATGGTGCGTAAAAGTTACTTAAAGTGAATTAAAAGATACTTCCGCTGAACCTAGAGGAACAAAACTTTAGACACAGACCCTAGAGGTGTGTACCAGTGTATGTACACCGGCGTTGCAATGTTACCTCACCCACAGGCCGTGGGTGCACAGGGTCGAAGTGGCGTCGGGTTTTGACAAGCAGGCTCTTGGAGCTTGAAGCTGTTGCAGCTGCAGGCGATGTGAAGCAGAAGTGTCCGGTGTGATCCAAGGGTGGATCGAAGTAGAAAAGTACCTGAAAGCAGAGGGGACAGAGTCTGGGTCACTCAGCAGTGACCAGGGTGGAACCAGGACGGAACCAGGCAATGTCGGGCGCAATCAGGTGGTTGTCGATAGGCTTCTCTCCGCTGTCACGTGGGCTCTGGGGCATCTGCGATGTCCAGGAGCAGGTCACGATCTGTCCCACGTAGGCTCTCGCCGTCAGCACCATCGGCTTCAAGATTGCAGCAAACAGCACTTGGCAAAAGCAATCCACGCGGAACCGGGAGATTGCTTATCACTCGAACCCGGAGGGTCAGAGTGGGGGCTCCTTTTCACAGGAGCTGGTGCAGATCTGGAGCAACCAGAAAAGCAAGTCGTATTTCAGTTTTGGTCGACACAGGGGCCACAAGCCAGCTGGCAAGTGACCGGGCCAACGCGTCGAGCCGCCACAAGCAGAAGGGCCCCACGCAGCACTCGTCGAGTGTGGAGGGGGTAGCTTTGGTGCAAGTGTAGCTCGGGGTGGGGGCTTCTCAAACCCCGGTGCACAGCTTCGAGGATCACTCGTGGGCTGCACGGTCAGCGTCTCGTGGACTTTTCAAGATGGCGTGCCCCACGCTTCCGGTCGCCTCCACTGGTCTCAGCTCTGCAGGGACTGTGGATCGGGCAGGGAGAAGGCAGGCAAGCTTGATCTCGTTGATCTCTGTCGCTCGAGTTCCGGCGGGAACTGCAACAAAGCAAGGGTCGAGGGCTGGATGGTGCCTGTTTGCACAGGGTGGTCACTCCTTGACCACAAGGGAGATTCTTCAGTCTTCTGCGTTGAGTAGAAAGTCGAAGGGTCCAGAATTCGTTTCTTATGTTTCTTCAGGATGATCTGAGTTGCATTGGCACTGCTCCCACACTTATTCGAATCTGGTGGGCTGGACATCCTGCTATGTCCCCTCCTATGGGTGGGACCCAGGAAGGGGGTGGTTACACCCCTTTCCTTTGATCCAGGCCGCGCTGGGACAGGGGCTGGGAGGCCCCAGAACCGGTTTGGCCGGATTATGCAAGGGGCAGCCTTGTGCTCCCCAGGCAGTGTCTGGTTTCTTTGAAACCTCCCTACTACAATCCACTATCTCCTGTCTGGGGTGGTTTGACACCGCCCTGCGACAGGAAACTCTTTGTCCAGGCCACCATATGCTGAGTTTCGGTCAGCTTTGCAACAAAGAGGGTAACCCACACTTCTAATGGTTTTACACCATTCTGTTTACGGTGAACAGATAAACAAAACTTAATATGTTTATCAAGGCGATTATTTGCGCCGTTTTTATTTTTCAAATTTTGTAGAAAAATTGTTTGTGTGTACAGAGAAATCACACTGCCATTTACATAATAACCAACCAAATTTAGCTACACAAATCATAAATTTACAAACATAAACAATATGAAAAACAGTGCGTGAGAAAGTTTTTTGTATACAACAAAGTGAACATATATCATGAACGTGGGGAGGGAAAGATGTCAAATTATTTTTTCAAAAACATCAACAACAAACGCAATTACGCAAACTTTTTCAAACCATAAAGCAATTATTGCCCAAGGAGCAGCCTTTCAATGAATCTGCATAAAAAACAAAATAACCTCTCGGAAACAATGTTTGTAAGGTTATAGATTCCCAAGTGTTTTAGCGTATTTCCAAACTTAGGACGTAATCCTGTTTTGGCGAACAGGATTACGTCCTAAGTTTGGAAATACGCTAAAACACTTGGGAATCTATAACCTTACAAACATTGTTTCCGAGAGGTTATTTTGTTTTTTATGCAGATTCATTGAAAGGCTGCTCCTTGGGCAATAATTGCTTTATGGTTTGAAAAAGTTTGCTTAATTGTGTTTGTTGATGTTTTTGAAAAAATAATTTGACATCTTTCCCTCCCCACGTTCATGATATATGTTCACTTTGTTGTATACAAAAAACTTTCTCACACACTGTTTTTCATATTGTTTATGTTTGTAAATTTATGATTTGTGTAGCTAAATTTGGTTGGTTATTATGTAAATGGCAGTGTGATTTCTCTGTACACACAAACAATTTTTCTACAAAATTTGAAAAATAAAAAAGGCGCAAATAATCGCCTTGATAAACATATTAAGTTTTGTTTATCTGTTCACCGTAAACAGAATGGTGTAAAACCATTAGAAGTGTGGGTTACCCTCTTTGTTGCAAAGTTAATTGGGCCCTTACCCCACTTCTGTCCGCGTGGGCCAAACTCCTTTTTGTTACAGAGTTTCGGTCAGCAGCAGGAGGCCAGACCCGTGTCTGTGGCAGGGGCATCCCTTTTGTGGATCTGAGGCTCATTTTAAATCAACCGCGTTTCAGTAAAGTAACATGTCTTCTCCCTCTAGAAGGGTGGAAGGCTACCCCCGTCGCCAGAACTGGCGAGGGGGTAGTATTCCAATTCGTATGACACCTTACACGACATGTTTTGATAAAGCCAAACCAAAGTTGCTATATAACCGCGAGGATTATAAGGCGCTTAAGAGTATATGGTATGGCATTATCCCGGATCAGCTTAGGGAGTTGTTCCCGACAGCTGCAGACAGGCTCAGCTCATGCCAGAGCTCCATCTCACATAAAACCACGCACTCTGCCTCCAGGATTGATGAGGCCTTCCATAGGAGTGGCTTACAGGCTATATATGTGTCCAGATATAGGTTTAGATATAGGTATACTATATCTAAGCAAGGGTGATTACACCCACTTGCCCCAGCTGAGTGATCAGCCAGTTGTGTCAATTTAAGAACCAGCCAGGGGTGGCAAAAGCTATGCTTCAGCCCCTGGTAGGCCTTGGTGGCACCTATGCCCTGAGCACCTATAGTGCATGGTACAGGGGCTGACAAGGAGTCCATTTCCAATTGTGGTATGTACCTATAGCACATGTATTATAAATTTAGAGAGAGAACAGCAGGCTGGGGGTCTGATTAGCAGGCCCACAGCCTCAGTAAGTCGAAAACCAGTGAAGCAAAAATCTAAAATAGGATAGCAGACCCTACTCTCCTACAACGGTGATGGATCAAGCCCTGATCTTTGGACTGGGTAAGAGTGGTCTGCTTAATTCAGACACTCTGTTGATCGCCACCCCCTTTTCTGAATCATTTTTGTCCACCATAAGCGTGGAAGGGTATACTCAGATGTGAGTCCCTAGCTCATTGCACCATCAGGATTCAAGCAAGCCGGGCCGAAGACGGCTGAAATGCCAGAAACCGGTCCCCGGTAGCTTGTTTCCTTCCCAGTATAAGAATTGGCTTGGTAGTTTGGTCTGCCCTGTTCCCATGATGCACTGGGCCAGGGTCAGACTAATTTGCATATAGCCAAGTACTGAGCTGGGATGGTGCAGTGAGCTAAAAAACGGTGATGGATCAAGCCCTGATCTTTGGACTGGGTAAGAGTGGTCTGCTTAATTCAGACACTCTGTTCATCACCACCCCCTTTTCTGAATCATAAAATAACTAAACAACTTACCAAATGCCAGTACTGTTACCTTATTTTTAATCTTTTTTTTAGAGTAGTTATACTGAAAGTCCAACAATATAACCCATAGACTTCTTTTTCTGTCTAAAATAAATCTTTTCTTTTTTTATAAAATTATTTTACATATCAAAATTTACATATTTCAACAACTTTTTAAATCATTTTCGACATTCCACTCACAATAATAATACTTTCCAAAAGTGGTTGCTCAACATTCTCCTATCTTTTTCACACGCATACTTTAGGCTTACTTTTCATTCATTCGTCATACCGCAAACACACAGCCTGCATCTAAACTATTACAAAAAATATGTCTTTAATTCCTATCTCAAATAATGGCCATAGTAAAAAGATCAACCAATTCTACTTGTTTTGATAAATCAAAATTCTTTTTTCACAATCTTATGGCTTTGAACAAAAAACTGGTCTACGCGTTTCGAACTCCTGTCTGTTTGAGAGTTCTCCTAAGGACCACACAGCTTCTATTTCTTCCACTGGATTTAATGTGTACTCTATGCTTCAGAGGATTAAATATTTAGTCACTTTTTTAGTAGTGTATCTCTTCCAAAAATGGGGGCCCTCTTCGGGGATGCGAGAACTTTTTGAAGATGTATCTTTATTACGATGCCAAAAATGGAACGCTCCTTTTATTCCTTAGTTTCTATTAGATATGTTGTTTGGTGGCGAGACGCCTCATATTATTATCCCAGCCAGTATTTTGAAATGGCTTGAGCGCGGAGATTGGTGCCGTGGAAAAAGAGGAACATTCTCTCTGTTTTTTACGGAGGTTGGCTCTGACGTATGTTACCCACGTTGTTTACCAGGGGACGGCTTGTGCGCTAAGGTTGGTGCCGTAGTAAATGAAAATACCCCTTGCCCTTTCGTTTGGGCGAATGGAGCCGACGTTTGTTAGTCTTGTCTATTCTACGGGGGACGTCTCGCTTCTCTTCCCATCTGTAGCCGCTTCCGGGGGAAGAGACGCGAGACGTCCCCCGGAGAATAGACAAGACTAAAAAACATCGTGTCTATTCCTGCTTGACTGACAGTTCCAGCTCAGTTTTGAACTTTTGGTATTCAAAGTCATCTGTAAGAGATTGAGTGTGCTACTTCTAGTATTCCTGGACAATAATGTCAATGAGAAGACACAGCTCGTGATCTCTATTTGTAGAAGCAAGAATTTGCTCCATTGAAAGATCTAATGGGATGCTTGACGTGACTATAGAGTTAACATAGGCCTTAGCCACTTTAGACTTTGTACTGTCACACTGTACTGTCACTCGTGAAAAGTAATGAGTGGATTTTTTATCTTTCCCTGGCGTGAACACTATAGTGTTATCATACTCTTGCAATCGCAACCCCCACCTTTTGATATCAGGAGGCATCTTCGCTTTAGGATTCCTAAAAATAGTAAGTAAAGCCTGGTGGTCAGTGACAAGGGTGAAATGTTTTCCATATAGAAATGTGTCTAGCTGTGGAGGTGGGCGCAAGCCCACACCACGGCTAGACTTTCCTTCTCAGGTTGGGAATTAGCAAGTTAGGTCTGCGACAGACTCCAGATCCCATAAGCCATAATGTGCCTTTGAACATTGTAGTATTCACTGTGCTAGGGCAGGAACCCACCCAACCTACTACAACCTACTGGATTCTACTACAATTTCAGTATGTAGTTTTGGATCAAAATAGGCAATTTCAGTTCGGTTCTCAATTGCATTTATGATTTTCTTAAAGCTTTGGTCGCATTCAGGTGGCCACTTCAAAACAGCAATCTGTTTTTTGTCATGTCTCTGTACGGGGCACTGACTGTGGCAAAATCACGAATATACCTGAACAGTAACTGGCCCCGCTAAGGGAGGATCGCAGCATAGTTACATCTTGTAGTGGAGTAGTGGACAATAAGGCTTGTACTTTAGCCGGATCTGATATAATTTCCTTCACAGAGAAAATATGCCCAAAGAATTTGAGTTTTGCTTTGTGGAACTCACACTTTTCTGCGATCAAAGTGAGATGACCTTAGCCAGAAATGGCATACTTGTATAAGGGATTTGCATTGTTCTTTTCAAGTGACCCCATGTGTGATAGGCTGTATTACATGGCAAACAATATCCTGATAAAGTTCTGCAACTGACAACACACCAAAACATAGGGGATCATTACGATGGCGAGCACCATCGTGGTGGTGCTTGGGACTGCCCGCCTGTATGGCAGCGGTCTCGCACGTAGAATCATGGTGCGACCGCCACCTTGGAGGTCGCAGCTTGCATCTTCACCATTGCGGTGGGTACTGCTGGCAGCAGTTCCCCGGCACCACGTGGCAGGCACCATGTGGTGTCTGCCACATAGTGCAGGGTGGGTACCATGGGTACCTCCTCAGTGCACCACCACCTCCCCCAACGCAACAGGCCCCCAAAACCAATCCCCACCAGCCTTTCAATGGCAGTTTACCCGCCACGGAGAGGCTGGCGGCGACCAGCATTGTAATTTGGCAGACGGTGCCTGCTAGGCACCACTACCATTATACTGATGCTGACACTGTGCCAGGCAATCGGAATGATTGTCTGTGGAGTATTGGTGGCGGGAGGTCTTTGCACCCTCCACGATGGCAGTCAGATTCCCCCTGCCATCCTAATTTGGCGGGGGTAAAATTCCTGTCCGATGTTGGAGGACCCGCCACTGCTCGGCTGGTGGTGGTGGGCCTACGGCCATCGTATTCACCTCCATAGGCTTTCATATCTGAACAAACCAACATGGGTTGAAAAGGTGGCAATGTGTCTGTAGTTTTCCTCTAGTACGAGTTGATTATACCCTTTGTTCTGATCAAGACGTGAAAGGACTTTGTCACCAATCAGCTGTGTATTCATATCTGTAATGTGCAGAACAGTATGTTGTTTTCTCTCAATTGCCTTGTTAGCTTGGCGCATGTCAACACAGATGTGCACAGCACCTACAATGGTGAATACCCTAAATATTGATTCCAAAATATAGACTGCCCAAAATATCGAATCGAAAATATAGACAGCCCAGAATATCAAATTACTAAAATATAGACAGCCTAGAATATCAAATTTAGGGTATGAAACATCGAATTCCATAATACCGAATTTAAAATATTGATTTTCATAATATCGATTTTTTTTGTGTTATGTATTGTAGTATATGTATTAAAATTATGTATTAATTTTGTAATGTATGTTTAATTTTTTTAAGGAATGAATGTTATGTAATTTAATTTTTGCGTAATTTAATTCCGTAGCAGGTTGTGGGTTTATAGGGGAATAGGGTGGGAAGTAATTTAATTATAGTAAATTAAATATTCATTTTTATTTAAATTTATTGATAATTAATTGATTGATAATTAATTTTATAATTGGTCGATAATTTTTATTAATTGGTAATTGATTTTTATTAATTAGTAAATAATTTTTATTAACTGATTAATTGATAATTATGTTAATTATATTTATTTGGAGCGAGTTGTGGGTTTGTAGGGGAATAGGGTGGGAAGTGATTTAATTGTAATAAAGGTAAACATTATTTTTATTTATATGTATTGATAATTAATTGATAATTAATTATTAATTGGTCATTACTTTTATTAATTAGTAATAAAAAAAATGAATTTGTGATTATTTTTTTATTGGTATTGATAATTAATTTTATTTTATTTTAATATTAAATCATTACTTTCCCTACTGTTGCACTCTCTGGAGTGGGAATAGTAATTTTTACCCCTACGCTAACCAACCCTTTCGCTACTGTTGCACTCACTGGAGTCGCAATACTAATTTGTACCCCTACGCTATCCAACGCTTTCCCTACTGTTGCACTCACTGGAGTGGGAATAGTAATTTTTATCTTCCCACTATCCAACGCTTTCCCTACTGTTATGCTCTCTGGAGTGGGAAAAGTAAATTTTATCCCCCCGCTATCCAACGCTTTCCCTACTGTTGCACTCACTGGAGTGGGAATAGTAATTTTTACCCCTACGCTATCCAACGCTTTCCCTACTGTGGCTCTCACTGTAGTGGAAATAGTAATTTTTACCCCTACGCTATCCAACGCTTTCTCTACTGTTGCACTCTTTGGATTGGGAAAAGTAATTGTGACCCCCTACGCTATCCAACGTTTTCCCTACTGTTGCACTCACTAGAGTGGGAATAATAATTTTTACCCTCCCGCTATCCAATACGTTCCCTACTGTTGCACTCTCTGGAGTGGGAATAGTAATTTTTACACCCCGCTATCCCACGCTTACCCTACTGTTACACTCACTGGAGTGAGAATAGTAATTTTTACCCCTACGCTATCCAAAGCTTTCCCTACTGTTGCACTCTCTGGAGTGGGAATAGTAATATTTACCCCTCTGCTATCCAACGCTTTCCCTACTATTGCACTCTTTGGAGTGGGAATAGTAATTTTTATCTCTGCGCTATCCAACGCTTTCCCGACTATTGCACTCACTGGAGTGGGAATAGTAATTTTTACCCTCTGGCTATCCAACAAATTCTATACTTTTTTTACATTAAAGTTATTATTTTTATATTTTAAGATTTTTTACATTATTTCAAGTATATTTAATGTAATTGTTTTTATTATTTAATTAAGTTTATATTATTTTTAATATATTTAAAAAATTCGATATTTTAGTTAACTATATTTTTAACAATCTATAATTTGGATTCAATATTTAAGTACTCACCTGTTTGTAGATAGGGATTCTATATTTTGTCCTTCGATATTTTGGAATCAATAATTTGGGCATTCTAGCCCGTCGGTGAAATGTCCCTCAATATTAAGTCACTGAACCCCTCCAATATGCTTTTTGGGCACTACCACAGTGTGGGAGCAATAGAGCATTCAATTATATCATGTTTTTACAGTTTTTACCATTCTTTCTCAACCTCTTCCTGCAAGGGAAAAGCAATTTGACAATTTCATTGTGCAACAGGGGGAAGGTCCTCATTGATATGAAATTGCAGCTTCATGGTATTAAGCTTTTCTAGTCAATGAAACAATGATGATTGATATTATAGGCGATGGAAGTCAGACCCATGTCTGCATCAGTACTGAAACAGAGTAAATATGCACGTAACATTCGTCTTCTTGTGTTGCATGGTTGCTACAAATGATCCTTGACTTTGCCTTGGGGTGGAGGTAGTGTATGTGTATACCTTTGTCTTCAAAGGTATGACATGGGGCACTAGCGACATTTCATTGTACTTCTTTGCCGGCATGATGTTTATCGATGGGCCACTATCAATGATAAAAGGTATGCAACAACCATTCTCCTTTAGTGTGAACTTGGGGTAATCTCCAAAGGAATGTGGTTGTTTCACATGGCGATCTTGCTTGGAGTTGGACTATTCTCTACATGAAGCTGTCCCATGAGCTCACGTCGTTTACCAATCGACACCATCATCGCATAGCCATCTACTTCACTGTCGCTCAACAATGACGGTGAAGACGTTTTGGAAGATGAATTCAATAACGATCTACCTTGTTTAGTCTCCACTTGTCTTAATTAGTGTTGCTGCTTGTTCTTGTGAGCGTGGCTAGAGTATTTATGGAACTTTCAGACAGCCATTTGCTCTTTTCGATATGACACAGTAATTTTTTTCTTTCACTTAACAAACTGTTACAAAATGGTTTTCTTTCTTGCTACCTTTGCAGGTTTGTACAATGGCAGGACATTCACCTTTGTGCGGAAAGGAGAATAAGCATTGGTAACACAATTTGTTTTTCCTCTGAGACATCACTTTATGGCCCTGTACCATGTGTTGTTGCTAACTTTTCATGTTCAATACTGATTCACTCTGGGCTACTCCAGCTTCCATATCAGCAGCTATGAGGATCTACACATTTTTCTGCTCTCGCAGCCATGAGCACTCTTTCAGACTGAGTTTCTTGTGCATCATACGTCATATGAACAAGTTGGAAAGGCGCAACCATTGAGGACTCTGAGTAGGATAGCTTCTACATCATTGAATTCATTAGACTTGCAATGCTTGATGATGGCCTCAAGTCTTTCAGGAAACTCATCCAACGTTTCTCCAGCTTGCTATCTGCTTGGTTGAAGATGTACCTTTCAAAGTCAATGTTTGGCATTGGATTGAACTTGATTCCTAATGCCACATTAAGCTGATGGTACAATATTTTATCAGCTTGTAGTTTTTTCTTTATCACTCCTGTCACATCTTTAAATGCATGTTTCTTTAAGTATTGGATGATCTTTTTGTCATTTCTCTCTTCTAGCCCGTCGGTGAAATGGCCTAATTTTCAATGCAGGATTTTCATCTGGCGCCAATATTCCGTTTTTTGGCAGTTTCGAAGGGAAGTTGCAGATTAAAACATGGTAGCATCATACCCACCTGTGGAACTTCCTGCTGTCGAGAGCAAGACATGCTCTGATGCCGTCGTTTGGCTGGTAGGACCTTCTCCAATCATACCATCTCAAAGCCCCAGCCGCATGCATGCAACAGTGTTGTTGCTGCTGATTTGATATTTTTGTCCTCTTTTTCATCTTTGGCGGAGAGTGATTGTTATGTCTCCTGTACATGGCTGTCATCATTCTGGACCCTCTGCTTTGCTTCTGCCTCATACCTGGTTTTTCACTGCCTTTAGCGTTTCTTGGTGGCTGGATGATTCTGCTTTTGGCACGCTGTTCTGCACCTGGCTATCGCGACCTTCTGTGCTTCTCTGTACTTGGCTGTTACTGCCTGTAGCACAATGCTACTGTATGTATGCTGGCTCTATGTTATGTTGTGGCGCAGTACCTCTTCCTACAGCCTTTTCAGCAGGCTCCGGACCAATTGTGACTGAACTTTCCATCTGGCTATCGCCTTCTTTGAAAGCCTTAAACTAGCTGCAGTGGCACTTTGGATCTACGTACTCCAACCGCCGACTGCTTTACTTCAACTGATGTGCATGTGGCACGCACTAGCAGTTTGCTGTACATCGGCACACTATCGGGGAGAGCACTCTTGTTACTTTGGGTGGCAGGCCCCCTAACTCGTCACCAGCTGTAGCGTTCTCCCCAGCCCAGTAGCATGCAAATAACCACGCCACACACAGTGCACCTCTTTATTTTTCAGAGTTCAACTCCTAACTAACTATATGCATGACATCATTCACTCTCTAACCACACCCAAACAATTACGTCATTCTTCTACAGACTCCAGCAGAGACCAGAAGGATCTCGTAATACATATGTACAAGGCACTACAGAGGGTATTGCTGGGGCGAGATTTTGATCGATACCTTATCACTATTGATCTAAAACCCCGTTCTGGTCGACTGAACCTTTGTTGCCTGTCATTGAGGGAAGAAAGTGCATCTCTTACCAAATTAGTTCACCCAATAATGGACTCCGCTCTAAAAGACCACAAACAACTTCTAGCTTTCAAAGGTTTATTATATAGTTAGGATAAGCTGCAAGTACAGGCATCTCAGAATGAGATTCACAAGATACACGGGCCCAACTACATACATGTGCTCTCTGAAAACCCTCAGACGAGCAAAGAAGACTACAAGTACAAGTTCTAAGAATAACAAAGCTATAAGCATTGACACGTATTGAGATCTCTCCGTCATTTAAGGCTGGAGGGAAAACACAGGTTAGGCTGTCCCTACCCTGCTCTGGATGGTATCCCTACTTAACACGATCTCAACCTATCAAAAGGTGTCAGCGGTGAATGACCTCTTAGGGAAGTCACCCACTCCTAGTCTCTTGGTGAAAACCTATAGTTCTCCAGTCATGACCCCTCTCTGCCTACCCATCCGCTCTCTAAAGGGTCCTCAGGCATCTGCTCTAACTCCACCCAGGGGTGCTGTCCCTAATACAAAAACACACAACATCGTTTGAGACGCCCCTCGTGAGACGCCCCTCACGTGGTGTAGCTTCTGGCTTTTTCCATGATGAGGCCTCGTGCGTTAGAGTTGACCTTGCTTCTCAGACTCTTCTCCGGCCCGCTGATACCCCTTAAAACATTCCGGAACCCTCCTCCGTGTCTGGGCCGTCTCCTGAACAAACCTCTATTCATTTCATTTATAATTGGATCCCCCCTTTCTCTTGCAGACAGACATCTGCAGCCAAGATCCCAATTCTCATAGACTTCCAACAAAAGTTTGCAACATTTCTCGGCCCAGACCAATACGTGTAAATCAATGTCTATAAACATTTCAGGCCTACAGCATTTCTCATAATGATTATACCATTCAAATCCTTCATTAATTAGTAGCATGTTAATACTCTATTCTATGATTCGGTAAACACATCTATAAATTATGGCCCATTGACGCTACTACTAAAAGACATTAGTGCAATCCATGTCGTGAAAACAAACACCTTTCCCATCCCTTCCAGCTCTGGCCCTGAGGCCTACCACGTTCTACGTTTAACCGCATGCCATCTTCCATTTTAGCAGCTACACGACATGGATTCAGGGTTAATCACGTCTAATAAAGTTATATAATTTCACACATTTCTTCATTAATTCCACTTCTACTTAAATCTCTAAGTTAACTGCACATTTCAGAATACAAATGCGTATAATATCAGCACTCATGGCATTTCTCTTCATGACTTGTGCTTACTACGTGTAAGTGTGATGTACTTATACATTTAGGTCAGTTTGCGCTCTCTTAGTTCCCCCCTTTGATGACCTCTCGGGGTCATCACTAACATTTAAACTGCAGTGATTGCTAGTGCACCTCGTGCGTTTCCAGAGCCCTCAGACTCCTGTACTGATTATCTTGTATGGCAGCTAATCTCTGTAGCTGTTCCCTCTGGGTCCTCTCCAACCTCCTTGCTCTGTACCATTTGAATACCCTCACCAATCCCCACAACACGATCCCACAGATCAATATTATGATGATAGGTTTCAGCACATACCACACGAAGCTTTTGCCTAATGTGGTGAGCCAACCTCCAGCTTCACTCATTCCATGACCCACCTTTTCCCAAACATTTTCTCTACTCAGGTCTTCGATCTCCTTGTGAATATCAGTTATGTTCCTAATAACTTTCTCAAGGGGTTTTGAATTGTCTGGAATGTAAGTGCAACATTCCTGAACCTTCAAAGCCTTACAGACTCCGCCCTCTTTTGCTAGTAGGACGTCTAATGCAAGACGGTTTTGAAGAACCATGGCCCTTATCGATTGCATCTCTCCTTCCACCAGCATTAAGGACTGAGCAGTGCTGGCAGACAACCTGTCTACGACTGTTGCCAGTCGTCTAATTTTGACATCATTAAGGATTAATCCCAAAAGAGGGAACACAGCTCCAAATACATCTCCAACCATTTCCGCATCTCCTATATCTCTCTTTCCTCTTGCTGATGCCTTGCCCTCGATGATCTCTAAGTCTTGGGCGTGATATATTTTGGGGAAGATAATTGCCAAGTAACATGATCCATACCAGTTATCAGGTAGTCTCACATAGGCATTTCTTCCACACACAAAATATACATTTGGAATCACTTGCATCCCCTTTAGGAAATCCTTGGTATAATATTCTAGATTGAAAGCATGTTCACAGCTAACTTCTCCCACGTATACATTTTCATAATACGTTTTGGCTCGGTGAAGACATAGCTTTCCTCTCTGCGTTCTATCTAAAGCTATCGGACCACTACTACCCTTTCTCTTGTGTGCCTTCTCTTCCTCGGTCCAATCTGTTTTCCATTGTCCTGATTTTTTCAAAATCTTTTGTCTCCTGTATCGATCATCCACCTGCCCTATGAACTTCTTCTCGACTTCTGACACCTTGCATGTCAGATTGTTTCTACGGGCATGTGAAGTATCTAAAGTAATCCAAGGAATGAAAAACTTGGCCAACCTTTCTTCACTCTTCCAGTAGTCCCATTTGTTCATTTGCTTATAATTTGGGACTTCTGGTAACACTGAATCATAATTGGAGAAATAGTATTCAAAACTATCCCTCCCATAGAATATACTAAGCAATAAGCTACATGTAATGCCATATGTCAGCGGGAGGTGATGATATCGAATGCCTTCATCTACAGACGCCGGCAACTGCATGCAGACGTAGCAGTCCTTAACCTCCATGGCATCCACGTATTCATATAAAAGTTTAGCATAAGCATTTGACCTAAAGTCGCCTTGGGACTCATCTACGTGTAACCTACGGGCTTCTGCAGCTAATAACGCTTTCTCCTGCATGTTTTCCCCTTTCTCTCCAGCTACAGTGGGTTTGGGCGTCACTACAGATTTCACATCGGTTACCTTTGCCTCATCCTCATGTCCCTTCACATAGGAAACTGTGACTACTAAAACTATTAATATTATCACTCCTACTATTAGTGTGCCTATTATACATTTGGCTCTGCGGTTCGGGGCGCCGGCTTCCATTTTGTCAGACAGTATGGCTCTCTCTTTTCTCAGCACAAAGTTCTTTTCTTCTCATTCCTTTACAGTCTCTTTTACTCCTTTTGTCCTTAGAACCACACAACTGGAAGCTGACAGCCTTCGTCGCAAAAAGTCTTTTGAAAAGTTTCAACACAGACAACCCTAGCCCTTCTCCATCAACTTATAGGGAGGTCCCTAATATTCTCTGCTTCCTGGGCGCTAGGTAATCTTCTTTTCTTCTCGCTTATTTACAAAGTCTCTAAGCATCTACAATGAGGCTTGTGCCTGCAGCTTTGACAGCATAGTTCAATATTTCCAAACGAAGATTGTGCTCTTCATGGCTTGTTATCTTTGTACCAAAATCAGGGAATTGCAATTCTGTGAAAAACATGTGCTTTAACTTGCTGAGGCAGGGAGGGCTGGGGAGTGTGAAAGTTAGTGACCCTTCTGTCTCGACTCCGGGTACTAACAGTTGTACTTCCACTGTGATGATGGGCTCAGAGCTGGACACCACCACCGCTCGTATCCTCCCTGTCTCCCGTTCCAAAGACATTTGTTACCAGATATGTCCACTCAGGGGTGGCGTATCTTTTGGTAGGCACACGCACTCTTCTTGACCTTCTCAAGTCCGGTGCTTCAGCGCCCTGAGCACCTTCTTCCGGGTCTGAATCCTCTGATATCGGAGGAAGGGTTCTCTCTGGAGTTGACCTCAGGCTAGAGCTCCTTCTTTGCGGCCAATTAGCTTCTCCACGTACCCTTCTACTCCTTCTTCTTCTGGTCGGTTCACACTCTCTGTCAGACCGGTCAGTGTCTGACTCGTACTCCCAGCTACTTTCTCCTTCAGTAGCGTCGTCCGTTTCGCTGTTGTACTGACCGTCCTCAGCTTGGTCAGACTCGTTCCCTGCTTCTGTTGGCACCTCTACAGCTTGGCTAGCCCCCTCTATGGCTTCTCGGTCCGCAGCTGGACGTCTATCCGAGAGAGGAGCTGTTTCTTCCAGAGGTGCTGGAACCCTCCGCGTATGCGACGCGTGGATCCAATTGGGCAGGCCTCCCACCTTTACTGCAGTGTTCGTGATCAGGATGATCTGGAAGGGCCCACGCCAACGAACATCCAGGCAGCTTCTTCTCACGTGCTTTCGCACAAGCACCCAGTCTCCAGGACACAGGTCGTGGCACAGGTCCTGGCACGACGGAACTTCGGCAGCCTGCACCTGAAGGGACACAGAATGAATGGCGTCAGACAGCCCCTTACAATAGTCCAGGATCATATCATCTGTGATGTTTAACAGTGCAGCAGTTGGGACAGAAGTCAACCTCATTGCTCTCCCCATCAACACCTCATGGGGTGACAGCCCCGTTCTTCTGTCTGGGGTACTACGGAGGCTCATAAGGACCAATGGCAGAGCGTCAGGCCAACTCAAGGACGTTGATGAACACACCTTTGCAATTCTGGCCTTTATAGTGCTATTGATCTGCTCCACAATTCCTGAGGCCTCTGGTCGGTAACTGCAATGCAATTTCTGATCTATGTTCAGAGCCGCACAAATCATTTTCACAAGCGAGCTGTTGAAATGCGTTCCCCTATCCGATTCCAAAGAGGCCGGCACCCCGAAGCGCGGAATGAGCTCCCTAAGCAGTAACTTGGCTACTGTGAGGGTGTCGCACCTACGTGTAGGGTATGCCTCAACCCATCTGGAGAATACGCAAACAACTACCAGGACATAACGGAGGCGGTTGCACCTTGGCAGTTCGATAAAATCCAACTGCATGCGGTTGAATGGACCCCCTGACCTCCCAATGTGGCTCAGTGCAACTGGTGTCTTTTTCCCTACATTCAACTGCTGACAGGTCACACAACGCTGGCACACTGCTTCGGCTGCTACTCTGAACTTAGGATTATACCATGTTTGCCTAAACACTCTCAGCATAGCGTCTCTCCCTAAGTGTACGGGACCATGGATTTGTCTGGCCATTGGGCTCACCATCTCATTGGGTAACACTGCTCTGCCATCTGCTGAGACCCAGAAATGGGCCTCACCCACCACACATCCTGCCTTTTCCCATGTTTCTTTTTCAAAATCAGGAGCATTTTCTTGCATGCACTTTAGGTCGTCCCAAGAGTCAACAGTTTCTAGTATCATAGCCAATTCAGTTCTTACATTTATTCCACCCACTTCCACCTCTGTGAAAGAGTACCCTTGTTCCGCGCAATACCGCGCGACTTCGTCGGCATATCTATTGCCTTGTGACACGAAGTCTATGTTTCTGGTATGTGCGGTGCACTTCACAACTGCGATACCTGCTGGACATTGCAATGCCTCTAACAACAAGCGCACAAACTCTCCATTTCGTATGGGAGAGCCTGAAGAGGTCATGAAACCTCTTTGAGACCACAACTGCCCGTAATCGTGAACTACCCCGTAACCATATTGGCTGTCGGTGTATATGGTGACTCGAATTTGATTGCTGGCCAGACAAGCACGCGTTAGGGCAATAATCTCGGCTACCTGAGCGGAGTGTACTCCTTCCAGGCATCCAGCTTCCACAACTCCAGTAATGGTACAAACAGCGTAAGCTGCTCTCAACTGCCCAACTTCGTCTCTTACACATGAGCCATCGACAAAGAAAATTTCGTCTGGGTCAGTCAGTGGCTCTTCCACGATGTCGGGTCTGGGTTTGGTGCATAGTTCAGTCACATCGAGGCAGTCATGGTCTGTACATTCATCATCATCATCTATATCATTTGGGAGTGGCATCAAGGTAGCAGGGTTCAAAACAGAGCATCTCCTGAGGGTCACGTTCTCTGCAGCAAGGATGACTTGCTCATAGCGCGTGAGCCTGCTGTTGGTCAGATGCTGTGTTTTGGTCCTGGTCATTAACAGTTCAACAGAATGGGGCACGTACACCTCTAACGGATGCCCCATGACAATATTCTCACACCTCTCGATGCTGACACCTGTTGCGGCAACGGATTTGAGACATCCGGGCAACGCTGCGGCTACTGGGTCTAAAGTAGCCGAGAAATAAGCGACTGGTCTACGGGCATTCCCATGAATTTGGACTAACACAGACAGCGCGCAACCCTCTCTCTCACAACAATAAAGCAAGAATGGTTTATCGTAATCAGGCATTCCCAAAGCCGGAGCACGACACAGGTCCTCTCGCAGCTGTAGGAACGCCATCAAACAGTCTTTGTCCCATGGTACCAGATCGCTCACCTCCTTGTGCGTCAGTTTTTGCAGTGGTTTTGCTTTCAGTGAAAAGTTGGCTATCCACTGTCGGCAATACCCCACCATCCCTAGGAACATCCTGACTTCTCTCTGTGTTTTAGGCGCATTCATCTTCATGATGGCCTCTATCCTGTCTGGTGACACTTTTCGTTTGCCTTTCTCAATTCTGTGTCCCAAGTACTGCACTTCTGTCAGGCAGTACTGTAACTTTCCCGGGGACACCTTGTGCCCATTGGCAGCTAGGTGATTTAGCAAAGCAATGGAGTCCTCCCTGCAAGCTTCTTCTGTTTCTGACGCCACAAGGAGGTCGTCTATGTACTGGACCAGAACTGACCTCTGGGGCAGCACTAGACTTTCAAGATTTTTCTTCAGAAGCTGGTTGAAGATCGATGGGCTCTCTGTATACCCCTGGGGAATACGACACCATGTTAGGACGCGACCTTCCAGCTTAAATGCGAAAAGAAAATGGCTCTCTTCGTCCAGAGGGATCGAAAAGAAAGCCTGGCAAAGATCAATCACAGTGAACCATTCTGCTTGGAACGGTATCTGAAACAATATCACTGATGGATTCGGTACCACTGGACAACATGAAACGACTATGTTATTAATCTTTCGGAGGTCCTGCACTATCCGGAATTTCCCATTTGGTTTCTGTAAACCCATAATCGGGGAGTTGCATGGACTACCCACGATTTCTTTCAGTATTCCCTGCTTAATCATGGACTCGATCACGGGTTTTATGCCTGCAATCGTTTCTGGAGTCAATTTATATTGGGGTGTTCTTGGAAACTCAGCATGCGGTTTCACTACAATTTTCACTGGGTCCACCCCCTTGACCAGTCCGATCTCTTCCCCAGTGAAATCCCACACTTCTGGTGCCACGGTCTCTCTCAGATCCCAGGGGAGCTCATCTACTGTCAGAGTTGGATACAGCTCCACACATATTCTGGAATTTGCAACTTTGAAGTCAGCATCATCATCATTAGTCAATACCTCCACTCCTTGTGGTGTGCAGTATATGGTGCAATTTAACTTGCACAAGAGATCTCTTCCTAGCAGACATACAGGACTAGAATCGCAAACCACAAACTGGTGCTCATCGCTGTACTTCCCTATTTTCACCTGCACGGGTTCAGTCAGTGGGCTGGTCATTCTCCTGTTAGCGACCCCCACCACTTGTATGGTCTCTCCAGACATGGGCAGGCCTGGAACTGCGGCTGATCTGATCGTGGATCGAGTGGCTCCTGTGTCCACTAGGAATGTCGTGGGGCACCCTGCCACTTCGGCCTCAACATAGGGTCCCTTTGATCCACCTCCAAGGCTGCCCCGAGGGTACAGTCCTCCCTTTCCACTCTCTGTCCAGTTAGCGGGTCTTCATAATAGCACTCCTCGCCTCCTACAAACAGGGGCATCTGTCTATAAGTCTTACCCATAGTCCCTACTCTGGGGGGCTGAGGGAACTGGGCTCGGGGAGAAGGGCCCCCCCCTTTGAGCACCTTTCCCTGGTATTGCGTTACCCCTCTCGTAGGCGCACTCTGAACCTCTTCCTCCTCTACTTCCTGTTCTCCTATCTCAACATTGTAGGGACACTCGCGTTTCCAATGCCCCACCTCGTTACACTGGTGGCACCTAGTCGTTTTCTTCAAGGCAGCTATGTCTATCCTGGGTCTAAAGGTGGAGTTCTCCTCATTGCCCTTGTTCTGGCTATACTGTTTCTTTCCTCCAGTGCCTGTTCCTTGTTGCTGTTGCGGCTGTCCCCCCTTCCCGGCTGCCTGCATCTGTACCACCATCAGTTTCTCCTTTAGTTTCTTTGCCTTGGAGTCTATCTCATCACAGCAGTACCTGGCATATCTCAGGATTTCATCTAAGGGTTTGTTTTGCCAACAAATCAAGTGTTGCTGAATCATTAAACTAATATCCGGTCTCAAGCCCAGGACGAACTTGGACACAAATTGCCCTATGTCCTTTGGGTCCATTACATCCAGACCGCTATACTGTTTAAACGCCTTCAGCAATCTCTCATAGTATTCGTGAACTGTCTCTTTGGGTTCCTGTCTAGTTCGATCTATTTTGACCCAATCTCTGTCTTGCATTGGCACTTTCTCTTTCAGCCAAGTCATCACTCTCTCGTATTTGGCCATTACGGTCTCGGACGGCCCATTAGTCTTAGCATCCCTCTCTGGCTCTGTTGTGGGCCACTCAGCGCTAACCTTGCATGCTGTCCACAAATCTCCTGGCACTACAATGTCAAACAGCGTGTTCAGATCTATCCATAGGACCTTTGAGATTTTTACGAATCTCTCAACTTGCTTGTACCACTCCACTGGGTTCTCCCGCAATTTGGGGAAGGAAGTGGTAAAAGCAGCTAAATCTCCCCTACTCCATGGGACGTGCACATAGTTCCCATTTGCGACCTCACGCAAAGGGAATGCCTCTATTCCCTGCAGTCCTCCTGGTGTCATACCAAGCATGCTTCTCCTGACGGTCCCCTTCTTGGACCACCTCTCTTCCCATTTATCTAGTGCCCTCCATGTCCGTATTCCAGCGATCAATTCCCTTATGTGCGTTTTCAGTCCGATCGTTCTCCTCTCATCTAGGTCTCGATCTGAATAATGTAGCCTATGGTTACCCTGTAAGGCTTTGGTCCTTGACAGGTCCACCATATATTTGCCTGCTAGTTCGACTAACTTCTCATGGATTGTTCTCGCCTTCCGAGTGATGTCCTTTGCCATGAACAGTATTTCATCCTGCTCATACATTTCCATTCTTTCTAAAGGCAGGGTACCATCTACCATGTCATCCAGATCTGACCTTAAGCTGGCGACATCGAGTCTCTTGGCTTTTATCTCAGCTCTCAATATCTCTTTCGAGGGAGGTTCACAGGTTTCTCTCCCATCCCAACTCCGAGCCCTACGTTTGGGTTCGGGAGAGTTAAGGAGTGTTCTCCCTTGCTCCCATCTCTCCAGGTCCCATGCTCGGCCATCCGATCTTGGAAGGTGATGGAACACGGGCCTGTTACCCCCAATCTTACTTTGCCCATTCTCTCTTTCTTCTCTCTTTTCACAGTAGGACTCTCTGCTATTCTCCCTCCGGTCTCCATTCTCTCTCTGTCTTGTATCACTCAGTATCTGATAGGATCCTTCTTGGTTCCCCATAGTCCCTGGGCTGCGCTCATGTCCATCATCACAGGGACTGTGGTGCGACCTCTCGCAACTCTCATTCTGTTCTCTGTTGCCGGGCACACAGTGGATACACTTAAAGCTGTGTCTGTACTCCCGCGTTCTCCTGTCATCTTCACTGTGTATTGGGCGAGGCACCCCCCCACTCTCGGGGCCCCCGTTTTCCAGGCCTGATCTACCTCCACTCCGGGCCCAATGGGTGACTGTCCTTCTCCCTCCCGTCCCACTCCGGGCTGCTCTCCTCAGCCCCGCAGTGAGTCCGGGCTCTGCTATCCTGACTTTCCCTTCCGGCTTCTGCAGTTATGATGCTCTTGTGAGCCTCTACTGCCTCATCCCACTTCTTCAGGTACTCGTTTAACTCCTGAAAGGATTTCCGTCCTGATCCCCTCATCTCCACTGGCCATCTAGGGCCCCCCGGATCCCCCACTGGATCCCCTGCTGTGTGTACCGGGGTGCTCCATTCTCTTGGTATCGGCAACTGACTTGGGGAATTGATTGTCTCATTCCTCCTCGCCATTTCTGCTCTCTCCCTGTCCACCCGTACCTGTTCCTCTCTTCTAGCTCTCTCTGGGTCATAAATCGATACTATAGGGCCTATAGTAACAGGTACTTGCAGGGCATCTGGTAGTGCGTAGGATGTGGCACACTCTGTTTCTGGGGCCCTTTGTACCACAAACCTTCCGACCACCTGCTGCACTGAACTAGGCTGGGACAGTTCTTTCTTAGCAGTGGGATCCCAATCGGAACTGGGAAGCGGTCCATGCTCTCCTACGTTGCTTCCCTCCCTTTCGCTATGCTCGACATCTCCCCCTGCTCTGTTATACGGGGGTGGCCTATCCGTCAATAACCTATTTATCAAGCTGTCCTCTGTTTCGCTCTCATCATCTTCTTCTAGGGGGCTTTTGTTCCCGGGCATGTAGGAAGGTGGCTACCTGACTATGGTTACCCCAGATTTTTTGCCTGTGTTTAGCTGGTTTTCGACTTAGTTGGCCTGGTTCCCTGCTAATCAGGGCCCCAGGCTATCTGCTCTCTCTGTAAAATGGATTCCATGTACCCTAGGTGCATAACTAGATTGGCTTGGGTCACCTTATCAGCCCCTGTACAGAGCACTATAGGTGCCCAGGGCATAGGTGCATCCAAGGCCTACCAGGGGCTGCAGCATATCTTTTGCCACCCCTGGCTGGCTATCTAAATTGACACAACTGGCTGATCACTCAGCTGGGGCAAGTGGGTGTAATCACCCCTTGCTTAGATATAGTATACCTATATCTAAACCTATATCTGGACACATATATAGCCTGTAAGCCACTCCTATGGAAGGCCTCATCAATCCTGGAGGCAGAGTGCGTGGTTTTATGTGAGATGGTGCTCTGGCATGAGCTGAGCCTGTCTGCAGCTGTCGGGAACAACTCCCTAAGCTGATCCGGGATAATGCCATACCATATACTCTTAAGCGCATTATAATCCTCGCGGTTATATAGCAACTTTGGTTTGGCTTTATCAAAACATGTCGTGTAAGGTGTCATACGAATTGGAATACTATCCCCTCGCCAGTTCTGGCGACGGGGATAGCATTCCACCCTTCTAGAGGGAGAAGACATGTTACTTTACTGAAACGCGGTTGATTTAAAATGAGCCTCAGATCCACAAAATGGATGCCCCTGCCACAGACACGGGTCTGACCTCCTGCTGCTGACCGAAACCCGGCAGAGGAGGCCTGGACAAAGAGTTTCCTGTCACAGGGCGGTGTCAAACCACCCCAGACAGGAGATAGTGGATTGAAGTAGGGAGGTTTCAATGAAACCAGACACTGCCTGGGGAGCACAAGGCTGCCCCTTGCAGGATCCGGCCAAACCGGTTCTGGGGCCTCCCAGCCCCTGTCCCAGCGCGGCCAGGATCAAAGGAGAGGGGTGTAACCACCCCCTTCCTGGGTCCCACCCATAGGAGGGGACCTAGCAGGATGTCCAACCCCCTAGATTCGAATAAGAGGGGGAGCAGTCCCAACGGACCTCAGATCATCCTGAAGAAACATAAGAAACGAAATCTGGACCCTTCGACTTTCTACACGACGTGAGAAGACTGAAGAATCTCCCTTGTGGTCAAGGAGTGACCACCCTGTGCAAACAGGCACCATCCAGCCCTCGACCCTTGCTTTGTTGCAGTTCCCGCCGGAACTCGAGCGACAGAGATCGACGAGATCAAGCTTGCCTGCCTTCTACCTGCCCGATCCACAGTCCCTGCAGAGCTGAGACCCGTGGAGGCGACCGGAAGCGTGGGGCACGCCATCTTGAAAAGGCCACGAGACGCTGACCGTGCGGCCCACGAGTGACCCTCGAAGCTGTACACCGGGGTTTGAGAAGCCCCAGCCCCGAGCTCCACTTGCACCAAAGCTCACCCCTCCACACTCGACGAGTGCTGCGTGGGGCCCTTCTGCTTGTGTGCGCTCGACGCGTTGGCCCGGTCACTTGCCAGCTGGCTTGTGGCCCCTGTGCCGACGCACTTCGAAATACGACTTGCTTTTCTGGTTGCTCCAGATCTGCACCAGCTCCTGTGAAAAGGAGCACCCACTCTGACCCTCCTGGTTCGAGTGATAAGCAATCTCCCGGTTCCGCGTGGATTGCTTTTGCCAAGTGCTGTTTGCTACAATCTTCAAGCCGACGGTGCTGACGGCGAGAGCCTACGTGGGACAGATCGTGACCCGCTCCTGGACGTCGCAGATGCCCCAGAGCCCACGTGACAGCGGAGAGAAGCCTATCGACAACCGCCTGATTGCGCCCGACATTGCCTGGTTCCGTCCTGGTTCCACCCTGGTCACTGCTGAGTGACCCAGACTCTGTCCCCTCTGCTTTCAGGTACTTTTCTACATCGATCCACCCTTGGATCGCACCGGACACTTCTGCTTCACAGCGCCTGCAGCTGCAACAGCTCCAAGCACCCAGAACCTGCGTGACAGAACCCGACGCCACTTCGACCCTGTGCACCCACGGCCTGTGGGTGAGGTAACTTTGCAACGCCGGTGTCTTTACACTGGTACACACCTCTAGGGTCTGTGTCTAAAGTTTTGTGTTCCTAGGTTCAGCGGAAGTATCTTTTTATTCACTTTAATTGACTTTTACGCACCATTGACAGTGCATTGGTGCGCGCTGCACTTTCCGTGCTGCATCCGTCTCCTGTGGGCTACTCCCGACTTCTTCATTGCTTGTCCTGACTGCTCCCAGCGAATCTCTAGGCCCTAGGCCTAACCATTGTTCGTAAAGTGTTACTTATACCACTTTTTTGATATATGGTCTGAGTGGCCACCCGCCCTCATCCATAAACGTGCAACTTTCTATGTGTAACAGTGCTTTTGATTTAACGCTTGTGCCCCTTTCCTCATAAAGAGTACTGGGGAGTAATTTAGTAATAAATACATATATTTTTATAATATATACTTGTGTGGTGTCCTTTCATTTGATTACAGGATTGTATGTGGTAAAACAAGCTCGCTTAACACGACCTCTTAAGTTAAGCCTTTAAGGCTGCTTAGTCCATGCTACCACTAGGATAGCTTGTCTACAAGGTTGACTTACAACCTGACATCTTTGGGGTTTGTTTGGACTGATAACCAGTGGTTCCAGAATTGGAAACACTACCTATCAGGCCAACTTCTCACATTGGTGTGCAGCGGTGCGGATTTGAGCTTGCTGTTTGTTTTACCATTGCAATCTTTATCAAATTGAAAGATCACATCAAGTACCTCTAGGTACATATAAATCAAAAGCTTAGCATATTAAGTTCTACTGAACTTAGTAGTTGTAGATTAAAGGGATTAGCACACCCTGACTACAACTCACTAGCAAGGTACAGTAGGAAACCACTTAGTGTAGGTAAGTGCACCACTTACACCTCACTAGCAGTCATGTCTGATACAGGTAGAGCTTCAGGCTCTGCTCCTGTAATAGTTGATCCTATAGGGACAACATCCAGATATGACAACCTTAGCCACAAAGACCTGAGTGCCTTGTGCACAGCCAGGGGGCTAAAAAAGGGCAGAGGCCCTACCATTCCTTCCCTAGTAGCTCTCCTAGAAAAGGATGACCTAGATAAGGTGAGTCAGACTCCCTTAGAAACAGAGGAAGGGATAAATTCCCCTGAGAATGAGGATCTTCAAGAAGGAATAGAGGAGGAAGAGGAAGACCCAGAAGAAGGCTCTGATATAGATGAGCCTGAAGATCAGGATCAGGGGGGAAACCAGGTACAGGTTGCCAGGCTTAACCAGGCCAACTTGGACCTACATGGGAATGGAGGGGGCCAGCACCACTCCAGATCTCATAACCAAATTCTCCCAGGTAATAGAAGGGAGAGATCTCTGTCAAGGGACTCTCACCTTTCTAGTGCCTCAAGAGAATCTCAAAGAGGAATGACTTCCTCCCAGAGAAAAGAGCATAGGGCCAGGATGAGGGCTGTCCAACTCCAAATAGAAAGGGAAGAGGTAGCCTTGGCTCAAGCTAAACTTGCTTTAGCAAGAGAAAAAAAATTGTGTGGCTTAGATGCCACTGGTGGCAGCAAAATTCCTAAAGAAAAAGCCAGGTCCTATGATAGTAGAAACCTGACAAAGATTGTGCCCCCCTATCAGGAAGGGGATGACATCCACAAATGGATGACTGCTCTGGAGAGAGCCTGCATGGTACAGCAGGTTCCTGAGGAACAGTGGGCAGCAATCTTATGGTACTCCTTTTCAGAGAAAGGGAGGGATAGGCTCCTCACTGTCAGACATGAGGATGCCAGCAATTACAAAGTCCTGAAGAGTGTTCTGATAGATGGGTTTGGCTTAACCACTGAACAGTACAGGTTAAAGTTCAGAGATACCCAGAAGACACAGACTCAGGACTGGACTGATTTTGTTGATTGTGCAACTAAGGCTCTGGAGGGTTGGCTGAATGGCAGCAAAGTACATGACTTTACAGGATTGTATAATTTGATTATGAGGGAGCAGATCCTTAGTAATTGTCAGAACCAGCTCTTACACCAGCACCTGGTGGACTCAGATTTGACCTCTCCCCAAGAATTGGGAAAGAGGGCAGATAAGTGGGTCAGAACCAGGATTAGGCCTAAGAATCAGGACAATAACCAGAAGAAGGAGTCTACCAAGCCTCAAGATAAGGGTGGGGATAAAAGTAAAGAAAACACTTCCCCAGGGCCCCAAAACTCCAAGAAGGGGGGTGGGTCCCAAGACACTTCTTCAACAGAGAAAAAGCCTTATTGCCATGCCTGTAAACAGGTTGGGCATTACAAAACAGACAGCTGTTGTCCCAAGAATGGCAATAAAGAAAACATACCTCCAAAGCCAGCTCCAACACCTCCTGTTACTGTCAGCAGTAATCCCCCAGGAAGTGGGAGCACACCCAGGAATCTGGGTGGGTTTACTTTTGGAGCCCAAGGGGACCCTGGCCTATCCAGGTCCCCATCCCCAAATGATCTTGTCTATGAGACTGGCATGGGGTTTGCCAACTTCTCTGTTTGCCCAAATACCTGGAGCAAATATAGGCAGGAACCCATCATCAATGGTTTGAAAGTGGAAGCTTTTAGAGACACAGGGGCTAGCATCACCATGGTGGCTGACTGTATAGTCCCCTCTAAGCAACTTTTACCAGGTGCCACATACCAGGTAACAAACATTGATGGTATCCAAACAAATCATCCAATGGCAGTAGTAAGTCTCAGCTGGGGAGGTGTCATTGGCCCAAAGAGAGTGGCAGTGTCACCAAACTTGCCTGTAGACTGTCTACTGGGTAATGATTTGGAAATCTCAGCCTGGGCTGAGGTTGAACAGGAAATCCATTCTAGAATGGTAAATTCCAATGGAAAGGTTAGTGGGGCTGTACTGGCTATGGCCCCAATTCAAGATGTCCTTCCTGAAAAGGTTGGTAGGGTTGAGCAACTCTCTGCCCCATCTTTACCAGAAGCTCTTCCCAGACAGAATAGCAAAGCTGTTATGATAACAGCAGAAACCCAAACTGAGTCACCTCCTGAAAAGGTTGGTGGGGCTGTGATGGCCACAGCCCAAACTCAAACAGATATGTGTGTTGTGAAGCCTGAAATGATGGATCACTCCACCCAAACTGAGAGCATGGAGGGGGAAGAGAAATCTCCCCCTCACCAGACAGTAGGACAGGATCAGCCTCCTCAGGGAACTGATCTTACCCCTGATGAAGGAACTGCCCCAGAGGTTGTTAGGCCTGGCCTGACAGAGCCTCTGATGGCAGTGGACCCTTCTCAGGTGGGATCCGGTCTGGAGCAGGTAACCTGCCCCTCTCTACCTTGCCTCAGTCAGCCCAGGGCTGCAGAGGACAAGAAGGACAGTGAGACCCAGAGGGCCCCCTGTCAAATAAAGCACCCCCATCAACAGATTAGGGGCACCAAAACTAGTAGGCC
Organism: Lissotriton vulgaris; assembly: GCF_964263255.1. NCBI lineage: Eukaryota > Metazoa > Chordata > Amphibia > Caudata > Salamandridae > Lissotriton > Lissotriton vulgaris. The sequence goes on from NW_028246568.1 coordinate 448,148, forward strand.
TAGTAAGGTGAAAACTTTAAAAACTCCTGAGGGAGCCCCCTTAAAAACAGTTAGGGACCTCCCACAGATGGATTCTGTTGGGCACAGCCAAACCTGGGACCCAAAGGGCCCAAACCTGAACTGTCCCTCCAGCAAGCCAAACAGAGGGACCCAGCCTCCAGCTTTAGGTAGCCAGAGGTTGACCCTGAGAGCTCAGTGCAACTCAGTTGAAGAAAGAAAGGCACATATGGTGGAAGATAATTGGAGGAAGTTGAGCCCAAAAATAGTGGAGCCTCACTTCAATACTCCATATCCAAACCAGCCTTTAACTTTGCATAAACACACCCAAGGTAGTGATTCCCTATGGTGGAGACCCTCTAATACCCCTAGGGTGAGGGACTGCTTAGTGGACCATGAGACAGGGGGTACCCATGCTAGTGCAGGTACTTCCTTATATGGCCACTCAGGCAATAAAGGCTTACCTGGCCAAGGATAGCCTTATCTCCTTTCGTTTGGGGGGGGGTTATGTAGGAAGGTGGCTACCTGACTATGGTTACCCCAGATTTTTTGCCTGTGTTTAGCTGGTTTTCGACTTAGTTGGCCTGGTTCCCTGCTAATCAGGGCCCCAGGCTATCTGCTCTCTCTGTAAAATGGATTCCATGTACCCTAGGTGCATAACTAGATTGGCTTGGGTCACCTTATCAGCCCCTGTACAGAGCACTATAGGTGCCCAGGGCATAGGTGCATCCAAGGCCTACCAGGGGCTGCAGCATATCTTTTGCCACCCCTGGCTGGCTATCTAAATTGACACAACTGGCTGATCACTCAGCTGGGGCAAGTGGGTGTAATCACCCCTTGCTTAGATATAGTATACCTATATCTAAACCTATATCTGGACACATATATAGCCTGTAAGCCACTCCTATGGAAGGCCTCATCAATCCTGGAGGCAGAGTGCGTGGTTTTATGTGAGATGGTGCTCTGGCATGAGCTGAGCCTGTCTGCAGCTGTCGGGAACAACTCCCTAAGCTGATCCGGGATAATGCCATACCATATACTCTTAAGCGCATTATAATCCTCGCGGTTATATAGCAACTTTGGTTTGGCTTTATCAAAACATGTCGTGTAAGGTGTCATACGAATTGGAATACTATCCCCTCGCCAGTTCTGGCGACGGGGATAGCATTCCACCCTTCTAGAGGGAGAAGACATGTTACTTTACTGAAACGCGGTTGATTTAAAATGAGCCTCAGATCCACAAAATGGATGCCCCTGCCACAGACACGGGTCTGACCTCCTGCTGCTGACCGAAACCCGGCAGAGGAGGCCTGGACAAAGAGTTTCCTGTCACAGGGCGGTGTCAAACCACCCCAGACAGGAGATAGTGGATTGAAGTAGGGAGGTTTCAATGAAACCAGACACTGCCTGGGGAGCACAAGGCTGCCCCTTGCAGGATCCGGCCAAACCGGTTCTGGGGCCTCCCAGCCCCTGTCCCAGCGCGGCCAGGATCAAAGGAGAGGGGTGTAACCACCCCCTTCCTGGGTCCCACCCATAGGAGGGGACCTAGCAGGATGTCCAACCCCCTAGATTCGAATAAGAGGGGGAGCAGTCCCAACGGACCTCAGATCATCCTGAAGAAACATAAGAAACGAAATCTGGACCCTTCGACTTTCTACACGACGTGAGAAGACTGAAGAATCTCCCTTGTGGTCAAGGAGTGACCACCCTGTGCAAACAGGCACCATCCAGCCCTCGACCCTTGCTTTGTTGCAGTTCCCGCCGGAACTCGAGCGACAGAGATCGACGAGATCAAGCTTGCCTGCCTTCTACCTGCCCGATCCACAGTCCCTGCAGAGCTGAGACCCGTGGAGGCGACCGGAAGCGTGGGGCACGCCATCTTGAAAAGGCCACGAGACGCTGACCGTGCGGCCCACGAGTGACCCTCGAAGCTGTACACCGGGGTTTGAGAAGCCCCAGCCCCGAGCTCCACTTGCACCAAAGCTCACCCCTCCACACTCGACGAGTGCTGCGTGGGGCCCTTCTGCTTGTGTGCGCTCGACGCGTTGGCCCGGTCACTTGCCAGCTGGCTTGTGGCCCCTGTGCCGACGCACTTCGAAATACGACTTGCTTTTCTGGTTGCTCCAGATCTGCACCAGCTCCTGTGAAAAGGAGCACCCACTCTGACCCTCCTGGTTCGAGTGATAAGCAATCTCCCGGTTCCGCGTGGATTGCTTTTGCCAAGTGCTGTTTGCTACAATCTTCAAGCCGACGGTGCTGACGGCGAGAGCCTACGTGGGACAGATCGTGACCCGCTCCTGGACGTCGCAGATGCCCCAGAGCCCACGTGACAGCGGAGAGAAGCCTATCGACAACCGCCTGATTGCGCCCGACATTGCCTGGTTCCGTCCTGGTTCCACCCTGGTCACTGCTGAGTGACCCAGACTCTGTCCCCTCTGCTTTCAGGTACTTTTCTACATCGATCCACCCTTGGATCGCACCGGACACTTCTGCTTCACAGCGCCTGCAGCTGCAACAGCTCCAAGCACCCAGAACCTGCGTGACAGAACCCGACGCCACTTCGACCCTGTGCACCCACGGCCTGTGGGTGAGGTAACTTTGCAACGCCGGTGTCTTTACACTGGTACACACCTCTAGGGTCTGTGTCTAAAGTTTTGTGTTCCTAGGTTCAGCGGAAGTATCTTTTTATTCACTTTAATTGACTTTTACGCACCATTGACAGTGCATTGGTGCGCGCTGCACTTTCCGTGCTGCATCCGTCTCCTGTGGGCTACTCCCGACTTCTTCATTGCTTGTCCTGACTGCTCCCAGCGAATCTCTAGGCCCTAGGCCTAACCATTGTTCGTAAAGTGTTACTTATACCACTTTTTTGATATATGGTCTGAGTGGCCACCCGCCCTCATCCATAAACGTGCAACTTTCTATGTGTAACAGTGCTTTTGATTTAACGCTTGTGCCCCTTTCCTCATAAAGAGTACTGGGGAGTAATTTAGTAATAAATACATATATTTTTATAATATATACTTGTGTGGTGTCCTTTCATTTGATTACAGGATTGTATGTGGTAAAACAAGCTCGCTTAACACGACCTCTTAAGTTAAGCCTTTAAGGCTGCTTAGTCCATGCTACCACTAGGATAGCTTGTCTACAAGGTTGACTTACAACCTGACATCTTTGGGGTTTGTTTGGACTGATAACCAGTGGTTCCAGAATTGGAAACACTACCTATCAGGCCAACTTCTCACAGGGCATCTCTAACACTGGGTACAATTTATTTACTTCCATGTTATGCACTCTCCATCTTTTGGCATCTGCATCCCACTTGGCATCCTGCACTGCCCTTACCGATCGTTTCACCCTTTCTTGTCGTCTATTCATGTTCTTCTCGTGCGCTGCCCTAATCCAGGCATTGAGAGCTTCAAACTGGGTCGGTCTAGGCAAGGGTCTCATTGAGGTCATTACTGCTTTTAATCGGTGTAACACCTCTAATCTGAACGTCCCGTACTTCGGAAACGTCAGTTCCTCATTACCTTCTGTAATCTTACTCCACTCTGATATCCATAGGATCGTATGCAGCCCCACATTTGCCGCCATATAATAAGCCGGCGTACCCTCCGGCGGGGCTTCTTCCCCTTCATAAGATTTCCGCCTCTCTCTTTTAAAAGCCGCTCTTAACCATTTAAAACATTTCATAATTACACGCACAATTTCCGACCTCGCTATTCTGTTTACTTCCTGATGACAATCCACCAATCCTAGCGCGGCTTTTCTAGCTGGCCTATCACAGCGCGGTCTTTCTCCGGCCGGCCAATCCCAGCGCGGCACTTTCTGACGTCACTCGTCTCCGCTCCGCAGCAGCACCCCTCCTTTCTCAGCTCTTCTCCCGGTCATGCATGCGTCCCATTCATACCCTGAAAAATGACTACTTCCGACCAAGCGGTCACTTCCCTCGACTGTACGTCCACAGTCTATCTGTAATTGTCAACACAACTGACGAAATGTCTATCGTCTCTCTGATAGGTTGTTTACACACACAGTAACCTCCGACCAGCGTCCGTTACTCACGCACTCGCTCTTACGTTCCCCCTATCTCGGTCTTTCGGGTGATCAATGGTACCTCATGACCCCCTTCACACTGGTTGACAATTACTCTGGATGTCCGATACACCCGAACCACTTAAGCTCTCTTTGAACTTAAGATTTCCACCGGTTGCGCGCGCTCACAACCTGTTCCACAGCCACTCTACAGACATTCAACTCCGCCAGACATTACAACATAGATACAATACAAAAACACCGCAATCTAACACGCATGACCCTTTATACTCACTCTCGACCGATACTGCTGCTTTTCTGTCTCACGTCATCCGGACCTTCTTCGGCGGGCGGTTCTTCCGATCATCGATCTCTAGGGGCCTTGGGGTAATCTAACCTGGCCTAGATCACCTTCCTCAAGAAGGCAACCATCCTCTATAGCTACCAACTGCTGGGGCGAGATTTTGATCGATACCTTATCACTATTGATCTAAAACCCCATTCTGGTCGACTGAACCTTTGTTGCCTGTCATTGAGGGAAGAAAGTGCATCTCTTACCCACAAACAACTTCTAGCTTTCAAAGGTTTATTATATAGTTAGGATAAGCTGCAAGTACAGGCATCTCAGAATGAGATTAACAAGATACACGGGCCCAACTACATACATGTGCTCTCTGAAAACCCTCAGACGAGCAAAGAAGACTACAAGTACAAGTTCTAAGAATAACAAAGCTATAAGCATTGACACGTATTGAGATCTCTCCGTCATTTAAGGCTGGAGGGAAAACACAGGTTAGGCTGTCCCTACCCTGCTCTGGATGGTATCCCTACTTAACACGATCTCAACCTATCAAAAGGTGTCAGCAGTGAATGACCTCTTAGGGAAGTCACCCACTCCTAGTCTCTTGGTGAAAACCTATAGTTCTCCAGTCATGACCCCTCTCTGCCTACCCATCCGCTCTCTAAAGGGTCCTCAGGCATCTGCTCTAACTCCACCCAGGGGTGCTGTCCCTAATACAAAAACACACAACATCGTTTGAGACGCCCCTCGTGAGACGCCCCTCACGTGGTGTAGCTTCTGGCTTTTTCCATGATGAGGCCTCGTGCGTTAGAGTTGACCTTGCTTCTCAGACTCTTCTCCGGCCCGCTGATACCCCTTAAAACATTCCGGAACCCTCCTCCGTGTCTGGGCCGTCTCCTGAACAAACCTCTATTCATTTCATTTATAATTGGATCCCCCCTTTCTCTTGCAGACAGACATCTGCAGCCAAGATCCCAATTCTCATAGACTTCCAACAAAAGTTTGCAACATTTCTCGGCCCAGACCAATACGTGTAAATCAATGTCTATAAACATTTCAGGCCTACAGCATTTCTCATAATGATTATACCATTCAAATCCTTCATTAATTAGTAGCATGTTAATACTCTATTCTATGATTCGGTAAACACATCTATAAATTATGGCCCATTGACGCTACTACTAAAAGACATTAGTGCAATCCATGTTGTGAAAACAAACACCTTTCCCATCCCTTCCAGCTCTGGCCCTGAGGCCTACCACGTTCTACGTTTAACCGCATGCCATCTTCCATTTTAGCAGCTACACGACATGGATTCAGGGTTAATCACGTCTAATAAAGTTATATAATTTCACACATTTCTTCATTAATTCCACTTCTACTTAAATCTCTAAGTTAACTGCACATTTCAGAATACAAATGCGTATAATATCAGCACTCATGGCATTTCTCTTCATGACTTGTGCTTACTACGTGTAAGTGTGATGTACTTATACATTTAGGTCAGTTTGCGCTCTCTCAGTATCCTTGTGCTGATTATCAAGGGCTGCATTTACAGATGTGACCTTTCCTGTTAAGTCTCAACATTATTCAAGCAACAGTTTTATTCCTTTCATATCAGTATTTAGTTGAACATCCAGATGTGCGTCAAACTGTATGTGTTTTATTAGGCTTTTGTCAACTCTTGCCTACACCCTGATATATATTTTTTTGCCGTCTCTCTTCTGAGTTGCTGATTCACCCCCATTTTCCTGCTCAAAATACCTAAAACCTTTCCCCCTTCTTCCTGACCAAATGTGTGATCTTTGGTGATGCCTGAACCAATTACATGCATTTCCTTTTTTTGGTAAATTCCCCTTGACAACCAGTCTACTCACACTCCCAAGTGCTATGTATTACTACAGGTGAAATGAATGTATTCATTTAAATTGTTGGTTTGCAAGACCACAGTGCTAATGCTCATACTTAGCGTTGCTGTACTTTGTGATTTTATATCTATGACGCGCGTACACTCTCCTGAATTAAAGTCGAAAGAGTTTTCAGCCTCTGTTTTTTTGACTCTCTTGACTTAAAATAATAATCTTCAGTAAGAACCCCTAAGAAGTACATGATGCCATTTTTGAGCACCTGGGTCAGAAGACTGCTCAGTATATCAGCATTTCTAACTGGAGAGCATAAGTAGGTGCCGGCACCTCACTATGTGTTTAATTTTTTTTTTAAGTGTATAAATAGAAAAAATACATATATTATGAACACTATATTTATTATCAAATAATAAGGCACCTCACTATGAACAGGGCAAGCCAATTATTCCTTTCTTATGGGCTTTAGATGAATGACTGTATGAACCTCTCTGACTACCTATAGCTTGGTGCACAGCACACCCAGGGGCATATTATCAAGAACGGCGTTAAATATTATCAGCGGTTCAGTTGTAGAAAACTGCTACTAAAGCGGCGATAATGGGCTTGATAATATGTTCTTGAGAATTCCAATAGAAGTCCATGTTCTGGTGTAAACATGGGTTTCTATTGGAATTTTCCAGGGCATATTATCAAGCCCATTATCTCCACTTTAGCGGCAGTTTTCTGTCGCTAAACCGGAGATAATTTTAACGCCGTTCTTGATAATATGCCTCCCAGATCTCCTGTGATTGGAGAGTGGTACTCACTTGTGTGCTGTTGCTACAGACATACTCATTTTTGTGCAGTAAGATTATCTAAAAGGGTCCACTGTTTTTGCGCAAAAACCAGGCCATTTTTACCTAGACCCTAGTAAGACGCCAGAGGAGGGGATCTGCACTCATTTCTATAGAAAACTTCCTCACCTCCTGTTAATGTGAGCAGCTATTTTTAAAAGTGATGGGAGAACATTTGGGGAGACTCCTCCATAGGCTTCCGACTGATAACAGGAGGTGCACAGAAACCCAAGAGTGTGCGCTAATCCATTTACTCTCACATACATAGATTAATATTTCGCAGCAGGAGCAGGCTGACCTCTGAGGCCAGCCCCAAGATATTTACTTTGCTATGAAATGAAATGAAAATTGCATTTATTAGGCACGGCTAATACCCACTAGAGTAACCTCAGAGAACAGTGAGATCCTATTGCATTTACTGATTAAAAAAACAGCTAGGTTTTTTTTACTTTTGTGAAATCCCTGAGGTACCGATTGCTTTTAAACATAGATGGTAGGGAGTTACACAACCTGGACGTGCTGAAGATGAAACTTTTCTTGCCTCATTGGACAGTATTGACGTTGGGGACAGCAAAGTTGCCACAGGATGAAGAGCAAAGAGATCTGGATGGGACATAGGGAAGAAAAAATTGAGAGAGTTGAGCTCAAAAACAATGCACACGGCTATGAATCTGATAGGTTTTTCGACCAGTAACTTGCCTACTTGTCTCTTGGAATGCGCAGGAGGTGATGGGCACCTGTATTCTGAAAAAACTTGCAGCTTTGTTAAACCTCTTTTGTGGATACTAGTAAAGAGTGAATTGAAATAATCCAGGGGCATATTACCAAGCAATAGCGATAATTATCGCTATTGCTTGGTTAGAGACAAAAATTTACCGCTAAGCTGCGGCAATTTCTATCGCAAATAATCCTTGGTATTACCAAGGTTTATCGCAAATGCGATAAAAATCGGCCGCAATGCATGAATATCGCTGAAAAGTCAGCGATATTCATGCATTACCGAGCTAATGCACTTAGCCATGTTATCCACCTCCCATTGGATAACATGGCTAAGAACTGCTCAGGGCAGGTGTTAGCTTTTGGAGATATTCGCGCTGTGCCAACTGTATTTTGCGGAGCCATTGGCAGACACGGCAGTATTTTCCTAATAATTTTTAGAATAAATTAACACGAGGCGGCTGTATGAATAATTTGTCCATCAAAAGAAAGTTTTGTGTCACATATTAAACTAAGATGTTCTGCTTTGATGTTAGGAATCGGGAGATGGCCACCACTTAGTGGACCAGTACCAGCTACCAGTACAATCATTTACAGTAGTACGCTAATTTATTTTTGAAGCAGGGATACTCACAGGCTTGTACAAACTATACACACAAACATACAACATAAATGCCACACAGGACACAAATACGCTTACTCTTCACTCCGCAGAAAAAACATATTAAAAGAAAAAAATTCACAACATAAGCAAAAGGCTGCCATGATGTCATTTCACATAAAGCAGAGGTCACATAGACTAGAAGTGAAATGTAACCTCTTACCCCACACCTCAATTGTTACTACATCAAAAGATCAATGGTACTTAAGCAGTGCCTACAGAACTTTGCAAAAACAGTAAATACGACCAAGCTAATAATGTATGCACCACAAGCTGATCACTCTTCTCAAGAACCCCTGAGGAACCACTGGCACAGTACCTATGACTCAGATAAAAATATCCATCACAGAAGAATAATCTAAACTGGACATCCTCCTTGTGCACACAGTGGAGCATGGATATAACCAGTCACACACACAGGAGGCATTCCTTGCATATCATGCTGTAAAAGGTGTGAAACTCCCACCACTCAATGTACAAACTAGACAAATAACCCAAACCTCCACTCAAGTGGTAGAATTACATATACATAAAGCACAATTATACCTAAACAACACCACCGCTCACACTGGGTACAAATCACCACCCACACGAGGCACATTTTCACCAGAAAGTCCACAATGTCATGACACCAGAGCACAGCTGAACTCAGTCAAGGTACAACTTCTAGAAACATGACAAGCAAAATGCAATTTCACTGGAGCAGAGAGACCTGCATGCTTGCACAGACCACATAACATGCATGCAGAATGAGGCAACACACAACACAACATTTGCCTATCTAATATTGGCCATGTGTAGGGTAAGAGTTTGCACTAATTCCCTCGCTCAGTCACCAACCTCAAGTACCATTTTTACACGATTAACAAGCAAATCCTGGGCCAGAGATGAGAAGGTGGGATCGCAAAACAATCAGTGTTATTGCACACTTGGGGCCTCATTTATGAAAAGCGATGCATCGCTGCGTGAAAACCGCGATGCATCACTATTCACTGTGCCCTCCTTGCAACACCAATGATGCGTCATATTTACAGTATGACGCATCATTGCGCAAGGAGTTACAGATATGTCAGTATTTCTGACGTATCTGTATGGCGCAAAAGTGACGCATTGCTGGAGTGTGTCAAAAAAGTGACGCAACTCCAGCAATGTATCCTTTCACCTGGGGCAAGCCCCAGGTGAAAGGGCCTGCGTCAGTCTTACGCCTACTGTGAGGCAGGCGTAAGAAATTGACGCATTTGTGTCCTAGAAGTGGCGCAGTGAAATCTCATAGATTTCACTGTGTCACTTCTACGACCCTTTTTTGCGTCAATACACCCCTCTTGCATACATTATACCTGGCGTAGGTATAATGTGGCGCAGGGGTTTATAAAGTGACGCATCTACCTAGATGCGTCACTTTGTAAATATGGCGCAACAAGGCTCATTTTTTACGCCACTGGTGCACAAAAAGTGACGCACCAGCGGCGTAAAAGTGACGCACTGCCTCATAAATGAGGCCCAAATGTTTTGCAAAGCCACCTACATTTTGTGATGCAACTGATGTACTAATGAATGACATCATAAAATGTCCATTCGCGGGTAGTCACTAAAACCTTCACCTCTTAAATATTTATGAGACAGTTGTCCTTTTGCAATTCCATGTGAAGGACAGCAAATGCAGAGATTGAGGCCTGTGAGGAACAGCAGACATTTTTTGTAAACATCCTGTATTAGGGATTGCTCATGAAATAAAAAGGTGGCATGCAGTGTATGACATCAGGAAGAGCACACTGGAGCCCAGTGGATCTTTGTGCCATTCCAAACTATGCCCTTGGGGACATCTTCCACTTGGCGAATGTGTGAAAAAAAAAATTGGGTCTCAACTTCAATGGTTTGTGACCACAGTTGTGGACGAGAAATATTAATGCATTTCATACTGAACAGTAAAGAAGAGAGGGACCCCCTTTCCTTTGTAGATCAGTATGGGTTACAAAACGGTCGAGTGGACCCATCAGGATCCTGTGACCATGAGGTCAAGCAAATATCCTTGCAATTGATGCATTCGTTCACTGAGCCACTCACAAAACAGCTGTGCCAACTTTAACTTGCAGACCAAACACAATGCTCATGACCTCACCCTTGATGTAACAGATGCAATTACAAATGCCATAAATGACTGACAATGTTCCAAGAGCTTGGGCTAGAGACTCAGTGCTTAATTTGAGCCAGTGGTTTACGGTGCTCGGCACCAGCACTTAATTGGTTTCTGGTGCTCGGCACCTGCACCTAATTGTCAACACTGCACTTATGACAGTCTGCCACACGGTGGCGCTGCTCATCTAATTAAGAGATGAGCAGAACAATGGTTGTTTATGAATACAATATACATTAAAAATGACTAACACCTGCCTCACCAGCCATTCCTTTAGCTTTGGGGACCTAGAATAATCTGAACTGTTGCACTTGCAGGCGAGAGAGATTGTTAGTGGTTATGCAGGCAGCGATCACAGGGGCGATGGATGTTGCAAGCTGCAGTGGCATTCCTGTCAGGGCCATGGCACTTATTATTTTACAAACTAAGCACTGTTTGTTACCGTTACCTGTAGTCCTACAGAGCCATAGAGCACCAAAGTATCGATTACGAATATACCAGAAACTGTTAGCTCTAGAGAGAACAATTCACTCCTGCATAGTTAGCACCTAATGCCAAATGTATGAAGCAACTTTCCGCTCGCAAATGGCATCGGGCTGTTTGCAACTGGTAAAATGCTTTTTGGCATGTACCAACATTAGATTGCGATTCAGTAAACTATTTCCGACTCGCAAAATAGGGTTTTCGAGTCGCTATTAGGAAGGGGCATGTTAAGGGTGTCCCTACATGACAGCGACTCACACTGGTATGTAGGAATGTCTTGCGAGAGGGAAAGCGGTCGCAAAACAGTTGCAGTTACCATAGTTCAGGAAGTTCAAGTTCAGGAATTTGTATAGCGCACTACTCACCCAGTGGGTCTCAAGGCGCTTGGGGGAGGGGGTGCATTATTTATCGAATAGTCAGGTTTTATATTCCTTTCTGAAGGAAATGTGGTTCTGAGTGAGGCGGAGGTGAGTGGGAAGAGAATTCCAGGTCTTGGCCGCCAAGTAAGAGAAGGATCTTCCACCCATGGTGGATCTGTGGATGCGCGGAACTGCGGCGAGGGCTTGATTGGAGGATCTTAGTTGGCAGGTGGGTGTGTAGAAAGACAGTCGTGTGTTGAGGCATTCGGGCCCTAGTTTGTAAAGGGCCTTGTGTGCGTGGGTGAGGAGACGGACCGTTATTCTCTTGTTGACGGGAAGCCAGTGGAGGTCTTTCAGGTGACCGGTAATGTGAGCTTGGCGAGGGATGTCCAATATGAGTCTGGCTGATGCGTTTTGGATGCGTTGGAGTTTTTTCTGTAATTTGGTTGTGGTTCCGGCGTAGAGGGTGTTTCCATAGTCCAGTCGGCTAGTGACCAGTGCGTGAGTGACAGTCTTTCTTGTTTTGGTGGGGATCCAACGAAAGATTTTCTTGAGCATACGAAGTACGTTGAAGCAAGAGGATGAGACGGCGTTGACTTGTCTGGTCATCGAGAGGGAGGAGTCTAGTATGAAGCCTAGGTTACGTGCGTGGTCTGTGGGTATGGGTGCCGTGTCCAGGGCCGATGGCCACCAAGAGTCGTCCCAGGCAGAGGGGGATGATCCTAGGATGAGGACTTCCGTTTGTCTGAGTTAAATTTTAGGCGGCTGTTTTTCATCCATTCGACTACTTCTTTCATGCCTTCGTGAAGATTGGTTTTGGCGGTGATAGGGTCTTTGGTGAGGGAAAGGATCAGTTGGGTGTCGTCAGCGTAAGAAATGTTGTTAAGGTTGTGTTGTCGCGCGATGGATGCGAGGGGACTCATGTAAACGTTGAAGAGGGTGGGACTGAGTGATGATCCTTGTGGTACTCCGCAGATGACTTCGGTGGCCTCTGATTTGAATGGGGGGAGTCGGACTCTCTGGGTTCTCCCGGCGAGGGACGAGATGATCCAGTCCAAGGCTTTTCCTTGTATGCCGATGTTGCTGAGGCATTGTATGAGGGTGCTATGGCAGACTGTGTCGAAGGCAGCGGAGAGGTCGAGTAGGATGAGGGCAACTGTTTCCCCGTTGTCCAGAAGCGTTCGGATGTCGTCTGTCGCTGCAATGAGGGCGGTTTTGTTGCTGTGTTTGGCTCGGAAGCCGGACTGTGAGGTGTCGAGGGAGTTGTTGGATTCAAGGAAGGCGGCGAGCTGGCTATTGATGGCTTTCTCAATGACTTTGGCAGGGAATGGGAGGAGGGAGATGGGGCGGTAGTTCTTAAGTTTAGAGGGGTCTGCTGTGGGTTTCTTCAGGAGGGCGCTGAGTTCGGGGTGTTTCCAGCTTTCTGGGAGGTAGCGGAGTTGAAGGAGCAGTTGATGACATCACGGAGATGGGGTGCGATGATGGAGTCTGCTTTGTTGGAGATGTGGTGGGAACAGGGGTCGGTTGGCGAACCTGAATGGATGGAGTTCATTAGGCGGATGGTGTCTTCAGTGGTGATTGGGTTCTAGGCGCTAAGGTTGTTAGAGGGCGGTTTAGGTTCGGAGGTGGGTGGAGTGGACAGTTCATTGGAAATGTTCTCAAAGCTGTTATGTATGTCGGCTATTTTGTTGTAGAAGAAAGAGGATAACGAATCGCAGAGATCTGGGGAGGGAGTAATGTCGTTTGAGGCTGTGGTGGGGTTGGTAAATTCTTTGACGATGTTGAATAGTTCCTTGCTGTTATGGGCGTTGTTGACCAGTCGATCCTTGAATGCTGATTTCTTGGTGGATCGGAACAATTGGTGGTGTTTGCGGGTGGCTGTCTTGAAGGTGGTCAGGTTGTCAGTGGTTGGGTTTTTTCTCCATGTTTTCTCGAGAGTATGCCACAGTTTCTTGGATTTCTTAAGGTCATCATTGAACCAGGGGGCCTTTTTGCTTGGTGGTTTTTCAAAGGTGCTAATTCGTCAACGCTCTGAGTGAGCCATTGTTTGAGTTTGGTGGCAGCTTGGTTTGGGTCCGATGAGAGGGCGGGAGGGTGTTGTTTGAGCGATGTGAGCAGTTGGTCGGTGGAGATTTTGTTCCAGTTTCTTCGCGTAATAGGTTGTGGGGGGTTGTGGGTCGAGGTAGTTTTGTAGCTGAAGTGAACACAGCTGTGGTCCGTCCAATGGAGAGCTGTGGTGTGATCGAAGGAGATGTGCTTGCTGGAGGTGAAGACTGGGTTGAGCGTATGTCCGGCTGCATGGGTGGGGTGTCAACAAGTTGTTTGAGTCCGAGATTGGCCAGGTTGTCCAGAAGGGTGGTGGTGTTGCTGTCGTTTTTGTTTTCCAGGTGGAAGTTGAGGTCTCCCAGTAGAATGTAGTTCTCGGAGGTGAGGGCGTGTGGGCCGATGAAGTCAGTGATGTCTTCGCTGAATTGTTTACAGGTTCCTGGTGGCCTGTAGATGAGGGTGCCTCTTAGTGTGGTCCTGGGGTCGGTGTGGATCTGGAAATGGAGGTGTTCGGCGGTTGCAAGGTTATCGTCGAAGCTGGTCGTGATTCTGATGGTGTTCTTATGGACGATGGCGATGCTTCCACCTGTTTGGTTGGTGCGGTCTTTTTGGATGATCTTGTAAGCGTCCGGGATGGCTATGGCGATGTCGGGTGCTGATGATGCGTTCATCCAGGTTTCTGTAAGGAAGGCGTTGTCCGGTGAAGCAGTGTCGAGTGGGTCCCAGAGTTCAGTGGCGTGTTTGTGGACCGAGCGGGTGTTCAGCAGGATGCACTTCAGGTAGTTAGAGTCGGAGCTGTGTTTGGAGTTAGTGGGTTTGGTGTGCGAACTTGTAGGAGTGGCAGGCGAAGGGACCGTGGATACGTCCTAGGGCAGCTTCGTAGCATTGTGGTGTGCGTCCGGGGTTAAGGGCTAGGAGGGTGGCGGCGTCATACGTTATGCGGGAGGAGTGCGGTTTGCGGGGGCCAGGGGGTCTGGCGCTGGGCGTGGTCCAGGCGCGGACGGGCATAGACGGGCTTACCTTTGGCACACCTTCGGCGCGACTGAGGCGCGGTCGCTGCGCGTGAACACTGCGCGCGAATGCATCTGTCATATGTGGATAGTGGAAGGGGAGGGGTGAGGGAGGGTCAGCTGGGAGGCGGGGTGGAGATCAGAGCAAGGAGGCAGAACAACAAAAAACAAAATGGCAGCAAGCAGCCAATATCTAAACAAGACTGGGGCACAATCCAAATTAGCGCGATACAAATGGCGGAGGCTCAGGCACAATCAGGCACAAATACAATTGCAGGCAGCACAGCACAATTTCTAATGTCGGACAAGCGCACCTTGGCAGTCGAGCGCTACGGATCTAATTAACCTCGGCAGATGTTATAAATAATGCGAAGCAGGCGGGGCAATCTAGCGCTACGAACTGGGTTAGATAATTATGCACGCTTAGATAGTAGGCGAGATAGGCACTCAGCAATCAACGATACCAGGTGAGGAGGCAGGGAGCAGCGTGTGGAGCGGCCGCTTCTGCTGAAAGCAGGACGGTCACAGCGCTAGCACGGCAGAGCGGGAGGTCAGTATCAGTGGGAGGGAGGGTCAGCTGGGAGGCGGGGTGGAGATCAGGGCAAGGAGGCAGAACAACAACAAACAAAATGGCAGCAAGCAGCCAATATCTAAACAAGACTGGGGCACAATCCAAACTAGCGCGATGCAAATGGCGGAGGCGCGGGCACAATCAGGAACAAATACAATTGCAGGCAGCACAGCACAATTTCTAATGTCGGACAAGCGTACCTTGGCAGTCGAGCGCTATGGATCTAATTAACCTCGGCAGATGTTATAAATAATGCGAAGCAGGCGGGGCAATCTAGCGCTACGAACTAGGTTAGATAATTATGCAGGCTTAGGCAGTAGGCGAGATAGGCACTCAGCAATCAACGATACCAGATGAGGAGGCAGGGAGCAGCGTGTGGAGCGGCCGCTTCTGCTGAAAGCAGGACGGTCAACTACAAGTGGGTATTAATCCAGTCGAAACATGTAGGGGTCCACTATGGACCCCTTCCCCTACGTGAATGTTGGTGGCAAAAAATTTTAAGAGATGGTAGTAGTCCTACTGCCTACTCTTAAAAAATCGAAAAGTAGGTTTCCATTTTCTTTTTGAAATGCATCTTGTATTCCTATTCCATTAATACTACAAAAAATCGCTTTATTTAGAAAGCAATCACAGACATGGTATTCTGCAGAGCCCAGCAGGCCGCCAACCCTGTGATTGTAGCTATTCACAATGGGTCGCAAATTGTGGCCTGCCTCATGAATATTGATGTTATAAATAAACAGTGGTCTAGACCTATTGATTTAATAATTGAATCAATCAATCTTCATTCATTAAATCAAATATTCAAGAGCATTTCAACTGAATCTGCTCCAATTCACAAATATAATTAATAATTTTAAGAAAAAGCACAACAGCCACTACAACAAAGACAGAGTAACAATGTATTTAATTCATTGTCTCATGTTTTTGAATTCATTTTGCACAATATTGCATTGTTTCAGAAGTAAAAAAAATGGGGAAAGGTTGCCCAAAGGAGCGTGCAAAAGAGAGTGATGAAAGAGTGTTTAGTGAATAAAGAAGGAAAAAGAAATTGACAGTGATAATCATAACATATTCACATTAATTTTTTGGTCAATAACGGTGTTCTATTTTATTGCGGTATTGAGTCTACCTGGCCAAACAAGATTTTAGTAACCAATACATTCAAAACATTGTAAAAGACATCCATATCCTCAGTGTGCACTTTGTAAAGTCCAGAAACAGGTCCAAGGTAGGGATAATAGTGTTGACGTTGCGACTCGACTTAAGGCCAACCGGTCATTTAAACCTGGGGCATGCGAGTCTTCATCAGGACAAGATAGAGATGGGCAACCAAGGGGTATCGATAACCCCTAGGGTGGAGAACCAACGAGGTGTGTATCCTCAATCAGCGATATATACTTATACTCCTTATTCATAGTAGAATCTTTCGTCAAGTAAAAGGTGAGCACAATATTCCATGTTACACCGGTATATGAATATTAATGACGCAGGTCCATTTGCGAACCACTGCAAGCCACTAACAGTGTCAAACACACTGTTGTACATCGCATTTTGCAATTTCTTAATAGCAAATCGCAAAAATTTGCTATTAGGAAATCGTAAACACACCCTATTGTACATCTGTCCCTAATGCGGGACACAGTCTCTCTCACCTATGAAAGACCTGCATAGATGGTTCTCACCTTGGCAACATTTTCCACCTTGAACTGGATATGGAAATATTGTGATGAATGCCTCTCTGGCACCAAAACTGGCTCATACGTCCATGAAGAACTGTGGGGTGGATTTAAAATAAACTGACGCATACCCTTGCGCCACACTGATGCGCCGTATTCACAATACGGCGCAACATGGCTCAAGGATTGACAGATACGTCAGAAATTCTGACGCATCGGTTGGCCCAAATCTCTCGCATTGCTGGAGTTGTGTCGCGAGCACGACAAACTCCAGCAATGCATGTGGAGGCCTTTCCTTATTGTACGGCATCACTCCTTACGCCTGCTTCAAGCAGGCATTAGGATTTGACGCAGTGGAGTTCTAGAAGTGGCGCAGTGAAATCTTGTAGATTTCACTGCCCACCCGGCATACTTTATACCGGACACATGAATAATGTGATGCAGGGCTTTACAATGTGACATATCTCCCTCGATGCATTATGTTGTAAATCGGCCGCATTGTTTACACCGCCACTGCGTCACAAAAGTGTAGTAACAGTGGAGCAAAAGTGTCGCTAGGGGCTTGTAAATCCACCCCTGTATATCTGTCCTTTTTCAATATAGAAAAACACCCAGGGGCAGACTTACAAGAATCTGACACATCTGTAGAATGCATCTATTACCCTGCGCCAGCCTCCGATACCCTTGTGCCACCATGGATGCTCTATATTAACAATATGGCGCAACACAGCGCAAGGATTGACAGATGCGTCAGAAATTCTGACGCATCTGTTGGCCCAAAAGTCACGCATTGCTGGAGTCGTGTTGCAAGCATGACGCAACTCCAGCAATGCATGTTGAGGCATATACTAATTGTACTGCGTCCCTACTTACGCCTGCAGGCGTAAGGTTTGGACGCAGTAGTGTTCTAGAAGTGGTGCAGTGGAATCTTGTTGATTTCACTGCATCACTTTTATGAGGCATTCCTGTGTGGTAACGCCCAACTTGCATACATTACACCTGACGCAGGTATAATGTGATGCAGGGCATCTACCTGGAGGCATCACGTAGCTGGCTGCATTGTTTACGCCGGCGGTGCATCACAAAAGTGATGCAACGGCGGCGCAAAAGTGTCTCAAGGGGCTTGTAAATCTTCCCCCCAGAGTGTACTTAAACTGTCCGACTAGCATTCAGTGAATGACAACACACTCTTTTGCAGGAGTATATATAGCCTGCGCCTTTATGTATTATTCATGATAATGTGAAACTAATTTAGATGCCGTCGTTTCTTTTAATTTGGATTTACCGTTTAGATGAATGGTTTTGTTCTGTGATTTAGATAAATATGTCAGCATTTTCTCCAACGTTTGCTTTAGAAATCTTTTGAAAAAAACTAGATTGTAGGTACAAGTTTGCTTTCATACTCCTGCTAAGAACAGTGCTTTTCGGAGCGATTACTTTGGCTGGAAGGATTAGCGAAGGCCTGGAGTTTTTAAAAATGATAAATATTTGGCTGGGTGCCGCATAAATGCCTGGCTCTCAGAGCTGGCGATAATGGCACTTGTCGCCCTTAGGTGGCACGAGATTCCTCAGAGCCCACGGGGTCAGCGTGAAACACAAGAGGTGTCACACCAGCCCTGTGAAAAGAACAGCGCCTAGACGCCCGCCCGGTGCTATCCAACCAACCGTGTTAACAAGAAGCATTACATACATTCTTCTGGAAAAAATATTTATGGTATTAAAAGGTCTATACAGATGACACCATATATTATCATGACTACTTTCTAAGCATTTTGTAACAACCCTTGACAGCGATCTGCTTGCTGTATGGCCTGCTGAAACTCAGCAGGTTCAGGGAAGGATTCTAGAGAGGGACTTTCCTGTGTGAGCACAAGCCAAGCCTTCGTAGAGCATACTTGGAAAGAGAATAACTTTCCACTCCTTGCCAAGTGCTCCCTTTGCTACAGCGGAGTTAGTGACCTGGGTAGGAATGAGAAGAAAGTATTGTCTATATTACGGCTTTCTGTGTACCCGACTGTATAAATAGAGATCTGTAAATCAGAAGCCCTTCTCTAATAAGACCTTTTGGAAGCTTTATTCTGGAAGAAAAAAATCTTAGGCCTAGACGTATTATTGTGCTGGTCACATATTGCGCCCAAGCGACTAAAGTAATAATGGGTGAGTTCATAACATTCTGAAACAGAGTGGGTTGCAAATTGCAATCCGACTTATTTTAAATGTACACACATTACAACTCTGTCTGATTAGCTACAGTCACAGCCTTTAAATAAAGGTTTTTTATTTTTTGTGTGGCCTAATTTTCTATAAGGGAACTGGGCAGCTTTTTCAAAAAAGGTTTCTCTGGGTAGTGCTGTATCCCCCTACACGACCGGCTACTCCCCAAGAAACGTTTCCCACAATTTATAAAGGGGCCCAAAAGGGATTCCTTCCCTTTTCCAAATGACCTACCACACGAAATAGGGGCTGGTACTTTTTTAATGGTTTGTGACCAGAAATATTGTTGAAAACTATTGACACATAGGGTACAGATTCAGGGCCGTTTTACGACTTTGGGTGTCTCCCGTAGGCCGCCACGCCAGCACCCCGCAGGAGGACCGCATAAGCCGTTCCGACACCGCCTGCCGGAATACAATTGCAATCTGTGATGGGCGGTGGCAAGGCGGTGCTGCTATGGAGACGGTCTGGGAGGATCATTGGAGAGTCTAACATGCATACCGCTGTAGTTACAGCACCGTCTGGTAGTTTCTGCATGGTGCGTCATGCACCATGTGGTTTGGTCTCCCAATGTAGCTTGGACTGTTTGGGATATCTCAACGGCAGTGTCGCTGGATAGTGTAAGTCAATGTTCTAGTTGCTGCATGCTGGGTTACGCCATAAGCACTCAAGGCAGCGGCTGGACGACAGGTTGCCTCACAGGAGGATTTAACTCTCACAAAGGGGGGTGCTGTATCCAGAGGGTTGCAGACTCCTACTGTAGCAGATGCTGTTTAGAAACATTGGGATGGAGGAGGACCGCTCCATAGCCAGTCAAAAGGAGTATTGCCAGGGAAAAGACATAATCAATGCTATCTCTTTTGTTTTTAAAGCCAGCTTGTAGGAGAGTAGGGTCTGCTATCCTATGGTCACCCCAATTTTTGCTTTTTGCTTCACTGGTTTTCGACTTACTGAGGCTGTGGGCCTGCTAATCAGACCCCCAGCCTGCTGTTCTCTCTCTAAATTTATAATACATGTGCTATAGGTACATACCACAATTGGAAATGGACTCCTTGTCAGCCCCTGTACCATGCACTATAGGTGCCCAGGGCATAGGTGCCACCAAGGCCTACCAGGGGCTGAAGCATAGCTTTTGCCACCCCTGGCTGGTTCTTAAATTGACACAACTGGCTGATCACTCAGCTGGGGCAAGTGGGTGTAATCACCCCTTGCTTAGATATAGTATACCTATATCTAAACCTATATCTGGACACATATATAGCCTGTAAGCCACTCCTATGGAAGGCCTCATCAATCCTGGAGGCAGAGTGCGTGGTTTTATGTGAGATGGTGCTCTGGCGTGAGCTGAGCCTGTCTGCAGCTGTCGGGAACAACTCCCTAAGCTGATCCGGGATAATGCCATACCATATACTCTTAAGCGCATTATAATCCTCGCGGTTATATAGCAACTTTGGTTTGGCTTTATCAAAACATGTCGTGTAAGGTGTCATACGAATTGGAATACTATCCCCTCGCCAGTTCTGGCGACGGGGATAGCATTCCACCCTTCTAGAGGGAGAAGACATGTTACTTTACTGAAACGCGGTTGATTTAAAATGAGCCTCAGATCCACAAAATGGATGCCCCTGCCACAGACACGGGTCTGACCTCCTGCTGCTGACCGAAACCCGGCAGAGGAGGCCTGGACAAAGAGTTTCCTGTCACAGGGCGGTGTCAAACCACCCCAGACAGGAGATAGTGGATTGGAGTAGGGAGGTTTCAATGAAACCAGACACTGCCTGGGGAGCACAAGGCTGCCCCTTGCAGGATCCGGCCAAACCGGTTCTGGGGCCTCCCAGCCCCTGTCCCAGCGCGGCCAGGATCAAAGGAGAGGGGTGTAACCACCCCCTTCCTGGGTCCCACCCATAGGAGGGGACCTAGCAGGATGTCCAACCCCCTAGATTCGAATAAGAGGGGGAGCAGTCCCAACGGACCTCAGATCATCCTGAAGAAACATAAGAAACGAAATCTGGACCCTTCGACTTTCTACACGACGTGAGAAGACTGAAGAATCTCCCTTGTGGTCAAGGAGTGACCACCCTGTGCAAACAGGCACCATCCAGCCCTCGACCCTTGCTTTGTTGCAGTTCCCGCCGGAACTCGAGCGACAGAGATCGACGAGATCAAGCTTGCCTGCCTTCTACCTGCCCGATCCACAGTCCCTGCAGAGCTGAGACCCGTGGAGGCGACCGGAAGCGTGGGGCACGCCATCTTGAAAAGGCCACGAGACGCTGACCGTGCGGCCCACGAGTGACCCTCGAAGCTGTACACCGGGGTTTGAGAAGCCCCAGCCCCGAGCTCCACTTGCACCAAAGCTCACCCCTCCACACTCGACGAGTGCTGCGTGGGGCCCTTCTGCTTGTGTGCGCTCGACGCGTTGGCCCGGTCACTTGCCAGCTGGCTTGTGGCCCCTGTGCCGACGAACTTCGAAATACGACTTGCTTTTCTGGTTGCTCCAGATCTGCACCAGCTCCTGTGAAAAGGAGCACCCACTCTGACCCTCCTGGTTCGAGTGATAAGCAATCTCCCGGTTCCGCGTGGATTGCTTTTGCCAAGTGCTGTTTGCTACAATCTTCAAGCCGACGGTGCTGACGGCGAGAGCCTACGTGGGACAGATCGTGACCTGCTCCTGGACGTCGCAGATGCCCCAGAGCCCACGTGACAGCGGAGAGAAGCCTATCGACAACCGCCTGATTGCGCCCGACATTGCCTGGTTCCGTCCTGGTTCCAC
The DNA here is from genome assembly GCF_964263255.1 of Lissotriton vulgaris. Lineage (NCBI taxonomy): Eukaryota > Metazoa > Chordata > Amphibia > Caudata > Salamandridae > Lissotriton > Lissotriton vulgaris. The sequence continues at coordinate 469,823 of NW_028246568.1, forward strand.
CCTGGTCACTGCTGAGTGACCCAGACTCTGTCCCCTCTGCTTTCAGGTACTTTTCTACATCGATCCACCCTTGGATCGCACCGGACACTTCTGCTTCACAGCGCCTGCAGCTGCAACAGCTCCAAGCACCCAGAACCTGCGTGACAGAACCCGACGCCACTTCGACCCTGTGCACCCACGGCCTGTGGGTGAGGTAACTTTGCAACGCCGGTGTCTTTACACTGGTACACACCTCTAGGGTCTGTGTCTAAAGTTTTGTGTTCCTAGGTTCAGCGGAAGTATCTTTTTATTCACTTTAATTGACTTTTACGCACCATTGACAGTGCATTGGTGCGCGCTGCACTTTCCGTGCTGCATCCGTCTCCTGTGGGCTACTCCCGACTTCTTCATTGCTTGTCCTGACTGCTCCCAGCGAATCTCTAGGCCCTAGGCCTAACCATTGTTCGTAAAGTGTTACTTATACCATTTTTTTAGTATATGGTCTGAGTGGCCCCCCGCCCTCAGCCATAATTGTGCCAACTTTATATGTTTAACAGTGCTTTTGATTTAACGCTTGTGCCCCTTTCCTCATAAAGAGTACTGGGGAGTAATTTAGTAATAAATACATATATTTTTATAATATATACTTGTGTGGTGTCCTTTCATTTGATTACAGGATTGTATGTGGTAAAACAAGCTCGCTTAACACGACCTCTTAAGTTAAGCCTTTAAGGCTGCTTAGTCCATGCTACCACTAGGATAGCTTGTCTACAAGGTTGACTTACAACCTGACATCTTTGGGGTTTGTTTGGACTGATAACCAGTGGTTCCAGAATTGGAAACACTACCTATCAGGCCAACTTCTCACATTGGTGTGCAGCGGTGCGGATTTGAGCTTGCTGTTTGTTTTACCATTGCAATCTTTATCAAATTGAAAGATCACATCAAGTACCTCTAGGTACATATAAATCAAAAGCTTAGCATATTAAGTTCTACTGAACTTAGTAGTTGTAGATAAAAGGGATTAGCACACCCTGACTACAACTCACTAGCAAGGTACAGTAGGAAACCACTTAGTGTAGGTAAGTGCACCACTTACACCTCACTAGCAGTCATGTCTGATACAGAAAGAGCCTCAGGCTCTGCTCCTGTAATAGTTGATCCTATAGGGACAACATCCAGATATGACAACCTTAGCCACAAAGACCTGAGTGCCTTGTGCACAGCCAGGGGGCTAAAAAAGGGCAGAGGCCCTACCATTCCTTCCCTAGTAGCTCTCCTAGAAAAGGATGACCTAGATAAGGTGAGTCAGACTCCCTTAGAAACAGAGGAAGGGATAAACTCCCCTGAGAATGAGGATCTTCAAGAAGGAATAGAGGAGGAAGAGGAAGACCCAGAGGAAGGCTCTGATGTAGAAGAGCCTGAGGATCAGGATCAGGTGGGAAACCAGGTACAGGTTGCCAGGCTTAACCAGGCCAACTTGGACCTACATGGGAATGGAGGGGGCCAGCACCACTCCAGATCTCATAACCAAATTCTCCCAGGTAATAGAAGGGAGAGATCTCTGTCAAGGGACTCTCACCTTTCTAGTGCCTCAAGAGAATCTCAAAGAGGAATGACTTCCTCCCAGAGAAAAGAGCATAGGGCCAGGATGAGGGCTGTCCAACTCCAAATAGAAAGGGAAGAGGTAGCCTTGGCTCAAGCTAAACTTGCTTTAGCAAGAGAAAAAAAATTGTGTGGCTTAGATGCCACTGGTGGCAGCAAAGTTCCTAAAGAAAAAGACAGGGCCTATGACAATAGAAACCTGACAAAAATTGTGCCCCCCTACAAGGAAGGGGATGATATCCACAAATGGATGACTGCTCTTGAGAGGGCCTGCATGGTACAGCAGGTCCCTGAGGATCAGTGGGCAGCAATTTTATGGTACTCCTTTTCTGAGAAAGGGAGGGACAGGCTCCTCACTGTTAGACCTGAGGATGCCAAAAACTACTCTGTTCTGAAGAGTGCTCTTATTGAAGGGTTTGGCCTAACCACTGAGCAATACAGGTTGTTGTTCAGAGACACCCAAAAAGCACAGACTCAGGACTGGACTGATTTTGTAGATTGTGCCACTAAGGCTCTGGAGGGTTGGCTGCAGGGAAGTAAAGTTTCAGACTATACAGGATTGTACAATCTTATGATGAGAGAACAGATCCTTAATAACTGTCAGAACCAGCTGTTGCATCAATACCTTGTTGACTCTGATTTGACCTCTCCCCAAGAATTGGGAAAGAAGGCAGACAAATGGGTCAGAACAAGGATTAAGCAGAAAAACCAGAACCAAGGTGACCAGAAGAAAACAGACCAGAAGGGTGGGAATCAGAAAGATAAAGAAAAGGACCAGAAGTCTTCAGGCCCCCAAACTAGCAATAAGGAGGGGGGTTCCCAAAATGGAAACAAGAAAAAGAAGAATGATGGCCCAAAGAAACCTTGGTGTAATACCTGCAAATCAGTTTCACACTGGGGCAGTGAATGCACTAAGAAAAATCCAGTCCCCACCACTGCAGCTCCTAAAGCAACTGCACCCCCTAGTACAGTCAGCAGTGGTGGTACACAGCCAAAGGGTTTAGTAGGGTTGACCCTGGGTACTGAGGTGGAATCTGGCCTAGTCAGAATCCCCACACAGGCAGTTCTCCTATATGATATGGACATATCTTTGCCCACTGCAGTAAGCCCCAGTAACCTGGGCAAATATAGGCAGACTCCCTTAATTAATGAGAAACTGGCTCAGGCCTACAGGGACACTTGTGCCAGTGTCACAATGGTGGCACCTGGCTTTGTGGACCCTGGACAAATTGTACTAGGTGAAAGTTACCTAGTGACCAATGCAAGCAACTCCACTACTTCCCATAGTGTGGCTGTTGTGAACTTCTCCTGGGGAGGGGTAGATGGCCTAAAGAAAGTTGTTGTGAGTGCAGACCTCCCAGTAGACTGTCTGTTAGGCAATGATCTTGAAAGCTCAGTTTGGTCAGAAGTGGAGTACAGGACTCATGCAGAAATGCTAGGGATTTCAGCTCATGTCCTTGCAGTGACAAGGTCTCAGGCTAAGAAGTGCCTTCCTGAACCAGTGGTGGATCTTGAAACAATAGACCAACCACAACCCAAGAGAAGGAGCAAGAGGGTTAAGGCTGTGCCTTCCCACTTGCCCCAGGTTGAGGATCAGGTCTCACAGGAAACTGATTCTGCAGTCCAAGAGGAGACTGTCTCAGAGGAGCTTGAACCTGATCAGGTTGAGTTTCTGGGGACAGGGGGACCCTCAAGGGCAGACCTGGGGCAGGCCCAATTAGATTGCCCTTCACTTGAACCCCTCAGACAGCAAGCTGCTGCTGAGGCTGCAGGGAATGCTCAAGGTACCCATAAAGTGTATTGGGATGAAGGACTCCTTTATTCAGAGGCTAGAGACCCCAAGCCTGGCACAACCAGGAGGTTGGTTATACCTTTGAAGTTTAGGGGCTTCCTTCTTACCTTGGCCCATGATATTCCCCTTGCAGGACACTTAGGCCAGAATAAGACTTGGGACAGGCTTGTTCCACACTTTCACTGGCCTCACATGTCAGAAAATGTCAAGGAGTTTTGTCGCTCCTGTGTCACTTGCCAAGCCAGTGGTAAGTCAGGTGGCACAACAAAGGCCCCCCTGATACCACTACCTGTGGTGGGGGTACCCTTTGAAAGAGTTGGAATAGACATTGTGGGTCCCATGGATCCTCAAACAGCATCTGGGCACAGATTTATACTGGTGGTAGTGGATCATGCCACCAGGTACCCAGAAGCAATTCCCCTGAGGACCACCACAGCTCCTGTGGTGGCAAAAGCCCTCATTGCAGTTTTCTCAAGAGTGGGCTTTCCAAAGGAGGTTCTTTCAGACAGAGGTACCAACTTCATGTCTGGATACTTAAAAGCAATGTGGAAAGAGTGTGGAGTAAACTATAAGTTTACCACACCCTACCATCCGCAGTGCAATGGGCTTGTGGAAAGGTTCAACAAGACCCTAAAGGGAATGATAAAAGGTTTACCAGAGAAGCTTAGGCGGAAATGGCACATCCTTTTACCCTGCTTGCTCTTTGCTTACAGAGAGGTCCCACAGAAGGGGGTTGGCTACAGCCCTTTTGAACTTTTGTTTGGCCACCCTGTAAGAGGTCCATTGAGTTTGGTGAAGGAAGGATGGGAGTTACCTCTCAAAAAGCCTAAACTAGACATTGTGGATTATGTACTTGGTCTCCGCTCCAGGATGGCTGAATACATGGAGAGAGCATCCAAAAACCTGGAGGCCAGTCAGGAATTACAGAAAGCCTGGCATGACCAAAAGGCTGTTCTGGTTGAGTACCAGCCAGGGCAGAAGGTGTGGGTGTTGGACCCAGAGGGGCCAGCAGCTCTCCAGGACCAATGGACTGGACCCTACCCTATCATTGAAAAGAAGGGAGAAGTCACCTACTTGGTTGACTTTGGCACCCCTAGGAGCCCCCACAGGGTGCTCCATGTCAATCGTTTGAAAGCATTTGTTGACAGGGAGGACATGAGTCTCCTCATGGCCACAGATGGGGAACAGGAGGAAGAGAGTGACCCTCTCCCAGACCTGCTTTCCCAGAACCCTGATGATGGTTCAGTTGATGGAGTAGCCTTGGCAGGCAGCCTCACTGAGCAGCAACAGGTGGACTGCAGACAGGTGTTGCAGGCCCACAGACACTTGTTTTCACTCACACCCAGTCAGACTAGCTGGTGCACCCATGAGGTGGATACTGGTGACAATCTGCCTGTGAAGAATAAGATCTACAGGCAACCTGACCATGTCAGGGATTGTATAAAGGCTGAGGTGCAAAAGATGTTGGAGCTTGGAGTGATTGAGCCATCAGAGAGCCCATGGGCTAGCCCAGTGGTCCTTGTGCCAAAACCTCATACCAAAGATGGGAAGAGAGAAATGAGGTTTTGTGTGGACTACAGAGGTCTCAATGCTGTCACTAGGACAGATGCTCATCCCATTCCAAGAGCAGATGAGCTCATTGATAAATTGGCTTCTGCCAAGTTTCTGAGCACATTTGATTTGACAGCTGGCTACTGGCAAATCAGACTAGCTGAAGAGTCAAAAGCCAAAACAGCATTCTCTACCCCTAGTGGGCATTATCAGTTTGTGGTAATGCCCTTTGGTTTGAAGAATGCACCTGCCACTTTCCAAAGGTTGGTGAACCAAGTCCTTGCTGGGCTGGATGACTTTTGTGCAGCATATCTAGATGATATTGCTGTCTTTAGCTCCACCTGGGAGGATCACCTGATCCACCTGAAGAAGGTTCTGGAGGCCCTGCAAAAGGCAGGCCTGACTATCAAGGCTACTAAGTGCCAGATAGGGCAGAGCAAGGTTGTGTACTTGGGCCACCTAGTAGGTGGGGGTCAAGTTCAACCACTGGAGAGCAAGATCCAGACCATACAGGACTGGACTCCTCCAACTACCCAGACACAAGTCAGAGCCTTCTTGGGCCTGACTGGGTATTACAGAAAATTTGTAAAGAACTATGGGTCCATTGTGACACCATTGAATGACTTGACATCCAAGAAGATGCCCAAAAAGGTTCAGTGGACAGTTAGCTGTCAAAAGGCATTTGATGACCTGAAGAAGGCCATGTGCTCTGCACCTATCCTGAAGAGTCCTGACTACTCCAAACAGTTCATTGTACAGACAGATGCTTCTGAGTTGGGGGTGGGAGCTGTGCTTTCACAACTTAATCAAGATGGTCAAGACCAGCCCATTGCTTTTATTAGCAGAAGGCTGACCCCCAGGGAGAAACGTTGGTCAGCTATTGAGAGGGAGGCCTTTGCTGTGGTTTGGGCCCTGAAGAAGTTGAGGCCATACTTGTTTGGTACTCACTTCCTAATTCAGACAGACCATAAGCCCCTCTTGTGGCTAAATCAGATGAAGGGTGAAAATCCCAAACTGCTCAGGTGGTCCATTTCCCTACAGGGGATGGACTTTACAGTGGAGCACCGCCCAGGGACTGACCATGGTAATGCAGATGGTCTCTCCAGGTACTTCCACTTAGAACATGAAGACTTATCTGGTCAAGGTTAAGTTTAATGTCCCTGCGTTTGGGGGGGGGTTATGTAGGAGAGTAGGGTCTGCTATCCTATGGTCACCCCAATTTTTGCTTTTTGCTTCACTGGTTTTCGACTTACTGAGGCTGTGGGCCTGCTAATCAGACCCCCAGCCTGCTGTTCTCTCTCTAAATTTATAATACATGTGCTATAGGTACATACCACAATTGGAAATGGACTCCTTGTCAGCCCCTGTACCATGCACTATAGGTGCCCAGGGCATAGGTGCCACCAAGGCCTACCAGGGGCTGAAGCATAGCTTTTGCCACCCCTGGCTGGTTCTTAAATTGACACAACTGGCTGATCACTCAGCTGGGGCAAGTGGGTGTAATCACCCCTTGCTTAGATATAGTATACCTATATCTAAACCTATATCTGGACACATATATAGCCTGTAAGCCACTCCTATGGAAGGCCTCATCAATCCTGGAGGCAGAGTGCGTGGTTTTATGTGAGATGGTGCTCTGGCGTGAGCTGAGCCTGTCTGCAGCTGTCGGGAACAACTCCCTAAGCTGATCCGGGATAATGCCATACCATATACTCTTAAGCGCATTATAATCCTCGCGGTTATATAGCAACTTTGGTTTGGCTTTATCAAAACATGTCGTGTAAGGTGTCATACGAATTGGAATACTATCCCCTCGCCAGTTCTGGCGACGGGGATAGCATTCCACCCTTCTAGAGGGAGAAGACATGTTACTTTACTGAAACGCGGTTGATTTAAAATGAGCCTCAGATCCACAAAATGGATGCCCCTGCCACAGACACGGGTCTGACCTCCTGCTGCTGACCGAAACCCGGCAGAGGAGGCCTGGACAAAGAGTTTCCTTTCACAGGGCGGTGTCAAACCACCCCAGACAGGAGATAGTGGATTGGAGTAGGGAGGTTTCAATGAAACCAGACACTGCCTGGGGAGCACAAGGCTGCCCCTTGCAGGATCCGGCCAAACCGGTTCTGGGGCCTCCCAGCCCCTGTCCCAGCGCGGCCAGGATCAAAGGAGAGGGGTGTAACCACCCCCTTCCTGGGTCCCACCCATAGGAGGGGACCTAGCAGGATGTCCAACCCCCTAGATTCGAATAAGAGGGGGAGCAGTCCCAACGGACCTCAGATCATCCTGAAGAAACATAAGAAACGAAATCTGGACCCTTCGACTTTCTACACGACGTGAGAAGACTGAAGAATCTCCCTTGTGGTCAAGGAGTGACCACCCTGTGCAAACAGGCACCATCCAGCCCTCGACCCTTGCTTTGTTGCAGTTCCCGCCGGAACTCGAGCGACAGAGATCGACGAGATCAAGCTTGCCTGCCTTCTACCTGCCCGATCCACAGTCCCTGCAGAGCTGAGACCCGTGGAGGCGACCGGAAGCGTGGGGCACGCCATCTTGAAAAGGCCACGAGACGCTGACCGTGCGGCCCACGAGTGACCCTCGAAGCTGTACACCGGGGTTTGAGAAGCCCCAGCCCCGAGCTCCACTTGCACCAAAGCTCACCCCTCCACACTCGACGAGTGCTGCGTGGGGCCCTTCTGCTTGTGTGCGCTCGACGCGTTGGCCCGGTCACTTGCCAGCTGGCTTGTGGCCCCTGTGCCGACGAACTTCGAAATACGACTTGCTTTTCTGGTTGCTCCAGATCTGCACCAGCTCCTGTGAAAAGGAGCACCCACTCTGACCCTCCTGGTTCGAGTGATAAGCAATCTCCCGGTTCCGCGTGGATTGCTTTTGCCAAGTGCTGTTTGCTACAATCTTCAAGCCGACGGTGCTGACGGCGAGAGCCTACGTGGGACAGATCGTGACCTGCTCCTGGACGTCGCAGATGCCCCAGAGCCCACGTGACAGCGGAGAGAAGCCTATCGACAACCGCCTGATTGCGCCCGACATTGCCTGGTTCCGTCCTGGTTCCACCCTGGTCACTGCTGAGTGACCCAGACTCTGTCCCCTCTGCTTTCAGGTACTTTTCTACATCGATCCACCCTTGGATCGCACCGGACACTTCTGCTTCACAGCGCCTGCAGCTGCAACAGCTCCAAGCACCCAGAACCTGCGTGACAGAACCCGACGCCACTTCGACCCTGTGCACCCACGGCCTGTGGGTGAGGTAACTTTGCAACGCCGGTGTCTTTACACTGGTACACACCTCTAGGGTCTGTGTCTAAAGTTTTGTGTTCCTAGGTTCAGCGGAAGTATCTTTTTATTCACTTTAATTGACTTTTACGCACCATTGACAGTGCATTGGTGCGCGCTGCACTTTCCGTGCTGCATCCGTCTCCTGTGGGCTACTCCCGACTTCTTCATTGCTTGTCCTGACTGCTCCCAGCGAATCTCTAGGCCCTAGGCCTAACCATTGTTCGTAAAGTGTTACTTATACCATTTTTTTAGTATATGGTCTGAGTGGCCCCCCGCCCTCAGCCATAATTGTGCCAACTTTATATGTTTAACAGTGCTTTTGATTTAACGCTTGTGCCCCTTTCCTCATAAAGAGTACTGGGGAGTAATTTAGTAATAAATACATATATTTTTATAATATATACTTGTGTGGTGTCCTTTCATTTGATTACAGGATTGTATGTGGTAAAACAAGCTCGCTTAACACGACCTCTTAAGTTAAGCCTTTAAGGCTGCTTAGTCCATGCTACCACTAGGATAGCTTGTCTACAAGGTTGACTTACAACCTGACATCTTTGGGGTTTGTTTGGACTGATAACCAGTGGTTCCAGAATTGGAAACACTACCTATCAGGCCAACTTCTCACACAGCTCCAGTCTGTCACCTCTATCAACTGCCTGCCCTCTCAGAAATTTACTAAGGAGAGAGGAGGGTAAATGAACAATTACTGTGAACCCACACTAGCTTTATCTGATCCTACTAGGTGAGATATGACTAGTATATCTGAAGATGGACCTCCTTCTACTGTCCCCAAACGGACTAATTATTGTGCATATGGTCAGGAGGCTCACGTTGCACCCCATGATATAGCAAAAGGGTCAATAGGGGAAAATGATAGAGAATCACAGGTGACAGCCAATAATGAGGGCAACATTTTGAGGAATATACTAAAAAGTCTGCATGGGTGGTCCTCCTCCGCAGAGTCCCCCAATATTCCTGCTCAGGCCTGAACAATTTCGGACTAAAACAGATGATTACATGGGTCTTTATAGGGGGCTATGATACACAGGAGGTTCTAGAGACTTTTCTGTCACCCTCTGAAGCAGGTAGTCAGTCTGACTGGAGGAAGAAACTGAACATGTGAGGGCACAGAAGACTAGCGAACCTGTTAAGGCAGTAGTAGTATTGCCTTTGCCCAATAAGTGCTCTTTAAAGGAGAAGGGGAGGACAAATCCATCTTGCTGTCAACTGAACAAGTGGAAGAATTAGTGGTGTGACATTTGAAGACAGGCTCTAGACCCAAATTGGTCTGGTGAGAATGTACTATTCTGTGATCCCGAGGGTGTTGAGCTTTCTCCTACTAATGAGCACCACTGCAAGCCCTTGGAACCAGTGCTTAGGCCCTGTAAAGCCTGTGCAAATAGTGCAATGGTGCCAGTCTCCACAGTCAATAAGGTGCCTAATGAGCACGCTTACAGGGGTCAGCCCAAGTCAACATTATCCTCAGTCTGCAAGCTCATTCAAACCCATAGCGATGAGAATTAGAAGCATAATTAATCTGAAAAAACTGCCCACCAAAAACACAAACTAGAATCACAGAAATAGAAATTAGACCTATTAGTCTGGCGGAGGATGTCCATAGCAATACATCTCAAATGGAACTACAGGGGTTTAAATTAGTGAATTTATCTTCCAAAGTGGAGGACATAAAAACCCGTTTCTGTAACAACAACGTATGGTTCCTGGGCATACTGGAGGAGAAGGACGGAGATGTTGCCAGGTCCTCTATTGTCCACCTGTTTAAGGAAGCCTATCACCAGTTTGATGATTGGGGTATGGACAAGCTATTCAGAGGGCGCACAGATTCCTGTTTGGTAAATCAATCAAGGGCTGAACAGCTCAATACCCCGGGCCATTTTGATTTACATAGGTCATTTAATTTTACTACTGCTCAAATTTCGGATTGCCCACCCCAGGTCTCCAGTCAGAGTATATGGTATGGAGTTTTTTGTGATATAACATTTTTGACAACAAACCATGGTACGCATATGGTGTTTAAAAGAACAAATTCCTGAGCTACAGAGGATGTGGGCAATAGTGTTCCTACTTGACCCTGCTACTTTCAAAATCAGCTACTTGAGCAAGAACTATTTTTGCCATGATTCAGTTCAAGCTAGGGATCTGCTTAGCCAATGGACAAAGACTTGTACTCCAAGTGGGGACGGGGCAAAGCATCATTATGAAATTAGCATGCACTATCTTCAAATAGGTCCATTGCCTCTTGTGTGATTTCCTGCATCATCCTTTTTATCTTTTTTTTCTAAATGTAAAAAAGTTTCTAAAATATGTACTATTTTTCTATATGTTTTTCATATAAATTATATTTTTAATATTTGTAACTATTTAGAATAATTTAATTACAAATTTACAATATTACCTAAATGACATATAAGCCTGTGCCACTATTATTTTTTATGGAGGGTGTTGTACTTGTCAGGGGCTGGCGATATGTGGTGCTAGACATACTACTCCCACATCTAAATTAGGCTCCACCCTCTTTCAACAAGGAGGAGATGGGCAAGTCCACACTTTTGAGTAACTTTACACTCAGATTTTTTTGAAACGCCAGAAGTAGTAAAGTTACTCAAATGTGTAAAAAAAACTACATTTTATGCTCATAAATTACTCACAAGTGTAACTTATCTCTGTAAATTGCCAGAATACTCTTTCCATGACTTTCTGTTGTTTTTTGCATTCTTGAAACATGGGCCGTAACTCTGCTCTGTTTCATATTTCCTCAACTTAAATCCCTCTCTATTATAGGGCACCCAAAAGCAGTAAGGTCTATATGGTGATGGCGCAACTGGACTTTCTATGCTACACAGTCAGCACCTATCAGTTCCTGATGCCAACACTGACTCCTTCTATTTTCATAATAACAGCTTGTTCTCATGCCCTAAGACTCTCTAGTCTTTATCAGAGCAATAGACATCAACCTGTTTTTTGAACTCTTGCTTGTAGTAAGTACTGCTATTTGGTCATGTGCCCCAAAAAGGTGCAAGCAGCCTTTTTTAGAAGGTAAATTTGATGAAAAGGTCACTGGTACTGGTAGGAGGACCCTCTCAAGTATTGGATATATCCAAGGGATTATTTTTTGGTAGGTATAAACAAACTGTTTCCTGCCTACCTACTTACATGGCTATAAAGCAAACCCATGGCATAAGTGTGCACATAGTACAAACTTCTGAGCACGTCATTTCTACACCTGTGGGGCAAATTTGCTGCAGAGGTAAATAATGAATGTTGTCTGCGAGGTGCTACTGTGTCCTATTTGTTATCCTGTACCATTACAATAAACCCGTTGACTAAAAGTGACTTTAACAAATGAGATAAACTGAATCAAAATGAACCATTTTACATTGACATGCAAAGAAACCTTCATTTGAGTGTACACCAATGATTTTCGAAGCTTATGCTCTTCTAACTTACCTAGTGAATTTTCACTAGTCCTCAGTGCGCAAAGGTTTGGCTGCACTATAAGAAAGCCAGTCAATGCTACACCTAGAGGGAACAAACTAAAGGGAATATTGTTAGAGATCCTCAAAACTCCTTCAGAAGAAAATCTACAGGTGGTGTTAACGTGCTTTAAAGCAGATGTGCACACACTGGCGAGGACTTCATCTTTGGTTAATGGCGCACCCAGTGATGTATACAGTGATTACCTTCCACTGCAATTCATATTTGGTTCGAATGAATCAGCCATATCCTGCAACCAAATTGTAAATCTAATTTTTACTTTCAATACAACCAAAATTAAACCATCTCTTTTTTTTTGTGTCCTCATTTGCCATAGCCTCTGTATGTGTTATACCAACCACCTAGCGAGTCCTTCCCATTAGGGACCACTCCAAAGTGGTTTTTCGTGCCCTCCTTCCTATATCAGAACTCGAGTTATTCTATGGGTTGGAGATAACAACCAGAGACGTAAGGAATTTGAGCTGACTCCATCTAGGCTTATTTCAACCTATTGGACCTTTATCGTATCGAGGTTAGACCCGGTCCAAGGAGTATTATCGGCATAATCATAGGACCCGGAGAAGAAAAAAAAAAACCCGGATTCTATTTCCACCCGAACAGCAAATCCCAACATGCCAGATTTCGTTTACTGCATGATCTGTTAAGGTCTACATTAGATTTTCATATAGTAATGTGAGCCATACAGAATGTGAAGGGGCTGTTTTCTCTGTCCAATGCATGCAAATTTGCCTTCTTGCCAATAGAATGGCATAATAGAGGAGTGACCTTGCTTTACCTGTAATGTTATCTTCCAGCCCAAAAATAATGAGTGGTAGTGTTATTAAAAGTGAGGTATTCATAATAGAGTTTAGAGTGGCCTTCACTTCTTCCCAAAACCGACTTATAGCAGGGCATTCCATAAAATCGGATGCTCCCGTAAGATTACATTTGTTACATTTTTTGTCAGGGAGAAATTTGGAAAGTTTAAGTGGCGTGATATATGCGCGGTGTACTGAGAAAAGATGGTTTCTTCTTAACCATGAATGTTTTACAATCTTGTGTAAAAGGGCAAAGGAACTTAGCCATATCTCTTCACAGCGAAGGCCAGTTACTGACCCCCACAATTGGTCTGGGAGGATAAAGTCTCCATCTATTTCTTCAAGGATCTGCCAATACCACAAAGCTACCTCCTTTCTTCCCACTGCTTTTTCCACTAACTGCTGTTCCAAAGAGCTTACTGTCCCAAAATGCTTGTCTTTACTACCCTGGGCTCTTGTCCAACTATTCAGCTGAATGTAATTGAATCTGGACATTCCGGGACCAATGTGGTCATTTAACTCCTCCCATGTACATAATCGTCCTTCCTTCAATAATTGACCCCATCTTGTGATCCTTGCATGCTCTAGTGTTGCTGATAAACTATCCCTCATACATAGTGGAAGCCCAGGGGATTCCCAAATTGGGGCAAAGTTTGAGTAATAAGACAGCCCCAGTCTTTTTCTTATGATAAGCCACGTCTTAGACCAGGATTGTAGTATTTTAAGTTTGATTTTTTTGAAAAAT